>NW_024080706.1:1820931-2198730 GCF_003009895.1 Hyaena hyaena
ACAACTGAGCAGCCCTGCACTCGGACACCTGACCGAGTTTCCTTGGTGCAGATGTCTGTCTGCCGCAGCCCACATCCACATCCATGCCCACATCCACGTCTCAGAGGACTTCAGTCGTCTGTGCTTAGAGGTCCTCCAGAATTTGGCTCCATGATACTATCAGGAATCCCAGTAAAAATTCTGATGAGCATTTTATCTTCTTTTAGAGCCCTGGAGAATACTCCAAGCCCTGGGCTTGGAAACTGACCTGGGGGTGGCCCTCTCAGTCTCTTTTTCTCAGTAAAGGGCAGAGGAGAAGAGCCTTTGTCACATGGGAAACTCTTTGGGTTTTTTAAACAACATAAACATTCTATGCTTTAGAACAACTCACCTCAACCCTTCAGCGTTGATAATATTCCCTACTCTCAAGCCGGACACTCTCTTCCTTTCAGACTCAAGCCCTAGAAGTAGGTTCAATCATTCAAAAGAAGAGCCGCCTGTTTCCAGAAGGTGAGCGAGCATGCCACAGGGCCTGGAAAGATCATTTGCTCGTTCTAAAAGGTTGGGGTGGGGAGAGGAGGTAGCCTTATAGCAGCAGCTCATGGAAATTTTTCTGCCTGTTTGGGGGAAATCTTATCCTTGGGTGTCACCAATGTCCCCGGGATTGAAACTGCTCCAGCAGAAAGGTTCCAGCCTCCCAACCCCCTTCCTCCAACTTGGCTCCTACTCCTCTGGTTCTAGGTGGACCTTCAGAGGGGGGAAAAAGGGTCTGGAAGAAGCATAAAAATTCATTCGCGTATCGATTCACTCAACAAATATTTACCAGCCATACAATGGGCTGGGTACTATTCCAAACACCAGGGACAGAGCAGGGACTAGGAGTCAAGCTAGGCCAAACAGGAACATTCGTGATGATTATTAACATCATCATGGTTGTTTGGCAAATAATTAGGCCTGAATCCAGCCTAAGTAGAAGGTAGAGAAAGAAAGATAGGAGGAGAATGCAGCAGACCAGGGCAGAGCTGGGCTCTGTGTGGCAGCACCACATATATGAGGGTCAAAGCCAGAAGGAACAGACTTGATTCCAAGCTCTCTCTACCCCTTACCGGCCAGTTATTATTAACTCAGACAAGTCACTAACTTCTAAGAACCTGTTTCTTCACACGAGAATGCAAATCATCAGACCTACTACGTGCTCTGATTGGAGATTAAACGAGTTTCTATATCTGGAGCGCTTGACACAAAGTGAGACACGGCTATATGGCGGGTGTCACAATGAGAAGAGTCACTTCCCCTCTGGTAACCCAAACAGGAAACAGTCTTGGGCCTCAGTTTCCCTGTGCAAAAATTTAAAGACGGTGACTAAATCGATTTGTACGTTCCCTTCCAGAAACCTCTTTGCTTCTCTTTCTCAGAGAAGTTAAGCCTTCTTCTCCTTTTCCCATTGAGCTTTCTAGAACAGTTGCCCCTCAGCTAAAAAGTCCGATGGGTGACTTCAGGGCAAAAGAAACCTGCAGGTCCCCAGAGGGGCAGTTGGGGGAGGGAAGGGGCACGGCCAGGTCTCCTGTTTGCTCAAGGCTGGGCTTGTTCCTCGCCAGCATTTGCTCAACCACAAGCAGTAGAAAGGTTACTGTTTAACCCTGAAAGAGCCGAAGCTCAGGGCCCAGCCCATCTGCAGGGAGGGTTCAGCCCTTCAGGACTGGGCTGGGGGAAGCCTTCTCTGAAATTCTTTCACAAGGGTTTGCCTGCAGGGCTGTCCCAACGTGGCCTGGGCCAGTCACCAGCTAGCTATTCCTCAGTCAGCTCGGGGTTTCTGTTCACCAGTCACTGCTCCCAAACCTAGAAGGCAGGTTGATGGGAGGGCTAAGCACCCAGCTTTAGATTTGAAGAGAGTTGGGCTCAGATCATGGGTCCCCTGCTTGCTGTGCAGGACATTGAGCAAGTTCCACGTCTGTGTAGCCAAAAACATTCTAATCTTCACTTTCCAACCTTCACTTTCCTCACCTATAAAATGAGAACCATCCCAAACTCACAGGGCTGAGAGAATCAAATGAGGTTGTGCCTGTGGAAAGCTTAGCAGTTACTAAAAAGGAATTCCATAAATATCATAGGACAACGCAGGCTAGCTCGCCCCTTGTGACCAAGTGCCCAGAGCCCCTTGCCTTGGGGCGGGCATCTTTTTTCTCTGCAATCTCCTGACTGCATCCAGCACTACTCAACCCATGGGGAAGCTTTTGGGATAAAGAGGCCACAGTTGCCCCATCACCACCTGCCCCGCACTGCCCCCCAACCCCCCGCGCAGGAAGCTCTTCTACCCATGAGCACGGCTGCTCCCTGCTGGCACCCCCTTTGCTAGGGAAAGCAGCTGGAACAGCAAGTCCCCCCCCCCCCATTTTTTACAGGGCACAGTAAATGGTTACTACTCATAAAAGAGTTTATGTGTCTTAACCCTTACTGAGTCAGAGTTCACTTGAGCTCACCCAGGCTTATAAGGGAAGGTCCGCATCTCCAACCCATCATGGCGCTGCTCTGACAGTGCCCCGGGGGTGGGCACGGAGGGCCCGGGGCTAGCATAGCTGAGGGCCGTTCTCCAAGTCCTACTCCCTCTGAGGCCTAGTTCCTCAGGTGGAAAATGAGGACATTTGCCCCCCTACTAACAGCCTCCCAAGAGTCTTGAGAAGATCAAATGAGATAATAGATAATAAATGTGCCTTGAGAATTGTAAAAAAGCATTATTATAACCAACTCACCCACACTCCCATATACTAATATAGACTTTCCATGGCACATGGTGATTACTTTATGGGGTATAAAAAGCAATCCTTTTAATTACAAAGTAGGGGGATTATTTAATGCTCTTCTTTAAGCTTCCCAGTTTACCTTCAGCATAGCTTTTATTCTTTCTTTAAGAAAACGTATCATGTAGATATAGGTAGAGACTCTGCAACCTTTGAGACCTGCGTTAGAAGCCCATCTGAGGCCATGTGATCTTGAGGATGCTAACCTTTCCAAACACAATTATTTCTCTGGCCTCAAAGGGGGAATGGAGGGGAATGTTGATGTCCTGTGTTGAAGGATGAATAACCCAGTGAAGGATTTAAAGCTGTCCGGTCTGGCACGGCACACACGCCCTCAATTGGAAATCAGTTTCCTTCTCTACCCTTTCTTTAAATATCAGTTCTGAAGGGGTTTCCCTAACATAGTTAACTTCTTCCAAGATTGGAAAAAGTAAATTCAGAGCCTAAATAAGAACGACTCCACCGTTCAAGTCAACAGCAAGTGAAGAACAGAACCCACATCTCATCTCTAGCTCAAGGGGGATTTGTGGCAATGATCCTCAGCCAAGTGCTCAGGGTAGAAAGCAGAGTTTTCTCAATGTCTGCATGACTGACGTCCCAGGCCAGGAGGGTTCTATGGCTGTCCTGTGCATTGTAGGATGGTAGCCGCCTCCTTGGACTTTAGCCACTAGATGCCAGCTGCAACCTCTTCCAGCCTCCCCCCAACTGTCAAAATGTCCCCAGGGGCCAAATAACCCTGAGTTGAGAACACTACTTAAAAGTGAGCCTGCAGAGGCTCAGGCTTTGATCATGCTGGTGTGGCGACCTTGGGCTGTCCCCTAGCTTTTCAGAGCTGCTGTATCCTCTCCTGGGAAAAAGGCATGCAATTAGTACCTGCAGCAAAGGTTTGCTAGAGGATTAAAAAAGATAAGGGGCTTTAAAGCCCCCAGTGCTGTGCTTGGTACAAATATAGAGTAATTACCTCATAAGTGGAGGTTAAGAAAATGCACTGAGTATCTGGACCACCTTTGTCTATTCCTAGCTGGTATGTATTCTGGGAATATAGCATAAATTGTTAACAGGGCTATTACAAACTGCATACACACACACACACACACACACACACACACACACACATGCTATAAATTTTATTTCAAACCCAAAGTGGAATAAAATGTGGATTATCCAGAGGTTTCTTTTCCATCTGCATTCTCTTATCCCTTCCTTCATGAGCAGCAACAATCAGAGACAATGGTATTTGACTCTGTGCCCCATTGATTGTCCAGACTTCCACATCACATTCACCCAAGACATCGCCCTCTGTATAGGCAGCTCCTTTCTTTGTTTCTCTTTCTTTCTTCCTTTGTTTCCCTTTCTTTCTTTCTTTCTTTCTTTCTTTCTTTCTTTCTTTCTTTCTTTCTTTCTTTCTTCCCTCTCTTTCTCTCTCTCTCTTCCTTCCTTCCTTCCTTCCTTCCTTCCTTCCTTCCTTCCTTCCTTCCTTCCCTCTCCCTCTCTCCCTCCCTCTCTTTCTTTCTTTCCAAGATTTTTTATTTTTAAATCATCTCTACACCCAACCCGGGCTCAAACTCACAACCCTGAGATCAAGAGTTGCATGCTCCACCGACTGAGCCAGCTAGGCACCCCTGCACAGCATTTTCTAAGATTGACACTTTTGGAGACCAAAGTCTGCTCTATAGTTGAAGAGGAGGAGCCGTGCATGCTACCCAATAGACCACTGTACCTCATGCCAGGCTCCTAGTCCAGACCTATTCAACCTTAGGCATCAACTGCCCTGCAAATGATGAGCCAGTAGGGTTTGGCTAATACAAAACCCATTTTTGCCAAAAGATAACACTACATTGTGCTGGGGTGGCCACAGCTCACATTGTTGGGGGGGAGAGAGGCCACGTTCTCCTCTCCACTTTGTTCATGGGAAGCTACAGGTGAAACACAAACTCCCACTGTGCCCCAGTTGCTAAGGACTTGGACCACTTCTGTGCCAGTCACACATGCAGACAAGCCTCACCCGGTCCTCCTCCAGGCTTTCTTTAAAGGCTAAGTTCCTATCTTGTACCAGCTTGGCCACCACACATGAGGTAGGAGCAGGGGGTGGGTAGCCAAAGGGTTTAAGGAGTGGCAGAGCCCTTGGCCTGATCTTAAAGTTTGAGAGTCTCACATTTTGGCTACTGCTCAGGGACACAAATGGGAAAGGGTGGGGCCTGGCCACAGAGACTAAATAGCACACATTTAAGTTGTGAGGAGCTCCAGAGGTAGCCTAGCCATTGATGCATTTCTCAAGAGCAGCTCTTAAGAGTAAGAGCTCATGCCTCAGATGATAAGGGTTGATATCTTGATTCTGAACATTGGCATGCTGTGTTAACCTTGAGGAAGTACCATTTTTTCTAAAGCCTCAGTTTCCCCATATGACAAAAAGTGGGAGAAAATGGGGCTGATGTGTGGGTTAAATGAGAATGTTTGTAAAGTTCTCACATATTATCTCGCACATGGCAAGTGCCCCCCAAAAGTCAGCTATTATAAGTTCTGACCACGAGTCTCTCTTTAAACTGTGTTGATTGCCTTCAAGGACATTCTTGGGTAGACCCTTCAGAGGCAGAATAACATAACGGTTCGGAGCTCTTGTCTCCGGAGTCAGACAAACGTGGTTCGAATCCTGGCTTTGCCAATTTACTAATGGGGCAAGTGTGGACAAGTTCTTCAGCTTCTCTGGGCCCTAATTTTCTCATTTATAAAATGGAGATGATATGAAAAGCATTGTTGAAAGACAAAATGAGATGGTGCCTGTAAAATCCTTGGAAAAGTATTTGACACATAGTAAGTACTTGCTGAATGTTAACTGGGTTTTATAATAATTATTATTATTTACTATGTGATTACTCTTATTTTAATGAATCTCCAAGGAGGATATCGAGAGCCAAGTTCATTTCAAGCAAGGCCTGTAACTTCTACCATCTGTACGATGCTTTGCAATTCCAGGTTGCCAGCACAGTCAAGTCTAGGCTAGATTACAAGCCTCCCCACCTCCCATTTTGGGCCGCTGTATAGACGCACCATTAGGCTGAGCTATGAAGAGCATCTCTCAGCCCCTGCTCACAGAAGCTGTGCTCTGCCCCTCTGGGCATGGTCCCTGCTCAGGGACTAAAAGCCATCCCTTCTCTTCCCCTTCCTCCTACCAGACACACCATGCTTGGGGCCGCCAGGAGCAGTGGGAGAGCACAACCCCACAGGCTCCGCATTACTGCCTTGGTGTCATACTTTCACATACCAGATGGTTTGCAGGTGCAAAGGAGAACAGCAAATCCAAAATGGGAGCTCCTGGAAGACTGGCCACAGAGCTTCTCTATCCTATAGGGTCCCTTCGCCCAAGGAATGCTCAGTTACTGCAAATCTAGGACTTGAGTCTCATAAGGATGGAGAAACAAGGGGAAGGAGGCACCACTGGGCCTCTGGCAGGGAGATGGAGCCATGTACCCTACAACCTAGAAGGTTCTGCCCAGTCTTGGGGCTCCTAAGAAGACCAAGTATTGCTCAATTGTTCTCTCTTCTTCTTCTTTTTTTTTTTTTTACATGTTTATTTATTTATTTTCAGAGACAGGCAGAGAGAGAGAGAGAATACTAAGCAGACTCCGTGCTGTCAGTGCAGAGCCTGACATGGGGCACTATCTCACGAATCATGAGATCATGATCTGAGCTGAAATCAAGAGTTGGATGCTTTACTGTCTGAGCTACTTAGGTGCCTCTCTCTCTTCTTAAATATGCATAGAGAACCTGCCAGCGGAGACAAACACAACCCAGCTTAGGCGTGCTCATGTGGAGGGATATATGTCTTTTGATCCATGGTGCATCTACTGAGATCTAGGACTGAGCACTGTAAAAAAAAATAAAATAAAAAAAAAAAATAATAAATAATAACAACTATACTATAGTACTTAGGGATTATTGAACATTTAAAATGTGCCAGCTCTAAGCTGATAGTCTTAAATGCATTCTCTCAGTCAGTACTCACAGTAACTCTATATGTATACTGTCATTTAACAGATGGCCCATCTGAGGCTCAGAGAGGTCAGGTAACTTGTTCAAGGTCACACAGTTTAGCAAGAATTGGAGCTAGAAGAGAATGGAAACTCAGACTGTCTAGCAACACATCCCTGGGAATTTAGCCACTTTCTGCTGAGAAGCGGGTATTTTGCCAGAAGACAGAGTTGTTTGCAACCCCTTCCCACCGCTATCCTGTTTCCATACATAGTCACAGCATTCTCCCTGTGCCATCTGGAAGCTCACACCCTTATTGAGCTTCTCCAAGGTTATAGAATTCTGTGATCCATGCAGTCATGCCAGGACCCCCAGAGAGCCTCTTTGTCATCTCTCCTGCCAGTATATCGGAGAGATGCTTCAGAATGAAAAGATAGAAAGCCGCCTTCATTTTGCCACTTCTACAAGATGCTCAAGTAAGAATGTGTCAGTAGCTTGAAAACTGGGCCATGATAGCCTTTTAGCCATTAAAACAGATCTATGAATACATATACATACATATATATATATATACATACATATATAAATATATATTCCGTATATATGTACATGTATACATATAAATACTCTTTCTATGACTCAGTAAAATAATTTGTATTTTATATTTTGGAAGTAAACTGGCCCATAGTTATTTTCTTCATCTGAAGTCGACTTCAGGACAAAAAGCATGGTTTGTGCCTGCTGTGAGGGTGAAAACACACTGGGAGCAATCAGGGTCACAGAGTAGATCTTAAGCAGGGCTTGGCCTGCATTCCCTGTCCCCAGCCCCAGAGGACTGAAGAGCCAAAGTCACAGTCTGCCTTCTTCCCAACTCTATTCATTCAACCACATCATCCCCGGACTACCACAGAATTGGCTGCCTTGTGGGTATTTTTACTCCTCAAGCCAGAGGAGCAATTAGGCATTTTAAATAATTACTTTTGTGATGACAGTGATATTCAGACCATGTTCGATCCTTAATCAAAGTTACCAGCAGGTGAATTCACAGCATTTGCCCTAAGGATATTGCAACATCTTCCTGACTTCCTATTTCAATATGACTGTCATTTCAAAAGAACTACTTCCAAAGAGGAGAAAAGAAAATTCATGTACATGTGAAATTTAACTGAATGTAAGACAGGCAATAATTCATGTTTTCCAAATGAATCAAAATGTGAATCAAGCTTGGGGAATGTATTTGATCCTCTTGGGATTACATCACAGGGAATTTCATACCCTCATAATGTGTTTTGAAATAGACATTTCATGTTCCCAGGGGCAACACCTGAAGTATTATTCCTGGGCTTTCAAGCGTTTTCATGAGTGATGATGCAGTGTTGGGAAGCCAAGTGTTGATCCATTATAGATACACTTTCCTGACGGTAAGCCATTTGGAAATATACATATTATGCTGATCTTTATCGTTCTTGGTGCCAGACTCAGACAAGATGCAAATAGTGACAGAGGACAGGCACCAAAGTTGATTAAGACAAGATCGTCTTATATGACCTCCAGGGCCTTTATCAATCCCTTTCAGATGTGACAAACTAAGAATAGGGCAAGCTTTGAATCTTAAGGTCATCAAGCCTTTTGAAACTCTGGCTCTTTCCTACCAAAAATGCACATTCACACCTTGCTCTGCATGTGTTTTGTGGGCCCCAGACCCTCTAAAGACCACTGACTCCTACAGACCCATGGACACCATGGATCTTTAAGAAATCTCTCTTACACTCTTGGTGGACTGAAATTTAAAGAAACCTTCGTAGAGTCAGGAGACACAAGATTATTCTGATGTATGAGAGAAAGCCTGAGAGACTCTATTCTTACCCTCTTACTTGGCACAGACGTTACCCTGTTTCCTTACGGTGACAACAGGAAGAGCCCCACCATCCCCTTCCATCGGCAGTTGAGGTAGGAACAAGGCTTCATTCATTCTGGACCTATGTTTGGTAATGCAGTAAAGAATTCACCATCTTCCCCGCATGCTGAACATCAGTATCTGTCTCCCGGCTAATCCCCCTTCTCTATTCTAAAACCAAATAATCATAAAATAGAGACGAAACTGTATAGCAGAAGAAAAACAGGCCTCACTTCCTATTACAACCACAGGTCTCTATAGGTCTTTGGAAAGACACAAGTGTGGAGACTAGAGTATCCATGGCTACTCCTAGGTTGCTTATTTTCCAACCAGGCTGAAGAGGTCTTACAGGTGTTCCTCAAAGTTTGGTCTACAGACCACCCGTATCATCATCACCTGAGAAAAGCTTAAACTTAGTTTCCTGGGGTCCCACCACACACCTCTGAAACAGAATCTTCATTTTTAAGAACCTCCCTTTACCAATCCTTAAGCAATCTCATGGTTTAGGATTTCTGGTCATAGACTCACCTACTTGTCTCCTCTCAAGTTTTCACAACGAGGTAACTAACTCGAGGAGATATTATCCTTGAAGGAAGCATCTAGGAGTGGAAATCCTCACAGTCAGAGATAACGCATTCAATCCAGGGAACTCAAGCTCCAAGCCACCTGTGGAGATTCTATCACAGTATTTGCCAACTTGAAATAAAGCAGGTCCTAATGTTTAGTACTACTGACTTGTTAAATTCAACAATGCTCAGCTATTCACAAGTATGGGTCTCTGAAGGCTGAAAAAACAAACCGTGCCTTAGAACTTGCCCTTTGCCGAGGATTTATAGGACGATCACGTCCATCACAAGAATCTCATGGCTAGCTGAGTCACCCTTACCCAATCCTACCTCCATCTTAGGCTTTCAAAAGATTACTTAGCCACCCTAGATTTTAGGCCTCATACCCAAGGAAACTGATGTCTTAGCCTTCAGAGGCAAGACATGGTCATCAAGAAATGCTTGTCTTGCTAATATAAACATTTACTCATCCCCTTTAGTTAATATATATTTATTGAATGTCTACTAGATGCTGGGCACTCTGCTAGGTGCTGCGGACACAATAGTGAACAGAACACAGGCACTGCCCTCCCCTGATGGACTATTCAGAAAAGACACCGCTTCCAAAACAATGGTAGCTCTTTCCAAGTCGTCTGAGCTCATTCCCCACCTCCTTTCGGGGAGAGAGCGAAGCCAGAGCAGAGAGAGCCAGGCAGCCCACTGGCCTTTGGAAACAACCAACCTTGGAAAGAACTGTGACTACATTTAAAAGCAGGACAAAATCTCTCCGGCAACCCCTTGCCCTTGCCTTCACAGGAAACCCTTACTAAGATATCGAGCTGGCAGACAGGAGAATGCCCTCAACTTTCACAAAGCAGGCTCAGCCAAAACCAATCTCCACTTGGGACAGAATAAGGTAGTTTGTTGTCTGGCTGATTGTCCGTCCCCGAGACAATGGCGTGTTTATGTGTGGGAGCATTAGGAGCAGGTTGTTAACATAAAACCCACCGTAAACAGAGCTGTTAATTCAGTTGCTGGCAGGGTCTTCTGTTATCTTCTGACTACCTCCCAGAGGGTATAAGCCCTACCTTTTCATTTGAGTTGGCAGCAGAGTTATTTTTTTGCACCTGTTGCTCTGCTCCAATAACAACTCAGTTAAGCATTGATTTGTTGGAAAATAAACAGAAAAAAGCAAAGAAAGGCATCTGCCCAAACAGCCTGAGCTGGTTTGACTGAGCATTCATGCCAATTTGTTTTTCCTATAAAAACCGAAGAAAAACCTGTGCTTTCAGTTTGGATGCTACCTTCCCACTACCTCAGAAGAAAAGAAGGTATCGAATAGACTGGCCAGAGCTGGCAGGGCCAAGAACCCAGAAGATACTGTACTTTTCCATTGGCTGGCTCTGTGAAGGCACTGAGGGGTGTCCAAGATCTGCAGAATGACATGGCCAGCTCCAGTCAGCCCAGGTTAAGATCATGAATCAGATTAAGAGGGGCAGAGAAGGGGCTGCCAGGATATGATCAAAACCCAAACCACACTCTTCCCAACGGTTGACTTCTGAAAGTCAACATGGCTCAGGGAGTAGGTGTGGTCTCCAGGTTACCTCCTAAAGCCAAGACTCAGCGTGTCAAGTCTCAATCTAGCCTCTCCCACAGACGTCCTCGGTCCAGCCCTGGGCAATAAACAGAATTTGAAAACCTCTGGTCCCTGGACCATAGTTTTTCCATCAGGGAAACCAGGTTACCCAACCTACCTCAAAGGTGGGCTGTGTAGACTCACTCATGTCCCGCCAAGTGACTTGAGGTCCAATGTCTAATGTGGAAAGGACCCAAGATGTTCAGGGTGTGATTTCTGCATTAATTCAAGCATGATTGCATTCCCATTTCTCATCACTCTGTCAATATCACATGATGAGCTCAAGCCAAAAAAGGTCACAAAGAGCTAAACAAATCACTCAAATGTAGATCACAACAACACTAATTAAGCAATGGCATCATCACCCAGCCTTCAAGATACACAATCAGAGAAAGACTCTCAGTGTCTCTTTTTGAGCCCTGAGAAGAAAGCACAAGACATGGGCAATGTGCAATGTTTCCCTAGATTACCACCTTCCCCCAGCTTTCTCTCAGCCATTGGGTCTTCATCATTACCAGACCACAGACTTACTGGGGGAGTCACAGCAGCAGTTGGGGGCTCAGAAATGCTGCTTCTCAAGGAGTGTTAAGAACTGGGTGTTCTGATAGGGGAGGGACATGGCTGGCTGAGGATTGCCCAGCATTCTTGTCATGAGCAGGGCGGGAGTGGAGTGCCTCCGAACCAAACTGGGCAACCAGAAAAATAAAAGATTTAACAACACCCTCAGTTGACTGAAAAATAAGTAAGACCAACTGTGCAGGAATGTGAGAAGGGTGGAGAGAGGTAGGAGGCGGGGATTGGAGCCAGGGAGGGGTTGGGATCCACCGGAACAATGGATTTGACCATGTCGAGATTCAAGTTTCTTTCCAGGAAAAAAACCAAGATGCTGCAGCAAAGAAAAAGCAAAAGCCACTAAATGGAATCTCACAGACTAATTACAAAACAACAACCAAAACTATGATAGCGATGATCGTTTCTATTTATTGAGCATTCCTGAGGTGCTAGGAGTTGAGCTAGGCTTTACATGAATGATCTCATTTAATCCTTGCCATAAGCCAGACACTGGTACTGATATTATCCCTATTTTACAGATGAGGAGGCACAAGAGGTTAGGCAACTTACCCAGGGATACAGTGCTAGTAAACGGACTAGAAATATTCAATAAATGTACAGGGATGGAGGTGGGGATCTGGGAATGACAGGAAATGCAACAGAATTCTCTGTAACTTTGGAAATGGATCCTTTGTATTTCTGAAGCAGAAGATGATGTCTTTTGGAACCTCACACTTTTATTTTGGAAATTGAGATGCCTTAAGTACAGCTCCCATAATTTTTCCCCCTAAATGTGGATAGGAGGCACACCAATCAGCTTTGTGGCCCACTATGACACCTGTCTTTGGTGTCCATCAGCCCAGATGCTACAGACACAGCAGCACATGGCCACACAAACCCATCTGTCCAACTTTAGTTTGGCTTCTTGTTGAAAGCCCCATATTGACTCAGGGGTTGGGCTTGGCTGCTGGAAGCCACCTTAGACTTATTAGCCATGATAAAAGAGCAGTAATAATAACAAGGAAAAAAACTGTTGAAAAATTAAGGGGAAATTATGGCTCCTTTGGAAGAGGACCTGATGTCTGAGCTGCCACACATAGTTCCTGATGACAGACCTGCTGTGTTGCAGACATTGCACTGACAAGAGAAAGGATGTGGATGTGTTTTAGAGCCTGAATTCCATCACTCTGACAAATAAATCTAGGAAAAGTCCCCCTTCTTCCACCATGGCCATGACCCTGGAACAGTTTGTAAAAACAGAGCTGTAAAATGCAGACAGAACCTCATAAAGCTTATTCCATTATCATCTTTGAACTTGACAAGCAAATACTATCTGAATTTCCTCACAGATTAGAGGGTCTCCTGCTTAGAAGAAGTAGGGCTTTCTTTTCCCACAGATCATCATTAAATGACAGGGGACAAGAAAGCCAAGTTCATTCCTATCACCTTCCTACAAGAATGACAGGCTCTCGGCACACAGGGGCTCATTTTCTCTTCCAGAACACACCTTGCTCTGCTTCTCCCAGCTCCCTCCCTATGTAGTAAGCCCTCTGGGAAATTAAAAAAAAAAAAAATGAAGACAATTCATCAGCAAGGTAAGCAGCTCCTTATCAGGAAGCTTTCCCAAAGAACCAGGTACCTTCCAGCCTGTTACTCAGACATTCCTCCAGTCGCTTCGGAGGAAAGAAATCTTTGATGTTAAAAAAAAATCATAAAATTCACCAACTCAGAAACTACAGCATCACTCTTTGACAGGGCTCAGCTTTCCACCAAAGGTCAGCTAGATGAGTAAGGAGCCGCAAGGGGACCTCCACACCAGATTCCCAGCTGCTGGGTATCAGGAATTGTCACACATTACATCATTGCATCCGGAGACAGACCAAGCTACCTAATTTGCAAGGCTTGGTGCAAAAGGAAAATGCAGAGGGCCTTGTTCAAAATGTATGAATTTCAAGACTGTAAGAGCAGAGCATTAAACCAAGCACAGAGCCTTTCCAAATGTGGAGCCCTGTGTTACTGCACAGGTTGCATACCCAGGACAGTGGCCCTATCCAGGGGATCAGTTCTGTTCCCTGTCTTCACCTGCACCAGTACTCTATCAACATGGGGCGGAGGGGGGGGGGGGAAATCTTTTGTCTTTGCCCTAGGAATGACCTCCTGAAGTATTTGGTAGTATTAAGTAAATATGACATTGAACATGACTTAATAACACCTAGCTTACAGCAGGCACCCAACAAACGCTAGCTGTTATTACTATTACTATTATTATTATTATTAATTATGATTAATCATTATCTTCATTATGCTGAGGTCCCACCCCAACTCCAAAGCTACCCATAGGCAAAAACAAAGAGTGGGAAGAATATGTACCCCTATTTTTACAGAAACCATCTATTAGCTGAAGTCGTTTAGAAATCATTTCATTGCTCATTCTGAGCAAGAGAATGATCTAAATGAAGGGTTCCTAGCCTTTTATTTATATACATAGACCCATTTTGCAGTGTGGTATTGACCTATGGACCCCTTCTCAAAATAATGTCTTTAAATAACAAACTAAAATAACAAGATTAGAAAGGAAGCTTATATTGAAACACAATTATCGACATACTTTTAAAAATTAATGTGATATAATAATATATGCTTCTTTATTAACATATTAAGAATATCTAGTGCAGGTCAAACAACCTCCATGATATCAAAATTGTGATGAACATCGATATTTTGAGGCATCTGCCAACAGGTGTAAAGCATATTAAAATGTCTATAATTTCTCTTGGTGACAGTCACAGTTATAGCTAACACTACTGTAGAGTTTTGCCTACATTTACATTGAAAGAAAATGTCAAATTTTACTTAGATTATCAAAAATAAAAATATCATTTTTTCTACCTCCAAGTTCGCAAACTACCTGTATTTTCTCCATGTACACCAGGAGCCTCTTGGATCCCAGGTTAGAGGCTTGTCCTTTTATTAACAGCAAATCCTGCTTGTTCAACTCAAATAGACTCTAGATACCATAGGCTATTTGAGTTGAACAAGCAGAATGACTTCATTTCCACATGACTACAAGTGTCCTTTGAACAACTTACCAAGAGGCAGACCCCTCTTGGGTCTGGCAATGGTATCTTGGCAAGTTTTTTCAAAGCCTCCAGAACACCCAGGGTCGTGGTTAATACACATCTGGAGATAATATCAAGAATTTTAGGGGCAGGCAATGGTCTCTGAGGTTGCAGCTAGTCATGTGAACTGCCTTGAGGAGGATCGGCTGCTTCTGGAGTCCCCTTACGTGACAGGTATCAAGACACATGGATAGCAACATGCTATGTGCCTACACCAGTCATGTTTGGAACTCCCATGGGCAGCGATGTGTGGCCAGCTCAGGACAAGCTCTGCCTGGAAGCCCCCGTTAACATGGTTCATCCCATGTCCCTGCTGCCCACCTTCCCCAGTGAAAGCCTTAGGTATTTCTTTCCACCTTCTAAGTACAGAACCAATATCAACCACTTTGAAAACAAAATCCCAGAATTATTCATCCACTCTGACCCAGTCAAGAATCTCTGAGAACACCCCTGTTGAGGACTTACCCTCCATTTCCATTCCACAAATTACTAATTATTTACTTACGAGCATTTGTCCAGGTGATTTTAAATTTTTTGGAGGGGGTGTCTAATTTAATCCTGACAACAGCCATGTGCAGTTGTTGTTAACCTCATTTTCCAGAAAGGAGTCTTAGAGTCTAGAGCTTGCATAACTCACCCAGAGTCACTCAGCTGCTCAGTGGCAGAGTCAAATTCAAACTCAGTTACTCTGACTCTACACCCGGTGTTCTCTGTACCACATTCCAGCTGCTTCCAGGCAACAAAAAACTCACAGCCTCCCGCCTATTCAGATACACAAGTGGCCAAAGTCTACTCTTCATCAATGTTCCTCAACCCACAGCCTTCTGGCTGGCGGAGTTAAGATGAGTGAAAGATGAGCTAAGGGCTGTATGAGTTCCTAAGTGGACATAACTGAGACAGAGGTTGAACTTGGGGCCAAATCTGAAGCCCCCTTCAAAGACAAAACAAGTCTTATGAGTAGTCACCATGAATACAGAGCCAAAAATAGCCTTTACCTTCCAGATCTCACTTACCATGTCCACCAAAATATATCGTTCACCCTATTGAGGGAGGTGTTTTTTTTAAGGTTCCTAAGAGGGATTTCAAAATAATCTCCACAAGACAGCCTTATTCTCCGAGCTCCATTGTCATATACGAAAAGTGGAAGACCCTCTTCATATTCCAGTACGAATTGGAAAAATCCAATAGACTGTTAGAAGTTTGTATCATGCTGAGAAAGGGCTGGCAGGGCGATGGAAATTTCTCATATCTACAGTTGGGCCAAAGGGCCCAGCCCCCAAGAGTATTTATTTCACGTCCATGACATAGAGTGAGGTGGAAGTGACAAAAGATGCAAGTTTAAGGTCACCACAATCACATCAACTTGAAAAAGGTGTCCATTGAGACAAGGTCATACAAAAGTAAAAATAAGTAGCTAGGTTAAAATAACAGGATTAATGAGGCAGTCTACTAGTGTAATAATCAAAATATTATAGAAGACACTTCATTTCCTTTTTATTTTTGGCTTTGTTTTCCTCAGAAAACATGTTTAAATGCACCTATGCTGGCCATATTTTAAATAAATAGGCAGATACTCTTAACAGTGATGAAGATGCTTCTGAGAAAGACAGAGAAGGAGGCTCTAAGGACAAGGGTGTGTGGAAAGACTGGAAGAGAAGAGGTAATGTGAATCCAATGAACCAGAACAAGGGCCCAGCCCATAAAACAAACCGAAGATAGAGTGTGGTTAGGTTCTAGTGAAATCAATTTTCAAAGGGATATTTTACAGGGTGTCTCTTTTAAAACAAGGCCAGTTAAAACCCCTGGAGCCTCTTTAAATGGGCCATTCTGCTTGACCCTGTTGCAAGCTCCGGGTGCTCCAGATTCACGCTGAGGCCCTCTGAGAGCACCCAGTCTCCAGGTTGGCTGCCTAGTGGCAGGACCATCCCCACTCCCCTTCTGATTACCTCTTGGGTCTTCCTCTAGAAGAAGTGAGTTCATATCCATGCAATCTACCCAGTTATCCGTGGCCAATCAGTCATGCAAGCTGATCAGCACCACACAAATGGAGTAGACTCCGTGGGTGCCTGAATGTTCACTTTTAAGTGGCTACTTGGGTGCTTTACAGAGGATATCATTAGAGTCCCTGCTTGTGTTCACCAGCTACTCCCTATGGCCACAAAACAGTTGGTTTTCATCCACTTCTACACTCCTACCAACCTTGGACACATGAGGCAAATTGATAAAGATGGGACATTGCCATGGAAGCCTTCATAAAGGCTCGAGGGATCTGATCTTCGTACCTCCACCAGGTACAACCCTTAGTCAAAGTTCTGAAGACCTTAAGAAAGCCATTGAAGGGCTCCTACTGACTTTATTTCCTATCTCATCCTTAGGAGGGCCTCTCCCACCCCTTCTCAGCTATTGCAAACCCAAGCTAAACCAGCTGACCACTCGGCTTACCTGCTTTCTCCCCATCATCAGAATCTGAGGGTGGAAATGGATCTTAAAGATAACTGGGTTCAGGGGTGCCTGAGCGGCTCAGTCGTTAAGCCTCTGACTTCAGCTCAGTCATGATCTCAAGGTTCATGAGTTCAAGCCCTGTGTCGGGCTCTGTGCTGACAGCTTAGAGCCTGGAGCCTGCTTCAGATTCTGTGTCTCCCCTCTCTCTGCCCCTCCCCCACTCATATTCTCTGTCTCTCAAAAATGAATAAACATTTAAAAAAATTTTTTTAAAGATAATCAGGTTCAAACTCCTTTGTTTAGATGAGGATGGAAGTCCAGAGAGGGAGAGTGTGCAGGTCTTGGCACACAGCTTTGTCAGGACTAGAAAACCAGGTCTCCTGACTGCCAATCCTATTTACTGCCTTGTACACACTGTGTCCCAATCATTCTAAAGTGTAAGTCTGAAATCTTTCAGGGAAGATTCTTAAAGAAATCTCTCTCCCTCCCACCACCATTCTGAAGTCCAATAAACTTTTTGTCAAATAATTCTGAGGGATCCATGGACACTTCTACCCCAGCACATCTTGGTTTTCTGACATCAATGCCATTTGGCTTGAACACACCTCCCATCCTAATATTACCTGCTGTGGGAGCCACTTTTCCCACTGCACTATTTGTTTCCTGCATAGCCGAAGAGTCTGTCCCTTTAAAACCCTGTTTGATTGAAACAAACATAATAGTCACCTATTTCTAGCAAGTACCTGCACCTTAAAACAGATCATGTATCTTAAAATCATACTAATAGAAATTAGATAAGAAAACATTAAATACAATGTATTATTTCCTCATCTCTTCAGTTATTCAGCAACAGATTTAAGAGAACACTGGCAAGACACGGCTGCCTTCCTGCCTCCATCTTCAGATGACAACCCCCCACCACAGACTCAGTTTACCCAAGCCGAAAGCCGCTGCACTCCGTCGGTTACTCAGGAACAAAGCCAGGGTGAGAACGCGTGGCCTCTAAACACAGAGCCCTCAGTGGAGTCGATGCCTCCCCATCAGGGCCCCACCCACAACAGAAATGACTGTCGCTTCAAGTTTACCAGAAAGAGATGAAAACAAAAGAAACGGGCTGAAACAGCTGCAAAAAAGTGTCGCCGAAAATCAGGTTCCCAGTTTGTATTTGGTTCCTTAAAACCATGGCACTGTTTTTCAAGTGTGCTGGCAGGTTTTGCCGTGGCATTCTTGGTATCCACCCCACCCCATCTCCCAAAGGTCTTTGAAAATCACATCTGTTGGAAAGGGCATAGGGATGCCTCCATCTGGAAAAAGGGGAACAGACTGAATGGCTTTTTACTGATTTGTATAAATCTCTCTGTCTGCTTGATGCTTTCGCATCAGGCAGCGTTCTCACACTGGGCTTTCCGAAGAGTGAGGGGGTCTAAACTACACAGCCCATTGCTAAAATTCCCTAATTTAGGGGATCAGTGGAGGACGACGAGGAGGAAATAAAATATTACAAAATTCCAGAGAGCTAAATTGTCCCTCCTGAAAGTGAACTTTGGCCCAGAGCACTCATATTCAGACCTAGGACCTGATATGAGTTCCTTCCAGTTTCCAATGAGTTAATTGAATGTATTATCTCAGCCTCTCAAGGGGTCAAAAAGATCTTGAAAGAGGATCTGGGTAAATCAATGGGAGCATAAACATGGAACTGTAAGTGTGAGTGTAGGGCTCTTCAGAGGTTCAGAAAGGCTCCAGACATTTGCATTTGGGGGAGCTCACGATGTATTAAAAAATGGAAAAAAAATAATTAAAAAAGCGTTGTTTGAATTTAACAAATAGATGCTTTTTAACACAAAAGAACAAATATAATTGAATTTCAGATCTTCCGTATATATGAGGCCTGGATCAAATTCATCGCCCTGCCCATGGTCACCCTAGAAAGGGCCTGGCTAATGCTGCCATCTTGGAACAGCAACACGAGAGAACTTACAGCAGAGTTACTCCATCCACGTTACTTTCTTTCAAAATGCCTCCATAAAATACTTTGGAAACATGCGGAAGGATTGTCTCTATTATATTTGTTATTTTTCCAAATGTGATCACAGACTTCCAAACGACACTCATTTCATGTTCCCATTGTTTTCAAAATCTGTCCACATCAGCCATTAGCAGTTGGTGTAGAAAAGGCCTGACCCTACTCAACTTCGCGTTATAAGAACATGGAATGGATGAATTATTCCACAGTTTCAGAATTCTAGATCTCAAAAAAGAGGACAAGCGAAGCCTTCTGCAAACTCCAAATACAGTTATTAAAATTATCCTTGAAATCTTTTAAGAGCCTTTTTCTGGTAGGGTCTCTAACCCATGAAGCGCTTCCTCATGACTTCATCTTTCTTATTGGAAATCAGTGCTTCCCTCGACCTTGGTGGAATAAGTCGTGATCCCTGACTACCCTTTTATACATTGAAAGGCTCCATCTGAGCACATCCTCATACCCTTGCCTACAGAACCAATTTCTGAATTAGACCTTCCATCGATCGGAAAGCTTTCAGTCTAGTCACTTACTTTCTCCCTATTACTAAGGTCAGTGCGGATAACCAGCAGAGACACCTGCAAACTTAGACACACAGAGTCTTACACTTCATCTGAAAGACACATGCTTCCACAACACTGGGAATATACTAAATCCACTCAAAGACTGATGGTGAAAATATTACTTCTCGACACCACGTTGTTATTTACCAACAAGATTAATTCCCCGTTGTTCCCAGTTCTACCCACATTGAGGCCAACACTTCTCCACGGTGTCCAAACAATATTAAAAGAGTCCCTGTTCTGGAAGGCATTTGGTGCTGCTGACTCACAGCTGCCTGTCTGGTCTCCCATTATGGCACAAACAAAGGGTTAATCTGTCCCCTTGCGAACTGGCAAAACTCTTTGTCAATTTTTTTTTTCCACTGGAAAGAGTCATTTTTAGGTGTGCATTTCTCCCCAGTGCCCTTGCCTACCTAGACTGCCCGACCACTTTTTCCAGTGTGGATACATACGCCATTGCCCATTTCTAGCCACTTTCCAACAACAGAACATACTAAAGACAAATTCGCCGTTCCGTACAACCAATGAGTCAGAAAAATTACCAACAGAAGACATCTCTCGAAAGTGAGAATATGTGCTCTGAGCCCCACCAGCTTTTTACCCAACCAGTTTTTCACTGAGCTATAGCAGGGTCAATCACCTGTCCCTAGCTACCTTTTTGTTTCAGAACTCAGCCCAGGGAAATGGCTTTGTCACACAGAGGGAAACCAAGGGACTTTTAAATTCACTGTGATTGGAAGTCCAGACCCAATGCAGCAAATTCACAGATAATATCCAAAGAAGCCCGGCTGCCTTCCAAAATAAAATTCTAACATGACCCAGTGAGGTGAGCGCAGGTGAGGTGAGCTTCACTTCCTGCCAGCTGCCTCGGGAGTGTTTTATTTTCATCTGTCTGCTTTAAGGCAGGCTTCTCTTTCCACTCAGGTGTTTGAACTCCAGATTCAAAAGAAGGTTTAAAAATAAAGACTTACCTCATTTACCTAAAGATTCTGGGTGGGAAATCCAATAGCTGTGGCTAATGGAGGGGAGGCAACGTGCAGCACTCACGCCAGCTCCCACGGGGATAGGGAGCCAGGGGTGTTATCACGTCTGAGCCCTCATCAGAGTGAAGATAAATGCATATGACAATAATTTTAAATCATTTTGTAGGATGTTAAGCAATAAGCCACCAACCGGGAATTCCCTAAGTCACTTCCCCCTCTTCTGATTGGCTGCCGGGCTCTTTAAAAAAATAAAATAAAGGATTACAAACATTGGCTCATTTGCATTTGGCCAACTCACACGTTAGTGTTCAAACAAAACAGGTCTAACCAGGTTATGCCTGTGTCTCAAGAACAGAGAGACAACCTGTTAATGGATGAGGAATTGATTTGGTGGCGACTGTTCTTTTCAGCTTAGAGACTAGTTCGGGTGAAAAGCGCCATGCTGGCTCCCCAAAACGCCAGCAGGAAGGGTGCACATAAAAGCAAGCTAAGCAGAAGTTCGAATCTGGAGGAAATGATGGTATTGTGGGCTGGGGGGGTCTCTTCAACACCCGTCCTGTGTATTCATTTGTATTTAGTCCCCCCTGCTTTGGCATCAAGGTCAGTGCCCTGGCTGTGCAGGTACAAGGTTCTGAAGCAGCTATCTCCAGGTGCCATGATGGCCTCTTTGACAGTGACCCTTGGCAATTTCCATGGACTTTGAAATCCAATCTCTCCCCTGGCCTCAGAAAAGAACTTTGGGAAGTTTGAAGGGAGAGTCCTAAGAGAGAGGGTCGAATCTGAGTTGTTCCAGTGGATGGTCAACTCTCAACAATGCAAGGGCTGACTATCCAGTTGGTGGATTATCCAGTTTCTCATTTCCTCTTGATGTGTACATGGTCTTTTTTTTTTCTTTTTTAAATGTTTGTGATCTTTCTTTTTAAATTTTTTTAATTGTTGAGAGAGAGAGAGAGAGAGAGAGAGACAGTGTTATCAGGGGAGGGTCAGAGAGAGAGGGAGATACACAATCCAAAGACAGGCTCCAGGCTCTGAGCTAGCTGTCAGCACAGAGCCTGACACGGGGCACAAATCCATGAACCGTGAGATCATGACCTGAGCTGAAGTCAGACACTTAACCGACTGAGCCACCGAGGTGCCCCGGTCTTTTTTACTATATTATCGGCACTCCCTAGATGTCTATTGAGGAGGTAGAGAGAAAAAGACAAAGACGCTGAAACTGGAAATAAAACAGCACAGTTTGGACAAGAAAAAGGTGGAATCCCAGAGAGAATCTATAGATTTCAAGTGCCTTTGCAACCCCTGTCTCTCTGGGCCAAAGGCCTGCTTCACGGAGTCACAAATGTACTTCCACTGTGCAAGTGAGTGAAGACTCTTGGCAAGGAAAAATCCTGTCCCCTAACCATTAACTTTCTCTCCTGAGCCTTCCTGGACACTGACCTGGCATGAGCTAAGTGTCCAAGCAAATTTCTTTAACTCATCAGAACTCCCCTTTGTGGGAAAGAAAAGGGAAATTGAGTTTTGGCAAAGAAACAAAGATTTTGTGATCAAAACCAAGAAGTTCCTGTATAAAAGAGAAAGTCTGCATGTGGGCAAAGACTGAATAGAACAAAAAGTAGGCAGTTGTCCTACTCAGGTGAAATGGTGAGTGAGTGGTAGTAATGTTCCTTTCTTACCTGTGTCCCTAGTTCATGTAAGATGAATGCAGAGATATTCGAATACATGAAAACCTCAGTGAGAGAGCAGGGGTGGATTGGGGAGGGTGCTGGAACTCAGGCAAGTCTCAAAGGTTTTGAAGGTTTGGGGAGTGAATGTAGGCAGGCCCTGAAAAGCCCCTTTGCCTCCTAGCCTTCACCAAACTTGCCACCATCCCCTTTGTCAACCTGTATGTTCCCCAAGGGCCCTGTTAAAATGCAAATGTCTGATAAAAACAGTAAATGTCATTATTGCCCATTATCACATTAGCCCCAATTAGTCTATCAGCTCCAGATCTGAGAGCAGGGCCCTGAGGGAACAGACTGGTGACCTTTTGCTTGAGAGATGAATCAGGAGCAGTCTAAAGTAGCACCACCACCCACTACAGGGTATTTGCGTGTGTGTGCATGTGTGTGTCCCCACGCGCGGGGGGAGGGGGGGAGGGAGGTGGTTACTGTGGGCTGTTATTAGTACCAGTGTAACGCCAGGAAGTAAACTTGGCCTTCTTTACAATTTTGCCTGAGATTAACCTGAGACAGTGGTGGGGTAGGTGGTGGGTAGAGGTTGTGTGGTTAAGAGGTGGGGGTACATTTTAAAAGCAACCCCAATAGTGATGAAGCTCTCTGGACCAGTCCCAACTACTTAGAATTCATAGTCCCTTTCATTTCTAGCTGAAGAGTTCCAGTTACATTGGCATTCCCTTATCCACTCTTCTGCCTATTTACATCAAAGGACTGCTCCATTAAGGCATTCCTGACAAGAGTCATTCAGGATGGTGGTGGAAGGGGATGGAGAGATGCCACTTCATACTCACAAGCTATTTCATTTGTGGAGTCTTTATGTATATAAAGTACCTAACAATGTGTCTGGTACTTAGTGGGTTCTTATTATGTATTGGTTCTTTTCTTTTCTTGGGTCTTAGTTGAAACTTCTAGAAGAAAAACAAAAACAACACCTCCCCTCTCAAAAAAAAAAAAAAAAAAAAGGAAGTTAGATTTTTAGGCATGTTAAATCCACAGGAAATTCCTTCAATCTATAGTGAAATTCTTTCACACTATGGTCAGCTTCAACAAGACAGCTCTTGCATCAGAGTAGATGACTGATAGATGATGGATAGATAGATCGGTAGGTAGATAGATAGATAGATAGATAGATAGATAGATAGATAGATGATAGGCAGATAGATAGAAAAAAATGGATGGAAGTCCTGATTTTTAACTGAGAATGCTAAAAATTGAGTTTAATGCTGAGACCTTCTATTTCAAGAGTTTCAAATATATCAAGCATGTCTACCATGGATAAGAAATTTAAAAGTGTAAACACAAAAAGATCAAGTGCACCAGAGCTTTTATACGGATACACCATTTGTTTCCTAAAACTCATAACCTTTTTGAGGGGGAATCAGCCAAGAGTCTCACCATCGTGTCATACCTTCAACCCTAGCACAGATTCATTCATTCTGTGTTCCCAGGACTCCCCCTGCCCCCTGTGATGAAGACACGGGGATGTGAATGAAGTAATGAGAGAGAGCTGCTTGCCTGGATTTTACAGAGTGTTTCTCTCACACAAGACAGAGAGAGGCAACACAGGTTGCCCTGAGGTCAAGATCAAGATAATTCTGGAAACAGGTACCAGCCCTACAAACCCAATTACTCTTCCTGGTCTTCCCTGCAGGCCAAGGCCCTATCCCTGTCCCAGATATGCACAAAAACACTTGAGTCAAGTCCCAATGCTGGTTCCCACAGAGGTAAAGGGGAAGAGTAGACCAGACCACATTGAGTGCGGTAGCCCAGCGACCCCGAGTTCAGTTGGGTTGTCTCCTAGAAGACTCGCCTCTTGTCGTAGACATACAACCAAAGAACCCCAAGGGACATTACTTCCTAAATCAAGGCCAAGACAAAGAATCTCTCTAAGCCAAGTATCAAGCCCTAAGGGGTCTGAGTCTTAATACCAACACAGGCTGTGGTTACGAGGTTAATGAGAGTTATGTGCTTGCTTTGCAAGAAAGAGGAAGCTTGCTTACTTTACACAGCACCTTTTAACTAGAGGCCCTATATTTATTTTTGAAAGTAAGTGTGTGTTTGTATATGTTTCTGTCTATCATCCCCTCTTGATGACATGGAGTTACCTTCAGGGCAGAACTTGACAAGTATTTAGTAAGAGCCACACAAGAATATTACTGTAGGACTGACTGGAATGAGAACCCCTGTCTGGTGGTGGAGAGGAGGTTCCATAGAACAGAACGTGACCATCAATCACCTTGGCTAGTGTCAAATAAGGAACTAGGATTAATAAATATCATCTTCCCTCTTACCCCACTCCCCTCTAAAAGCCACGTTTCCAAAATCCTTACTTTTTGACTTAGATTAGATTCCTGGGGCTCTTCAAATTTCCTGAGGAGAAGCTTTCTGGGCTTTGACAGTGGCTTCTGAGTTCCATCTGGGAAGTGTGACACTGACAGCTGTCCTAACAGATTTGCATGGCACCTCTGATCATGCCCTTTGCAATCACATTTCTGCCTACATGCTGAGCCATTCCTACACCAATGGCACATACCATTGAACTTCTGAAGTGGAGGACAACTCCCGTGCTGCAGTGGGGGAGGGTGGCTCCCCATTTCTGGAAAGAAGGACCCACTACATATATGCATGCACACATGCACACACACAGATACCCCTTGGGCATCGGAATATGTCACCAGTCTTAGCTATGCACCTACAATGAGTTTTCAGAACTCTTCTTTCATATTTGATCAATCTCAAAACAGTCATTCTTGCCTAACTTAAATCACCCTGCTCTGTTTCTTCACTGTATCATGCTTATCATGCCTTATCTTTCCTCACAAGTTGCTCTACACTCAGTGCCAACTTTACTGTGGAGATAAGCACTTTGGTTCTTGAGCCAAACTGATTTAGTATCTAAAGAGTCCTCCCGTCAGGGTCTTCAAGAAGGCACATTTCTCAATCTCAGAGCAGGAAGGAAGAGCAGGCAAAAGTTGGCCACTTCCAGGAAACATTCTTGCAGCCAGTATTTTCTTCTTTTTTGTCTGGAGAGGTTTCTTATAATTATAGCAGGTGTTTTTACATATTATTTTAACATAATAACTTTTTCCACTCCCATGGAGCCCCCAAATAGAAAACAGAATAAAGAGACACTGCTGTGTGTGGATTGAGGGTGACACAGCTGGCACCTCTTCTAATCTGTTGCCCTTCCCAATGTCCACCCCACAGGCTCACTGATCTCTTGGCTAGATCATCCTTCCAACTCTGCTCCTTGCTCTAAGGCAAGGGAGCATCAGAACCACCCTCACAAATCAGCAGTTCCTCCCCACACCTACCAAACTGGCACCTCCAGGGGTGGGTGATAGCAGAGGTAATAATCAGTTCTTCATTCATCATGATCTGTTTATATTTTGTAGGCTCCCATATTATACTACTGATGATAAACCAGAGGACTGGGTTTCTACCATTTAAAGGACAGTTTAATGGAGCCAACCTTGGCAAAGGTCTCCGTGCCTGGTCTCTTTCATCCAGGAACCACGAGAGACAGCAAACTCTCAGAACCAAGAAGAAAATGTGTAAAATCACCACCCAGATGCCTAATTATTTGGGAAAGCCCATGGCTTTGGAATACTAGGAGTGCCCAGAACCTATTCTCTTACCCTAGAAAAACAAGATCACTCAGCTTTCTCGAGAGCAGCCTGGTGTGATAGAGAGAGCCAGGACAACCTTACCACATCTAGTTAAAGTTTTGGCCTCAGTTTCCCCATCTGTTTATTGGGAATACTGACTTCTCAGTGAGCTGCAGGAGGCTAAGTGAGAAACTGTATAAGGCATTAGCAAAGTGCCTGGTACATGGCAGGCTCTCAGGACATGGTTACTATCTCTTCTAAGTACATTGAATCTTAAGCAATCCCCTTAGTGACACATGAGGTCATACACAGTGGTCAGAAAACAAACTCTCTATGTTTCAAAAGACAAAAGAGAAGGGAGTGAAACTGGAAAAGTCTTAGGAAAAACAGAGAGTAATAATGACTACTCACCTTTACCAAGTTTCAGCCATGTCTTATCCTAGTCACTAGACTAAGAGTTTAATTTGCAACTTCTCATTTAATCCTCATAAAATTCCATCAGAAAGGGGCTATTACTATTCTTATTTTACAGATTAGGAAAACTAAGCCCCATAAGCCCGAGAAATAATTTGACCAAGGTCACACAGTAAAGCCATTGATGGCAGCTCAGGCCAAAGTCAGTGTCATCCCAAAACAAGATCTCTCAACCACAACCCTCTACCAAAAAAGAGCTTAACAGCTTGTTGAAATTTGGACTATGATATCTTACTTAGACATGGAAAACTGTGCTCCTTTCTGGAAGGTAGTTAGGAATGTGGCTGTTTCTTGGAAGAACGGATGCTAAAGTTGAAATGAAAGAAGTATAAAATAGGAAGACAGGTCTGGATCTTAATATGACAATTTTCTGCCCCTGCCATTCAATGTCAAATACTTAAAAAGCTAAATGGTCAGAATATGAGTTGAGGGGAAGCCCATTGGAAAGGTTGTGACTTGGTCTTGCCCGGGAAATCATGAGATTCTTTTGACAGAAAGGTCACTCTGCCTCCCACCAGACTTAATAGCACTGGGCAGGCTGCATACCACAGAAAGAGGACCATAGGCATCTGGATCCAGAAATGATAGAGGGATAGATCAAAAAGCCAGTGTGATGATGAAGGCACTGAATGTGAAGATCAAGTGGAATCTAGGTGAGGGCACAAACTGCCATCAATTTCTAGTTTATTTCATACCCATTCTTCATAAACAATTGAGAGTGTCTCAAGGTAACATGAAACGCTAGTCAACCAGATTCTGCCCCTAAATGTATTCCAGGTAGAAATTAAGGATTCTGGATCTGCTCACACCTCTGGAAAGAACATATCTAGACACCCCCTAGAAACAATATCCAAGAGTTAACAAGCACATCCATCGGAGCTGTGCAAAAAACCCATATTTGCATAAATAAATTATCCATTCAGTCCATTCAAAACATGTGCACCTGCACCATGGTGGAATGTCAAGAGAGAAGCCCTTGGAATTATTTCTGAATAATTCCATATTTGGGGGAAATCCAGATGAAATTTTCCCTTGTGTATCATGGCATGTGTATGATTTTTCTCCCCTATTTCTCCCCCACTTCCATTCTTAGCAACTACATGTGAGTTCATGGTTTGAAATTAGTCAATCTGTCTTCCTGGACAAGGACAGTATACCAAACAGTCATATTTTGAGACCTAGTTTCTTTTATGACGGTGCCCCAGGAAAGTTTTATGAGAATCCTGATTTAAGGTTGGAGGTTAATGGCTCTGAAATTCTGAGAACCAAAAAATATTATGTAGGTGGGTGTATAGTAAAACTGAAATAAGGAACTCCTTTGCACACTGAACCAAAAATCTGCACTGTCGGTTCATCTGAAAACTTCTCTGTTGGGGAGGACAGCCCTGCTGTGAAAGGGACCAGCCACAGTCTACCCACTTCCTTACAGTGGAAAACGTGGAGGCCACTGAGGTCTGTTATGCTAAAAAAAAAAAAGGGGGGGGCTATGGAGAGCAAAGGACAGGAGCCACCTCTGACAAGACGACTGTGTGAGAAAGTCATAGTCGTCTTGCTGGAGACATTCTCCATCAACAGCAAAGGTTGGTATTGATGACCTTTTTCCAAAAGACTTCAAAGTCTTCCCAAGGTCCATAGTCCTGTAACTCACCAGTCTGTGCTTCTCTGAGTTGCCAAAGCCACTAGAGCAGAAAGCCTCAGGGAGTCCAACCCTAGATCTCACAATTGTGTGTGGTTGTGGTGGAGGAGGGGTACCCTTGGCAAATGTCTAATTTTTGCTGATCCATTTTCTTTCCAGCTTGGCAGGTCACCTTAACTTGGAAGCTGAATGCACAGCTAGAGAAAATAAGCCTGTTAGGGGATGGGTCAATGCTCTGTGAACTTAAACCTTGGCTAGGGGTAACATTCTTTGCTAAGACAGGTCTAGGAAGCCACAACACTGTGAATATAATCAAGAGGTATCCAGACCCACCATGGATCACGTGGCCTCATTTAGAGTGGACCATTCACTCCTCTAACTGTGGTCCTTCTCCATCCCTCTAAGCTGTTAGCAGCGAGCATTAGGCAGAAGGGCTGAGTTGCTAGGAAAAAAGGAGATGTGAGAAAGAGACAGAGAGTAGTTCCTGCGTGTTTTATCCTAGTGCCCATAGAGAGACTGTGAAATTCCCCAGAAACTCACCTGGTACTATTTCTTACCATTTCAGTCACAACTGTACCAGAATTTTATACACACACTCCCATTCTTTATGTTTGCAGCCTTCTCAGAAAGCCACTAGATCGTTTCCACATTCAAAAATCTTTGCCATTTCTCCACTCTCTAGAGGGGTTCCTTAGAGAGAAGTATACCTATGGAGGGTAGAAAGCAAGATGACTGTAAGTGCAAATAATAATTTTATTTATTTATTACTTTTAAAATTTATTTATTTACTTTAAAGAAATGGAGAGAGTATGTGAATGGGGGAGAAGGGCAGAGGGACAGAGAGAGACAGAGAGAGAATCCTAAGCACAACCCTGGGATCATGACCTGAGCCAAAATCAAGAGTTGGATGCTCAACCAACTGAGCCACCAGGTGGCCCTAATCATTTTTATTTTAATGATTACATGTTCTTGATTAAAAACAAACTTAGCAAAGTATAAAAGAGAGTTGATGTAAGTCAATGTGGAAATTATTAAGTGAATAAATAGATGGGTACTCAGACATGGCAAAAATAGTGTTCAAGACATGTGAACAATTACAGTTTGAGAAACAATGGCTTAAAGATAGATAGTCCTAACTCCTTGAGGGCAGGCCACTTACCAGCTCTCCTTGATCTCCACCCATGCTTTAAGTCCCCTGGTCCCCAGCCATACCTCATGGGGTGTGTCCCAGACAAGGTGGACTCACCTGACATCCATACACATGTATCACGTGCTTCCCAGCTTACCACTTGCCCCAGTACTCGGACCATCCTTTCCTATCTTTACCCAGTGGAACGTAACCCATTTTCTCCATTCAGTCATCAACAACGGCTCCATCAGAATTTGAATCTCCTGGAACAGTTTGTACAGATGGTTCCCAACTTATCATGGTTCCACCTAATGATTTTTCAACTTTATGGTGGTGCAAAAGTGGCACACATTCAGTAGAAACCATACATCCTTCAAATTCTGAATTCAGGTCTCCTCCTGGGCTAGTGATATGGGGTGCCACCTTCTCTGGTGATGCTGGGCAGGGTAGCCACAACTCCCCATCAGCCACATGATCACAAGGGTCAACAAGCCATACACTCACAACGCTTCTGCACGCACACAGCCATACCGTTTGCCACTTTCAGTACAGTAGTCGATAAATTACATGAAATACTCCACACTTTATTATAAAATAGACTTGTGTTAGATGATATTGTCCAACTGTGGACTAATATAAGTGTTCTGAGAGCCTGTAAGGTGGGCTAGGCTAAGCTAGGATGTTTGGTAAGTCAGGCTTAGCATTAATAATGTTGACTTAGCAACAATAATGTTGCATTATTGACTTAGCAACATTTTCAATTTGCAATGGGATGTAAGCCCACAACACACTGAAGACCAGCTATACTGGGAACCATTCGATAGTCGACATTGAGCTTCTCCCATGTATCAAGCTCTGTGCTAGGCAATGGGGATTCAGTCATAAGAGGGGGAAAAAAGACAAAATTCCTGTCATCACAATGTAGATGCTAATGAAGCAAGATGTCAGCATGTTTCTTGTTCTGCCATGTGGGACCACTTTGGGGTACTGCTTTTCCCTTTCCACACCAGCCTGAGGAACCCAGGCAGACAGTGTCTTCATTAACCTATCCCCAGAAAGGGCCTGACATGACTCCCTCTCAAAGAGCAGGGCATTGAATTGGCAGTTCCCGGATGTTAAAACCCCAGATCTCAGGTATCTAGAAGCAGTGGTCTAACCCACACACCCTGTATAACTGGTGGTTTCGAAACTGTTACCTCTGTGTATCTCCTAAGGTCCTCCCAGCATCACATGGGATACACACAAGATAGTTGAACTGATGACCCTATCAGGCAGTTAGTTGTGCATGGCAGGCAGGAGCCTGAGGTCAAGTACGCGACTCCTGGGGGCTCCTTCTGCCATCACGACTTCTCTCCTCAAGCCTCAGAAATGGACTCCTCTGGACACAGACAACTCTGGTTCCCAATGGAAATCAAATCCCCAGAAGCTACTGAGCCCCGCTATGCAAAGTTCAGTAGCAATTGCTGGAGAGCAGGACGGACCCCAGAGAATACTCTCAGGAACAGGAGAAGCCCCGACATCTTTCCAGAAACAGTGCAGAGTTCCTCCTGCCCTTCTCTCCCTGCATCTCTCTCTTCTCCTCTCTCTCACCCCTGTCTCTTTCCCAGAGCCACTGCCAAGCCTTGGCAGGCAGCCTGCAGCTAGACTAACCAACTCATCCCAGACTTCCCCAGGGTGAGCACTGAAACCCCATGATCCCAAGCAACTCAGGAAGGTTGGTCAATCTTCCTGAATGTGACAAAGATTGTGCTCCAATCTGTTCTTGTCTAACAGCTGTGTGTCCTTGCGTAGTTACCACCATCTCTGAGTTCCTATGTTCTCATCTGCAAATGGAGATGATGCTATCCCCCAGGGCTGAGGCAGGGATTGAAGAGGTAATGTAAGAGGTCTAAGGGGCCACCAGTGGACCATAAATGGTTGCTGTTAGTACCTTTGGAGATGGCAGAGTAAAAAGGGGTTGCTGCAGGGAGGCCAAAGGACCTATGAGCTGGTTGATAGCTGCTGAGTGGATCTCTTGTGGAGATTGATGTGCCAAGAATCTTGTGGCCAAAACACACAGTCTCACCAGGGTCTCTGAATGGGCAGGAAACAAGAGACTTGCTAGCAAAGCACTGTAAACCAGCTCAGCATCCACTCAGCTCTGCCTTGTTCTTTTTATTAAGCACTTATTAAGTGCCAGATGCTAAGCACTTTATTTACATGCAATTTCTCACTTAATCCTCACACAGCCCCTCCTTGGAATCCTCTATGTTAAGGATGAGGAAACTGGAGGTGAGAGGTATTTAGTAACTGGCCCAAGGTCACACTTCTAGAAAGGACAGACAAAAACCAAGCCTGCCTGACCTCAGAACCTAGATCCCTAACCACCACCTACCTACCCCTGTGTAGGAAGCATCCTGTCCTGGTGCCTCAGCAGGAGCTGACTGCTGACTGCTGTTCTGTCCACCCACACATAGAAGGAAACTGGCATTTGACTGGGCACTGAGCTATCTGATCAGCCTTGGAGAGAAGGGGAATTAGCATGTGAACCCTTGCTTGCTGGGGTATGGCTCACCCTAAACCCTGCTGGGTTTCCCAAAACTCCAAATAGATATTTACATAATCTCATTACATTGCTCCCAGCTTCAGACTGAGGAGAAGACATAAAACCAACCCACGCCAACGAACCACTGTAGTTCAGATGGATTGTTTTTCAGTCCTCAGTACACAGACCCATTACTGCAGGCTGTCCATTGCAGAGGCAAGGGTTCCTGACTTAGACAATTTTCATCCCAACTCTACCACTTACTAGCTATGCCACTTGGGACAACCTGAGGCTCAGTTCTCCCATCTTTAAAATGGGTGTGAATTTCGTCTCAGGATCATTAGCCGAAGCATCACCCCTCATGGAATACCCACACTAAGCTAAGCATGATACTTGAATCTTTGCAGCAACTCCTCCCCAAAACCCTTCGATGCAATCACTGTTCTTCTTTTTTGAGAGAGATAGAGTATGTGAGTGGTGGAAGGGAACAGAGGGGGAGAGAGAGAATCTTAAGCAGGTTCCATGCCCAGCTTGGAGCCGAACTCAGGGCTTGATCCCACAACGCTAGGATCATGACCCGAGCCAACAATCAAGAATTGAACATTCAATTTACTCAGCCACCTAGGCATCCCGATGAGGTCACTATTTTAATCCTCAGCTGAGGAAACTGAGGCTCAGAGAACTTAGGAAATTTGTCTGAAGTCATACAGCTAGTAAGTGACAGAGTCTGAAACCCAGGATGTCCAAGAACCTTACCCCCCCACACACACTTTACCTCCTCACCCCTATATACTGTCTCCTGCAGTGTGTACTGCACAGCTTCCCATGAGATGACACATGGAATGTGCCCAACTCACAGGACCCCTGTGGTCGTGTCCTCCTTCCCACCATTCTCAGCCACCGCTCCTGACATGCGCCTGGAAAGAAGAGGCATTCCCTCGAGTAGAAGGACCCTCACTGTGGGAGCCCATTTCCATGAAGCACCTCCTCTTCTCCTAACTGCATTGCCCCCACTAGCGAGGGGTCCCCCACTCCTGATAAGCACACTTGAGCCCGAGAGTGACAGGAATCCCAAGGTACTAAGGAAAGAGCACCTCACTGCTGAACAAGGCCAGGCAGTAACCTGTGGCTGAGATAATTACAGTATGGAGAGACAACATGAAAGTCAAGGGCTGACTAATTTATAGAGCAATGGATTGTAACCTCAAAGGCTTGGAGGTCTGGGGCTCCTGGGTGGCTCAGTTGGTTAAGTGCCCGACTCTTGATTTCAGCTCAGGTCATGATCACACAGTTCTCAAGATTGAGCCCGGAATCGGGATCTATGCTAACAGTGCAGAGCCTGCTTGGGATTCTCTCCTTCTCTCTCTCTGCCCCTCCCCTGTTTGTGTGCACATGTATGCATGCTCTCTCTCTCCCTCTCTCTCTCTCTCTCTCTCAAAATAAATAAATAAACTTAAAAAAAAAAAAAAAGACTTGGAGTTCTAGATGTGCCACCAGCCCACTGAGGACCCAATTAGAACTTTAAAAGTAAAAACCTCCCCCATCCCGACTAGCACACCACACAAACTTCTTACCTCTCTTCCCTCCAGAAGTCCATGCCAAAGACCCCAATGCTAACTCCCCGCCCCCATTAATCCAATATTCTCAAAAAAGGTGGGAGGAGGGCTGGGATCACACTGTTGGGAGTGTGATAGAATGTCAAATGTACAAAAATCGGCCATGTGTTTGAAAAACAGAACTTGTGGTTCTTTGTGCTGTCCTACAATGGAGCAGAAATAGATCGTTTTTTAAGACTGAAAATGAAAACCAGCTGCCATCATATCCAGCAACCCATGACAGCATCCTCCACCCGCAAGGTGAGCCCTGCCATGCTGGAATAGAGGTTCTACTCAGCATTCTGGTTTAAGTCGCTGAGACATAAGTCTGTGTTCCATCATATCTGCTTCTTGCTTCTCCGAGCTTCCCCTCCCTCATTTGTTAAGTGCAGACTAGAAGAGTACTAACAGTGTTGGGTAATGAAGGGGATTAAGTTGGATAACACACGTAAAAGGCTACTTTTGCCAGTTATTTTATGCACTATTCTTACAATGTTGAATTCTGCCTCCTTGTTCCCTGGTACTAGCCATCTGTCTTACACAACTTCCACTGATCACCATCTACCCTATTCCCCTGGGCTTGACTCTCTGCCCCTGCTTATGGGAGTTTTAAAACAGAGCCAGTGGAATTGGGGATCAACCTGGTCTTGGGTTCCTGAGACATGCCAGCAGTGGGGCCTGTATTGTCGGTAACCCAGTCCTGGAAATTTCCAACGGCCCATTGTTTCAGGTACCACAGGCTAAAGATGCCCCCTCCCTCCCTCCCCACTCTCAGCCCCCTCCTCTTTCTGTGAGTGCTCAGTTTCCCACCTGCACACAGCACCAGAGGTCAAGGGCTCTTTCCATGGAAATACTATTTGGTTACTTGGTGTTTTGCATTTTGTGACACCCAAGGCCTAGATGTGACCAGGATATGTGACTAGCATGGCTTGACAAAGTCACACTTTTCAAAATTAACACCTCAATCTCTTCACATCTTCTTCTTCTAATTACTCTCCATTCAAGCACAACTAAGGCCTGTGAGTCAGAACTTTCTATAATAAAAAAAACCATAACCATAGTAATATATTACTATATACTTAAAGTAGTTTACTCTACTGCTTCTAGACTTTATGTTTGGAAATGTAGATACTCTACTTAACCCAAAAATTAAGCTCTCCAGGTATCCTCAGGCCTGGTTCCTACCATTTTACTTGGTAGCCATTTCTCAGATGGCTCCTGCCCACAGCTATCATATAGCACTCTGCTTGTCAGAGGAGCAGTGGAATATGGCTGGCCAGTGGCCCACATGACTAGTGTAACGAGGAGGAGGGTTTCCTAGATTTAAAGCCCAACAGAGCTGGTAAGACCCATCGTTGATTCGGGCATGGGGAGGCAGGAACACTCTTTGTGGAAGGGTATTTTTGTGCAGTCTTTATGGAGGGCAATTTGGAGGCATCTATCAAAATTGTAATGCTTACATCCTCAGCAACCCCATTACTCAGAATTTCTTCTGTAGAGATATATACAAAAGACCACAGAAATATATGATAAAAAATTGAAAATAGCATTAGTGTTCATCAGTAGGAAGATATTTAAATAAAGTATCATCCATTTACGCCAGGAAATAAAGACAGAGCTATGTGTGATGACATGAAACAGTGAAAAAACAAGCTTAAGAATAAGGCTTATAATATGATTGCATTCTTATTTAAGCATATGTATTTGATGTGTGGGGGAATATGTAACAAACAGAAATAGTTGCTGCCAGAAGGGGAAGTGGGTAGGACTGAGGAGAAGTTCACATTCTTCTTTGTTTTCATTTTGTGACAGGTGTATATTTACCTGTATTTATGTCTGTATGACAAAAATATCCCAACACAATGGATCTCAATTTTTACCCTGTCGTACATCTGGTAGAATCTTCTACCAAAGCAGTGCATGATCACCCAGAACACATACTCAGTGCTTTGCAGTTTACCAAGCACTTGCACAAATAAAACTTCACTTAAGTCTCACACCGTCCCCAGGAGATTATCCCCATTTTACAGACAAGGCTTTTAGAAGAAAAGCAAACGGCTGGTGGTGGTTGGGAGAGCCAGGACGAAAATCTCAGGGTGTTCACCTTCTGGGCACATTCCCAGCTGATACCTGCAATATCCCTTCCATGGTCCAGATCAGATGATGCTGGCCTCAGATCTTCTCTGACATGAGGTGAAACCCAGAATACCTGGGCATTGCTAATAAAGCTGAGGGGGGACCAGGGAAGAACAGAGAGGACAGGGGACGGGAAGGGTATGATGGAGATGAGAGACTAAAAAGGTTTGAGAAGGACAGGAGGCTTGGCATCCTGTTTAGTAATTACATGTGTAGTTCATCAGCAAACCAGGTAAGCGAGACCCTAACAGGTACCTCCTTCCCAGGACCACTCGGTTGTTTGGGGATGAGTCATCTATTGCCATCTTGCTCTTTGCTGGATGTGAGGCAAGCCTAAAGCCCAGTGCGGCAGTGGGGCACTCCCCTCCTAGGTATGGCCCATGAACTTCTGCTCAAGAGGCCCTTAGGGATCTGTCCTCAAGAGCCACAAGTAGGAGCAGAGATCTCAGAGGCCTTTCTATAATGTGCATCTGCTTGTTTAACATGCTTCAGTGGGTCCCGTGCCCTTTGGAATGAAGTCCAGCCTCCCTTACCTAATTCACAAGGCCTCTTGTGATCTGGCAACTACTTGCGTTGTCAGCCACATCGCCACGTATTCTCACCTGGCATTCTGCACATTGACTCCATTCAGTACCCTCAACAGGCAAACCAACCTCCCCTTCTCTCTCCCTATCAGTCTTCCCTCTCCCTCCCCAATCTATTCCAGATGCTGTACCATACTGTGCATCCCACTGGCTAACTTCTCCATGAGCTTCAGACTTCAGCCCAAAGATAGCTTCCTCTGGGGAGTGTTCCAGATAGGCTCCCCTTGCCACCATCCCTCCCCCACTGAGTTGTCACCCCCCCTCCATTCTTCCTGAGCCTTCATCTCTCAAGTACTTGCCACACTGCATTGTAATGACTTATTTGTCTCTCTCCCTGGCTGGACTAGCACAGTTTGGCTGACGCATTGTAAAGTAACCTTAAATATGCAATTAACAAATGAAGAATGGCACAGTATGGCTGTCACCCCATGGTAAATGACAGGTATCAGACTTTGGCAATGGAACTTGGGCTTGAAGCCTTGGCAGGTGTCACCTAAATCTTGCTGCCTTAATCTATATGGCCAATTCCTCTTTGCCATTGTCTGGGAAATCTTAAGCCTTGAATGATAATGTATATTATGATGGGTAGTGTATGGTAGGAGGTGTGTTGTGAGAAATCTCCGGCAGGTTCTAACCACAATTACTTAGGAGGAAGAAAAGAACACCCTCAGGTTTACAAGGTGGTAATGGAACCAGAGGGCTGGAACCAGGCTCAAGAGGTCAAAAATCCATTCTCCTGCCTCTAGGCAAGACTGGTTCAATTGCAGACAAATGGGTGTCTCTTATATTATTAATAGTGGTATTATTATTATTATTATTATTATGGTTCCATTAAAAATAAGCACTCACAGGGAAAGTGATGTCACAATCTCTCAGTAGTCACTAAAACATGGAACCAGGTCTCAACAGTGTGAAGTCTAACTGTATCTTTGATGTTAGCATGATTGTGTGATGCCTGGAGAAGGGAAGCAAGCAGGTTCTCCCTAAGAAGAGGGCAAAGAAAATGATCTAGAGTCAGGCGTTAGGTGCACAATGTCATCAGGGTCACAATCAGGCATCGCCTCTGCCATTGACAATCAACTCAGCCCTTCTCCTGTGCTCAGGGCTTTATGGCACTCAAGGTCCTTAGCCACCCATGATCTCATTGGGTCCTCAAAACACCAGAATGGCATGTGCAATCCCAGACTGGGGGAAAGCTGGGGCTTTAGGTCAGTTTTCCTGAGTTTCCCATCCTGAGCAAGTAGCTAAACAAGGGTCAAAGAATTCGGCTGCAGTCTGATACCCTCCACATTTTGACATTCTGCTCTTCCATCCAAAAAGAAGAGAAGGATGGAACCACCCAGCCCACATGCCTCCATGGTCCATGTTTTCAGTAAATACATGAGTGTTTACTATGCTCCTGGCACTGTTCTGGGCTCTAAAACTAGAGCAGTGGCTAAAACAGATTTTTTAAAAAAGAAGAAAGACAAAGAAATTCAGCGCTCCTAGACTTTATGTTCTGGCGCTGCGGTTTTTATAAGTGGCTATAAATGATATGATTTAGATGATACACGGGCCTGGAATTCAACAATATTGAATTACACAGTGAGAAATGTGTGCCCTTTCCAATTGTCTTTCAGTCCTCCACAGTCATTCAAGGAGGGCTCAGTCTGCTGATCCCCCTTTCAAGAAAAAGGGTGTGGCTGCAGGAACCAGTGAGAAGTTAATTCTGTAGCAGGGTTCACGGTTAACGTCTGTGTGTGGCAGCCGATGCTGATTTTCCATGAAAGGTAGTGACACAGTCACTTTTTAAATAAAGGTTAATTCTTGTGACCAGTGAGTCATTTTAAAGAAAGAACTAAGAGGGAGCAGGTGGTCAATGCACCAGGCAAAGCAGGCAGTGCAAACACGTGGCCGGAAGCCCTGCTGCATCTGTAGACCCATCCATGCTCCTGGCCCCATGTTCTTCGGCTTATAGGATCCAGAGTCGGGGTAGCTCAGAGGCTCACTGCTTCATGCTCCGATGAATCGCGCACCTGTCCCGAGGTCCCCCGCCCACCCTGCCGCCACCCACCACCAGGCTCACCCCACAGGGTCTGCAGGAGAGAGGCCAAGGGAGCCTAGCCTGGAGCCCGACAGCAAACACCTTGCCCTTCCCATCGTCAACCACACCCACGCCAATGACTTATCAGCCTTATCTCAATCTCTGCACTTTCACTGAGGGCAAAGGTCACTCAGAGGAAGCTCCCTGGAAGTTAACCAGCCTTCATTCTCAGAAGCCAACGGGCTTCTCCTACTCTGCATGCAGAATTGTGTCCAGCCCCCAGGGAACTGGGCTGCTCCTGAGGTGGATGGGTCCCCCCACAGGCTCAGTATCAGAAGCACCTGAGGAGTCTGACCACAGGATTAAGGCACCTGGGCCCCGGCAGCCCTGCTGAGTCAGTCACCGAAGGGTGGAGCCTGGAAGGCCGCATTTTGTGCTCTTCCGAGTCAGATGTTCAGCTGGGTCTGGAAGCCGGTATTCTTGATTAGAAACATCTGCTCCTTCTCTGTGGCTGAGGAGCGACCCAGAGTCATCTTATCAAGGCAGTAAATGGAGAGGTTTAGTATGTGGGTTTTGGACTTGAGCAAACCTAGATGCAAATCCAGCCACTTCCTTGTGCTAAGTGTCCTCAGGCAAGCAGTTCAACCACTCTGAGCCTCATCGTCTGGGCTACGAAGTGAGATAGCAATGGTTCCTGTGCCTCCTCAGATTGTTTGAAGGATTCCGTGAAGCTAAGTATATAAAGTGGATTGTTGAGAGTGGCTTGGCGTAAGAGCTAATGAAATACTGGCCAGTATTAACACAGCACGGGGCCAGGCATCTTCTGGTTCACCTGCCTTGTTTTGTACAACCTGGGACCCAGAAGGTTGAAATGACTCTGCCTTGGTCTCACCGCCAGCCAGCACATGGTGGCACCAGGATGTGGATCCAAGTCCCTTCGCACTTGGATCCCCACACCCTGCCCACACTGTGATGTGTGAGACACAACCATCAGCTCCATGAGGATGCTCATCTCTTGGACTCCATCAGCTGCCTGGCACCATGTCCGGAGCCCAGGGACTCTTCGCTGATTGAATGAATGAACAGCCTGGGAACCAAATCTACTACAGGGAGAAAAGTGTGTGGTGTGGCGAGGGCAACAGGCTGCAGTGTGCACAGGACTCCCTTGCGGACCGTGGGACAATTCCGGTGTGGACTCAAGGAGTTTGGCTGGGCTGGGGTTCTACCATCCTGGCAGGCTCCCTCCCAGGTAATGCTGACCCGGGGAGCCCCTGCCAGTGACCTGAACATCGTAGGGCACACTCTGGAGCCAGACTGCCTGGACTCAAAGCCCAACTCTGCTACTCACTGGCTGTGTAGCCCCGAGCCACTTCCTGTGTGTTTGTTTTCTTGCCTGCAAAGAGGTGAGATGTAATACTATTACCTGCTTTGCAGGGTCATCAGGAGAGTTTATGAATTAAAGCATATCAAGCACTTTGCTCAGTGTCTGGCACACGTGAGGCACTCAGAAACTGTTGACTGTTCTCAGAAGGTAGACGAGAACCTTTCTCGTAATCAGATGGTTCTCCTGCTCCCTGTCCCGGACGCCCAGCTGCACAAGAGTCAACACATCCTTCTCCGACGTCCAGCTAGCCATATTCCAAACCACACTTGAATAAACCTGAGCCCAGAAAGGATGAGACAACAGAACCCAGGTGGTGGTCAGAGCAGCCCAGGCAATCCCTCCCCCGGCTGTGTGAGCGGGACAGAGGAAAATGTGCCAGCAGGCAGATACAGCAAGGCCCCCAGCCCCCACTCTTGCAGTACTCAGCTTCCAACTGGCAGTAGCTTGGATTTGTTTTCTTTAAAAGCCTCTCAGAGCTCTCATGAGGGAGAGCAATTTTTATCTCCAAGAAGGTAATAAAGATCGATGAGGTAGCTGTGCCGAATCCTGCTGATACCATCACTGAGAGCAGGCATGCTTATCGGCAGAGTTCTCAGAAGGCATAAATTAAAAGCCCTTGGGGTTATCAGGTCAGCAAGGGCTTGGGAAAAACTGAGAATCAGGTACCCAAAGGTGGGCTCCTCTTTTTCAAATGGCTGGGGGACCCTTTATCTCTACTCTTGACGCACCACCCCCCGACTCTCCTGTCCACCAGCAACATGCCTCCCATACACGTGATTCATACTAAGGCATGAATGGCTGCCAGCACCTTGAATGGAAGTCTGGGCTTTCATTTTCCCTGGAATCCAAGTCTCTGGCTGAAAAAGAAACACTCCCCTGAGAGTATTTTCCATGTCGGCCATGGGGAATGGGTAGGTGGAAGGAAAGTGATATGGTTTCAAGGTCAGGAAGCCCTGAGTTTGATTTCCAGCTCCCGCATGTAGCAGCCGTGTATTCTTGGGCAAGTCACCAAGTTCCTCATCTGTAAAGTGGGGTTAGTACCTCCCATGTGGGATTAGAGATAATGTGCAGGAAGTACCCAGGATAATACCAGACACTGGCCAACCCTCCATTAATGACCATGATTATGACCTCCACCAGGACGGCTGACCCTGCCCTCCTAGATCCCAGCCAGTCACCCACTCTGCCATTGTCCCAGGTAGGCGGCTGGAAGTCACTCTCTTCGTGTCTGTTTCTTTCTTCCCTGTTGCTCACTGTGAGCTCATTGAGGGCAGGGACCCTGTCTGATTGATCTTGGACCTCTGCATCCTGTACAGGGCTGGCATAATAAAAGGGGCCAATCTGAATGCCAGACCCTGAACTTGGAGATAAAGAGAGCCCTCCCTGGCTACCTGCCCACACTTGTCCTTGGGGCTGAGGCTTGGCCAAAGGAAAAGGGTCTAGTGGAGGAGGGACAGCGGCTACTATCAGACTCTCAGGCCTGGGTGCTGCTGCACCCCAAGACCGGCATGTCACCTCTCCTCAGTGAAATGCCTCAGTTTGATCCTGGCTCTTCGGGGAGGCCGGGTCTGGCATGTGCAGGCAGGGAAGCACTAAGCTCTGGGCTGGGCATTTCTCCATTGTTTCATTCTCTCTCTTATCTCCAGCTAGTTAGTGATTAACTACTCTTTGAAGGTTTCCCAGCCTCCAAAGCTCCCCAGGAGCACAGGTGGCCACTGGGTTGGAGCAGGAGAGCCTGACTCAGGGCCCAGTTCTCTCTGCAAGACAGGGAGGGCCCAGCGGCACAGATCCTGGGTCATGAGCCGACTGGGGCAAAGCCAAGAGGATTGGTGCTGCACTAAGTGGCAGCGATTGCTGAGAAGGGCAGCAGGGAGGTGTGTCTCGGTGTGTGTATGTGTGTGTGTGCGTGTGCGTGCATGTCTGGTTGGGGGAAAGGGTGGGGGGGACAGCCAGAACCTGGGAGAGAGGCTTGACTTTCTCTCACCACCCCTGCCTCCACCCACCCCCTGGAGCTTTCTGTACAAACCTTAACTGAGCGGCTTCTATTAGATAAGAGCTACCTTTACAGGTGGCTCCCAGAGGTTGGAGCACCCCCCCCCCCAAACCCTTTGTAGCAAGCCCCGTCTCAGATGGGCTGCCAAAGAGACCAGGCTGACTCAGATGAGCACTGTCTAGAACTTTCCAGAAGACCAATTCCTATACAGGATGAGGGTCTTTCTTCCACCTTTTCCATTCTTTAATGCTAGGATTTTTTGATTTGAGGTTTGTACTTCCCTAGAGAGACTTTCAGGGAGATCTGTGGAGCCCTAAAAATATACACAGGAAGCACATTTTTCTAGGAAGGGGCTCCTACACTCAGCCAGAGTGGTATGAATCAGACCTTATCACATCTCACCCCAAAACCTTTACTCATTTCCTGTTTTCTCCATTGTTTTTGTTTGAAGTGGGGGCAAACCCTTGCCCTAACTAGGTGGCCCTGGCTGCCCACACTTGGATTATGGTGCTCAGGCCCCACCAGCTCTTCCTCTGCCCAGGTGTCCAGCCTCTGCCCTCTCTCTGCGGCCAGCTTCCCGCCAGCAGCTGCCCCTTCTCAGAGTTCAGGTTCAGCCCATGTCTCACCTTCAGAGAGGCCTGCCCTGACTGCCCTGACTGAATCAGCATCATCCCCAGCCAGGCCCCTCCAGACCCCCAGCCCCCAGCCCCTGCTGTGTCTCCATAACACATACTAGGTCTTGCTTGGTTGATTGAGTGTTGAGAACATAAGCTCCCTGAGGACAGGACTTTGTGGTGCTCACTGCTATAACTCCAGTGGCTGGCAGAACATTTAGAGTTCAAAACATCTGCAGCGTGAATGGATGAATGTGAAGCTATCCTCGAGTTCTCAGAGGAGTTGGTTGTAAGCCCCAAAATTGAACAACTATTGCTTTAAATCAAAGATCGACATGCTACATACAGCCTTTGAGGCAAACTAAATCTGCAGTCTGGTTTTGGACAGCCTGAAAGTTTTTCTTTACGTGTTAAATGACTGAAAAAGTAAATAAATCCACTTTCAGTCGTGATTTTAAATCAACAAATCCATTTTCATTCATGATTTTATCTATTTGGGTCCTCTTTCTTTCCTTTTTGAGAAACCTGGCTAGAGGTTTATCAATTTTGTAGCCAAATTATGGAAAGAATTTAAATGTCCATCAAATGATGAATGGATAAAGAAGATGTGGTTTATATATACAATGGAATACTACTTGGCAACGAGAAAGAATGAAATCTTACCATTTGCAGTAACATGGATGGAACTGGAGGGTATTATGCTAAGTGAAATAAGTCAGTCAGAGAAAGACAGATATCACATGTGGATCTTGAGAAACTTAACAGAAGACCATGGGAGAAGGGAAGGGGAAAAAATAGTTACAAACAGAGAGGGAGGGAGGGAAACCATAAGAGACTTTTAACTACAGAGAACAAACTGAGGGTGGATGGGGAGTGGGTGAGAGTGGAAAGTGGGTGATAGACATTGAGGAGGGCACTTGTTGGGATGAGCACTGGGTGTTGTATGGAAGCCAATTTCACAATAAATTATATTTTAAAATATATAAAAGAAAAGAAAAAAAACCAAAAGAAGAATCGTATTTAGTAACACATGAAAAGTATATGAAATTCACATTTTGGTGTGGTGGACTGGCTAGCCTGAAAAGCCTAAAATGTTTGCTGCCCAGGGCCTTTATAGAAAGAGTTTGCCAACCCCTACTTTAACTAATACTAAGAAGGGAGGTATAGGTAGGATCTAATTACATACAAGAAAGGATGGAGGAAAGGAAAGAAATAAAAATAAAAGAGGAGAAAGGAAAAGGAAAACAATAATGAGAAGATATAGGTAAGATTTTATTTAGCACCTACTATGTGCCATGTGCTCTACTTGGTGCTTTACCTCCTTAATTTTTCAGCTCTAGACAAAAGCTCAAGTAGAGGCAGAATCTGTGGTCAAGAAGCCTCCATCCCCAGACACTGTGCTTCCTCTGAGCACCTATTGCCTGTTGACCAGCCCCCTCTCCTGCCATTAAGGCACTCAGCTCTGACCCTTCCCCCACAACATTTTATCTTCTAGACATTTCTCTCTGCAAAAGCTTGCTCATCCCTCTTATTTATTTATCCCTTAAAGTCTTGCTCTCTGCGAAGCGACCACAGAAATGAAGATAGGTTTTCTCTGTATTACTCCCACCCCCACCCGTGCTAGCCAGCAAGATAGAGGGAACATAGTAGGAACTCGGTAAACATGCGCTAAGTGACTAAATAAGAGCAGCCATGCAGAATCTTAGTTCAGCTTAGCAACGATTTCTCAGGACAGAGGATGCCAGTGAAGGGCAATTCCATAAGGAAGATGGCTGGCGACACATTCTTCTGGACAGTGTTACAACCTGTGCAAAGACCAATCCATAGAGACCTGAGGGTTCTCCGCCCACTCCCACAACCCCCTGCCTTGCTGTGTCCCTTTTGTGGAGCTTCCCACCTCCCATCCCACAGCCCCTGTCCCTTCTGCTTGTCCAATCACCGCTTTAGGCTCTCTCCTGGCCTACGGGAAAGCAAGTAATCGAATGCAGGCTGGTGAAGATGGCCGAGTGACAACAGAGATTATATTTGGAAACGGCACTTCCTCTGTGGTTGTTCCCAGACCAGAGCAGGTAAAACCAAGCCAGCAGGCTCAATCAGCAATGAGTTCCAGGTGATCTCCCTATGCAATAAGAGGTGATACCACATCTATCTGGTATTTCCTGTGAGAGTGATGACTCTTGCTTCAGTGGCTGGTTTGAGAAAGGGGACAAGTCTCCTTATAAAAGAGAAGGAAGAGATAAACTCATTGAGCACTGGCATTGGGAATGCAAAGAGAGGAGGGGAGGGTAAAGGGATGGTGACAGACTGATTTCAGAAGTATGACTGATATCTTAGTGAAGCCAATCAGGAGAGGGCTAGGCAGTGTGACTCTGGCTTTTTGGTTTTTGATGTCACACATCCATGGAAGGCTCTCTGCACCTCCTTGTGCCTTCCCCACATCTGTTACAGTGGCTTCCACAGACAACCACCAGTAACTCCTGGGGGAACCCCAAGATTGGAAGTGAGGCAAAGACTCTGGGTCACAAAGTCCCTCTTTTCAGACAACAGGGAGGACCCAAGGAAGAAAACCAGGTGGCAGCAGCAGAGAAATCCGTGGAAATCATAGTTGAAGAAAGCTGGATTGAGTAGGTTGCCCTGACTTCCAGATGTGACCCATCGTTTCCAGGGTAGAATGGGCCCTTCTAAGGATTGCCTCAGCTGCGCCTTCAGTTTGCCAAGGCCATGGTCTCTTCCAGGGTGAGTGGCCATTTTTTGCACAGATGAAATTCAGAAAGAAAATACAAAAGTTTATACAATGTATTGTCCTTTTCGTTCAAATAAAAACTACTGAGCGGAGTCCCAGCTTGAAAGAAATATATATTCTTACAACTTAAATTTACTGCTAAAAAAAAAGTGTAAGAAAGTCAATTTAAAAACAAGCATCATTAGACACGTGAAAAGGTGCTTACCATAACCTCACCAATAACCAGAGAAACAAGCTAATATGAGAGGCCACCTCACATCCTTCAAATTGGCAGAGCTAATTCAGATGATAATAAATATTGTCCACGGGCTCCTGGGTGGCTCAATCAGTTAAGCATCTGACTCAGTTTTGGCTCAGGTCATATTCCTGTGGTTTGTGGGATGGAGCCCTGCATCATGCCCTGTGCTGACAATACAGAGCCTGCTTGAGATTCTCTCTCTCCCTTTCTTTCTCTCTCTCTGACCCTCCCCCACTCATGCGCGCACATGCATGCTCTCTCTCTTTCAAAATAAATAAATAAACTTAAAAAAAAAAGTTGGCCAGCAGGTAACAAGGAAGGAATTCTAACCCACTGCTGGTTCAGGACTGTTTGGAGAGTGACTTGTTAATTCTAGCAAAGAGAAAGATATATGTGCCCATGACCTAGCAAATCCCAGATGCAAGCCCCAGGAAACTCTAGCACCTGCTCACAAGAGGACAGTACAGAGATAGTCATTGCATCACTGTTGGCAAAATAAACAACTCGGAAAACCTAGATGTGCTTCCGTAGGAGAATGGATTGATACTTGATAAACAAATCCCCAGGTGAGCCACATTTGTTGTTTTATTCATTTTTTTATTCAATAAATTTCCTTTTCTTGTTAAGATCTGTAAGAATCATCTGGGAAGCTTATGTAAAAAGCAGAATTTTTTTAAATGTAATTTATTGTCCAGTTAGCTCACATACAGTGTACGCAGTGTGCTCTTGGTTTCAAGGGTCGATTCCCGTGATTCATTGCTTACATACAACACCCAGCACTCATCCCAAAAAATGCTCTTGTTAGGAGAAAAGGCAGAATTTCTGTCCCCACACTCAGAGCCTGAGGCTTAGGTCCTGGAAGGTGTCCAAGGAGAGCCACGTTTTTGTGAGGGCAACATGTGATACCAATGCAAGCAGTGTTTGAGTCACACTATACCTGATCACTTATCGTGAGGTTTGATTTCAAGCCGGATTACAAAACTCTATGGGTCACATGTGGTCCCTGGTTACTCATCACTTACTAGGCAAAGAGTCCTGGATGGCCTGGATTGGCAGGATCAGTGGAGGAAAAATCTGGGGCCATTTCTCCTCCATAGAGCGCAGTCGTCTCATGTACAAGAAAGCCAAACCGGAGGGTCACTCCTTTTGTCCTTCTATTTCTCATTTCTGTGCTTCTCTCCCAGATGGGCTTGTTGCCTAATAAGTAAGAACAGTTTTCCAAAGGAGCCCACACTCCTACTTCTGTACACAGCAGCCTCTCTATTCAACAGCACTCTGTAACCAGAACTCTCTGTGAATGACCAATTCTAACTCCTTAAATCCCTATGTGGGCCCTGTCTGCTCCCAGACCATCTTCACCAAAGAAGTGTTAAGTATGCTTGGAGATCACTTCCCAACTGAATGTAGATGATGAGATTCCAATGGCTTGAAAAAGTCAATACATACATGGTGGATTATCCAAACTAGAAGACCCAGAATATCATTAATTATCTGACTGCTGTTGAACTGGGTAAGGTTCGGGCAAAGGTTGGCAAAATTCCCTATGCATACTTACTGCCTCTGTGGACAAGGAAAAATAATATTGACTGAAGGTTCAAATAAAAACTTGATTCTGTGCCACCTCTTTTCTCATGAATCTTGGCCATTGTGGAGGCAACCTTTGAATCTTTGCCTCTGTGACTTTTTTAACTCCTGAATTTAGTCATTAAGTGTTGCCGAGGTACAGGATGGAGGATGGCAGCTTTCTTAGCTCCAAGACAAATTCAATTAACAAAGATCTGTGGGTAGACCTGTGTCCAGGCAAAAGATCGGAAGATATGCTTGTTCTGGCCTGTTTGCCTTCAGAACCATTCCCTACCCTTTTCCCACTGAGGCTTCTTCTCTTTCTGCTCTCTCCCTCTGGGTCTGATGCTTGATGCTGCAGGAGTTTCTCGGGCTCCAGGCTCCCACATCAACCACCTTCCGCCCAGGTGCAGCCAGTGAGGCCACCAGTGGAAGACTGGAGGGAGGAAGTGAGAAGCCAGGGTGCTTCTTCCCTCCCTCTCTGACTCAAGCAGCCACTTCATTTCCTCTGTGGCTCCAGCTCCCTCCAGACAAGTGCATCAGGGACTCTGGTAATACGACCCCCTTCCCTTCTCTCTTCAGCCTGTATGCACTAGTGACTTTTGGCTCGTTAACCTTTGAGTTACCTCACCATGCTCTGTTTGGCTTCACAAATCTTCCAAAACTGGTGTGACCCATTCCCTTCATTGAATTCCCTTTAGTGAGGGGGTGCCTGAATGGCTCAGCTGGTTAAGCATCTGACTTGATTTTGGCTCAGGTCATGATCGCATGGTTCGTGGGATCAAACCCTACTTTGGGCTCTATGCTGACAGCACGGAGCCTGCATGGGCTCTCTCTCTCCCTCTCTGACCCTCCCTTGCATGTGTGCTCTCTCTCTCTCTCAAAATAAATTAACAAATATACCTTAAAACACTTGAGTTCCTTTCTGCTTTCCTGGTTAGACTCCAACTGATACAAGAGATAACTGGCCTCTTCTCTCAGCCCATTCAATATTATAACTCTGTCTTCCATGCTCATCAGGGAGCTTGTCCTTTTCAAAGCCTGTTCATCTCACCAAAGCCCACAGCATCCCTTAGATGTAGACAGGGCAGGATCACCACTTTTATTTTACAGAAGAGAAAACACATCTAGAGATGCTGAAGTTATATGCTGAAGTTGCCCAGCTAGTGAACTACAGAGCAAAGCTAGAATCCAGGTGTCTTGGCGGCTGGTGTTAATTTCCCTATGGCATTCAGCCTCTTGTATCTCTCCCCAACCCATTCTTCATGGGTCAAAATGTGGATTCATTTGGGTCTCATTTGCACCTTGATGAAAAGGTGCTATAACTATGCAAATTGCACATCCAAAGGAGTTTGAGGGAGTATGCATTTCTATTTTGGTCTTTAGAAAAATATTTTGCATTTAAGTCAACCAACCAGGCATTGTCAGCATTCTGTAAACCCTAGAACCACGTTTTCCAAGGTCAGAATTGCATGGTGGGGAAGTAGGGGGAGTATCTGGTAAAAACTCATTCCTGGTCTTCACCCCACCTACTGAAACAGAAAATCTGAGGGAATGGCACTGGGAAAGTGTGTTCTTTACTAGCATTCCAGATGTTTCTCTTGAAAAACAAATTTTGAGGGCCATTGTTCTATGAGATAGAAAACAGTTGTCATCAACCACAGAGAAGGAGAGGTTGGCAAGATGATGAGAGGTTTGGTTTTTGGCCCATCAGATACAGACTTCCGTCCCAATAAGACGTACCACTGATGCCATGCTACTATGCGTCAGCCTTATTCTCAGATGCTGCATGTACATGTTTCCATTTACTCTTCACAAGAAACCCTATAAAAAGTAGCTATTATCATTTTCTTTTTATGCATAAGAATTCTAAGACTCAGATTGAATTACTGCCACCAGGTCATCCAGCTATCATCCAAATTCCAGAATGCAATCAAGTTCTGCGTGACTCCACATTTGGGCTCTTGTTTGTCCGTGTCACCCTTCCCAGAATGGAGCCCACGTCATCTCCAAATGGCCCTGGGGACAATTATATGCTGATCTGGTTCTGGCGGGGGTCGGGGGGGAGACACATCTTAACCCTGTTCTCTAGAGGGTCTGGGTTTTCTTACTGTTTGCTCCCAAATGAGGTGCCAGGGAAGCTGCAAAGGGGACAAGTGAATGGTATCCAATGCCCCTTCTAAACCACCAGGTGATAAGAAGGGATCCTGGCACGTGAGACTCCCAGTGGTCTCTTGCTTCTCCTTCTCAATTTTTCCTAGGGGCTCCTGGAAGGCCTCCCCTGCACTTGGTTCAGAAGTTTCTGGTTTTGCCCCAAATCAGTAGGAACCAGTCAGAAAACCTGAAGTAGCAGATGTCTGCATTAATCCATCCAGGGAGGCCTAGGGGGAAGCAGCCCAACTGTTTTTCTTATCACAAATGTTTAAAAACTTAATAACATGAATGGGCAAGTGTGCAAGCATGGGGTGCTCGACATCTGGATGGTCTTGCATCGTCTGAGCTGCCTTTTCCTTTTGTCTGATACGTTGCTTTACATGTCTAGTCATTCTGTTGACACTGCCGTTTGGATCAGCCAGGCTCACAAAACTGCCAGACAGACACTGAGTGAGGCAGGGCAGGGGTGGGAGATGATCAGACATGGGTGGTCATTTGAAGGGTATATGGAAGGCTGCTGACCCATAAGAAAATGTCTAGTACTCCCCTGCATCTGCAGTGTTCTCTTTTTATTCTTCCCAACAGCTGTTGGGTCCCACCCTGTGTCATTTAATTATATGTGCATGTCTCAGTAGGCATTTTTCACATATCTCAGGCTTTCCCAGCTACTTGAGAAAGCAAAGGCTTGGGTTCAAATTCCAAGTCACTCACTGTCTCCTCAGATATGTTAAATAACACCTCTGAGCCTCAGTCCACTCATCAGTAAAATAGAGACAGTAACAGCATATTAAACTTTCAGAACTGCTAGAGGAGAATTTTTTTTTTAATTGTTTTTTAGTGTTTATTTATTTTTGGAAGAGAGAGGGGGAAGGGGCAGGGAGAAAGGCAGACACAGAATCCAAAGCAGGGTCCACGCTCTGAGCTGTCAGTACTGAGCCCAACATGGGGCTCCAACTCAGAGAGTGCGAGATCATGACCTAAGCTGCAGTTGGATGATTAACCAACTGAGCCACTCAGGAGCCCATAGAAGAGAACTTAAAAAAATTTTTTATATAAATCAGTTATCATAGCATCTAGCTCAGTAAACACTTCTTGAGGGCCTTCTATGTGCCAGAGATATGGACCTGGAGATAATTACAGTGAACAAAAAACATAGTTCCTTCTACTATAGAGCTTATAAAATAGTGTTATAGTGGGGCACCTGGGTGGCTCAGTCGGTTAAGTGTCCAGCTTCAGCTCAGGTCATGATCTCACGGTTCGTGGCTTTAAGCCCCGCATCGGGCTCTGTGCTGAAAGCTTCCTCAGAGCCTGAAGCCTGCTTCATATTTTGTGTCTCCTTCTCTCTCTGCCCCTCCCTGCTCACGCTCTGTCTCACTCTATCTCTCAAAAATAAATAAGTGTAAAAAAAGAATTAAAAAAAATAGTGGTATAGACAAACAATAAGCACATTTACAACGTACTGTCACTTAGCAAAAAATTCTATGAAGCAAAATAAAGCAGGGTGAGGGGATAGAGAATGGCAGAGGGGAGAGCAAATGCTGATATTGATGGGGGGGGGGGGGTCAGAGGAGATCTTTCTGCGGAAGTGACCTTAGATAAGAGATGTGAATAAAGTGAGAGAATAATAAGACAGATGGATATCTGGGGCAAGAACATTCCAGATAGAAGGGAGATCAAGGGCAAGGGCTCTGAGGCTGGAGTATGTTTTTTTACTTAGAGGACAGCACAGAGGCCAGTGTAGCTTAAGCACAGTGAACCATGGGGAAGGTAGTAGTAGTTGAGGTTAGAGAAGAAGTCAAAGGAAAAAAATAAGTGAGACATAGGTAAGTAGATAAGCAAATATGATGAAATCCATTCATTTATTTGTAATATCTTCATATCTTGAGTGAACTCTGATAGATATTATGACAAATACAAAGACAAACCAGAAGGAGAATTTCTCTTTGATAAACCTTGAACCATCAGTCTAGTAAGGGATAAAAATATATGAATAATCATTAAGAAAATAATAGATGTCATAAATGAAATGTGGGTCTCATAGTTACTCCCACTACCAGAACCTTGGAAAGATTAATAAAAGACATCATATTTACATGTTGTAAATAGAGTCTAGGACTCTAAAACAACTGTGCTTACCATGCTCAAAGAGATAAAAATTGAACATAAAATATTTCAACAATCAACTAAAATTAAATAATTGTAAATTATTTAACAATAGTTCAACAATATTGTTGAAATATATTCAACAATTATTGAAAAATATTTCAACAATCAACTGAAATTAAGTAATTGTAAATTATTTAACATACAACAACAAACAGGACAGTTTGTGGGTTTAAGCCCCACATTGGGCTCTCTGCTGATAGCTTGGATCCTGAAGCCTCCCGCTCTCTGTGACTCCCCCACTCATGCTCTATCTCCCTCTCTCTCAAAGATGAATAAACACTTAAAAATTTGAAAAGAAATAAACTTCTCACAAATAAGATATCTTTGATGGCTTCAGGCAAATTTTATGAAATGTTTAAAAAGATATAATGTTATCCTTATACAAACTCTTCCAGAAAATAGAAAAAGTGAGAACACTTTAGCCCATTTTTAGGGCTAAAGTAATCTTGATATTGAAATCCAACAAGAACAGCATAGCAAAGAAAATTACAGGCCAATTTTACTCATGAACATGTGGAAAAATCCTAAACAGAATATTAACAAGTCAAAGCAAACAACATATAAAAAGGAAAACACATCATGTTCAGATTTGGCTTATTCCAGGATGCTGGTGTAATGCTGCTTTATCAATGTAATTTGCCACCGTTAAGATCAGAGGGGGAGAAAATCATATATTCATCTGAATACATGCAGAAAAAAGCATTTGCTAAAATTCAATATCCGTTTGTTATTAAAAATCTTAGAAATTGGAAAAAAGCAAGCCCTGAAATAATCTGGTAAAGAGTAGCTACAATCAGACCTATAACAACCAATGCATTTAAAATCAAAACTTTGAAAATCCCTTTGTGATTGTGGAGAGAACAAAGATATTTGCTCTCCCAACATCCATTCTGCAGTATTCTGGAGGTCCCCTAAAGGCAAGGAAAGAAAATAAAAGAAAACGCATAAGGATCAAAAAGGAAGGGATGCAGTTATCATTATTTGTGGATTACATTGTTAACTACATAGAAAATCCATGGAAATCTGCAGATGATTTTGAGAATTAAAGTAAATGTCACAAGGTTGCTAGATATAAAGTCAACAGCAAAATATGAATTAAATTTTCATCTACAAACCCCAAATTCTAAACTTTTCTTTTAGTGTTTTAATTTATTTTTGAGAGAGAGAGACAGATGTGAATGGGGAGAGGCAGACTGGGAGACACAGAATCTGAAACGGGCTTTAGGTTCTGAGCTGTCAACACAGAGCCTGACATAGGGCTCAAACTCGTGAACTACAAGATCATGGCCTGAGCCAAAGGTGGATGGCTAAAACCAACTGAGCCACCGAGGTGCCCCTACCAACCACAGATTTTATAAAATGGAAAAAAATGTAAGGATAACATTTACCCTGGCATTTAAACATATCCAAACTTTAGGGGAAAATATAACAAAATGTGTGCAAGACCTCTGTGCAAAACATCATAAAACATTATTGAGAGAAACTAAAGAAAACCTGGATAAAGGGGGAAAATTCACGGCACCTGGGTGGCTCAGTCTGTTAAGCCTCCGACTTTGGCTCAGGTCATGATCTCATGTTCCTGGGATGGAGCCCCGCGTCAGACTCTGTGCTAACAGCTCAGAGCCTGGAGCCTGCTGCGGATTCTGTATCTCTCTGCCCCTCCCCCTCTCATGCTCTGTCTCTCTCTATCTCAAAAAATAAATAAAACATTTTAAAAAAATAAAATAAAGGGGAGAAATTCTGTTTTTGAATTGAAACACTTGATATTTTCAATGTCGATTCTCCCTTGATTGAGCAGTGAATTCAGTAAAAGTCCCAACAGGAGTTTTTTAGAACTTAACAAACACTTTCTACAATTTATATGGAATTGCCAAGGTTGAAGACGAGCCAAGACCTTCTTGAAGAAGAAACACAGCATCAGAGGACTTTCTCCATTATGTATGGAGTCTTACTATAAAAATGATTAAGACTAGCAGTTTCTGTCAATGATACAGATGAAGATAGGCAGAACTAGTGTTTTCCAATATCTGCGTAGCCTCCCCTTCCAGGCACATGGCAGACAACACCTCACAGCCCTTCACACATGAGTCTAACTCTCTTACTGGTTCTGGCAAATGGGTTGTAAGAGGAAGTGAATGATGAGTGACATTTCATGGTGAGTCAGTGAAAACCTCATGGGCACTTTCCAGTCTCTCTTCTCTGGATAGAGAGTGCTCCCAAGGGCTCAGAGACTTCACTCATGAAGGACAGTCACCCTGATGCATCTTCTGAAACACCAGTGACCTGCTAGTGAAGAAAAAAATAACCTTAGTATGTTAACCTGTGACATGAGGGGATTATTTGTTACCCAAAACAAAGCATAGACCATTCTATCTTTTCCAACATACAGACAGTCCAATGGAACGTGAGAGTGCCCAGAAAGAGAGCCACCATGCGTGGACAATTGATTTTTTAAGTAATTTTTTAAATTTTTTAAATGTTTTTTTTAATTTATTTCTGAGAGAGAGAGAGAGACAGCATGAGCAGAGGAGGGTCAGAGAGAGAGGGAGACACAGAACCAGAAGCAGGCTCCAGGCTCTGAGCTGGCAGTCAGCACAGAGCCTGACGTGGGGCTCGAACCCACAAACTGTGAGATCGTGACCTGAGCTGAAGTCGGATGCTTAACTGACTGAGCCACCCACGCGCCCCAATTGATTTTTAACGAAAAGCAAAATTGCAGAGCAGTAAGGAAAGAATGGTCTTGATACACAACCAGATATCCATTCGGGGAAAATAATAGAACTTGTCCCTACCTTATGCCGTACACAGAAATTAATTCTACGTGGATTCCTAACTTTATTTGAAAGGCAACAACTGTATAAAACTACAGATTATTAAAATCTAGAAGAAAATACAGGAGAATTTTTCATCACACAAGAAAAGGTTTTCTAAATAAGAAATAAAAATTGTTAAATATAAAGGAAAAGATAGTTACATTGTGTTCTATTAAATTTCATAAGAAAAACGTTTTATTAGGAAAGAAAATAGCACAAGGGAATACCTAAATTTTAATAATAACCATCCCTGGGTAATTACATTATAGGCTGAATTTATTTCCTTAATGTTGCTTATCTCTTTTTCCAAACATTCTATGATAAATGTGGATCTCCTTTGTAATAAGAAGGGGAAAACAATAAGATACTCGCTTTTGTTTGTGTTTATGATCTAGAAGAGAAAATCCAAAAGTTGAGGATATAAAGTAAGAATTTTCCACACATTTCTCTTACTTAACTCAAAACTCAAAGGAAACTCAAAGGAAAAGCATCCTAATGGTAACATTTCAGGTAATATGGTGGGTGGATGGAGGTGAGATATAATGGTCTTGGTGGCCGTTCTCATGGCTCTTTTCTATTTAGCTACTGGAATATCATCAAGACAGCCTGATACCACTTTTCAAAGCCCTTCTGTTGTAGGTTCATAGTCCCTATTTTTGGAGTGAGGTGCCCTTGGGAGGTCTCCTCCCTGTCTCCCTCTTCTGTTTCTGGTCTTCTTCCACTGATAGGAAATATACTTTGGCCTGAATGTATTGCCTGGAGTTTATCAGACTGGAGATGCAAGGCCCCACCCTGGGTGGCTGTTCATCTGGCCAGGGATAGATTTTAGAGCCTCCCCCCTTCCTTTGGTGGTGCAAGTCCCGATCCTTTGTAAAATCTTTATTGGATACACATTTGACTCTGAGCAGCCTGAATATAAAGACCTTTTAAGATCTAAGGTGCTTATAAGGATACTTACTTTTATTCTTTCTTTTATAGTTTTATTGGTTCTTATTTATTCATTGAACATTTATTGGGCACAGGTAGTAAACTCATCATAGACCATGGCTCCTAAAGGCCTGAGAATTCACTCCCTAAATGCTGGATTCTGGCAAACCATGGAATGGGGATATGGAGGATGAGAGTCACTCCCAAAATAAATGAGGCACCAACAAGCAGAAATGGCGAGGCCCTCTGATAAATGGGCTTTTGGTGGGTTCAGAGATTCTAAAGTAAAGAGGGATCCAGAATAAGGGTGGGCAGCTGGCTGGAAGGGCATTAACAGCAACCACCTTCATCATCATCATTAGTATTTATTGAACACTTACGATGCTGCAGAAAATGCACCAGGCAGTTCACATCCATCATATCCTTGGCAATCACTGCAACTCTGCGAGCATGCACTATTGCCCCCTTTGCAAAAATAAGGAAATTGAGACTCAAAGAGGTTAGGTAATTTGCCCAAGGTCCTGTGGTTAGAAGGGGGTGGTATTGAGCCAGGGAATCTAAATCTGTCAGACTGGGAATCTTCGTCCCTTTTTCTATAACAGTAACTGCAGCTCTGGGGACTGGTTGTTATTCGTCTACAACTTAATAAAGCATTTCAATTTCATACCTTTTTGAGAGAAAACAGGAACCTTGATTTCTGAAGGCTGTTCATATCTGGCATCAGTTTCTTTAGGAGAACTTCCTATATTTGAGATATTGCCCCGGGTAAGGTGGGGACAAAGTGGTCCCTGAGGCAACACACTGCTCGCAGGTCCAGGTGAGACCACGCATACTACATGCCACACTCTGAGCCCAGCACGGAGGAGTGTGGCCACTATCCTGGCTTCCGTTATCACGTGGTGTACCTCAGGCCCCCAAACTGCCCATTAGCCCTACGTTCGCAGGCTATGGGAACACTTCCAAACAAACACAGGTTCTTACTGTTTTCTTGGATTCTGGGGCCAAGTGAACTGCAGATTTGACACTACTGTCACCAAGTCTCTAGGCCCTGAGCTGGCTCGCTGTCACTGAGCCTCCATGTCACAACAGGAAAATGATGAGATAGTGACTGATACTCTAGAAACTCTGATAAGTTTCTACATCAGATCCTAAAAATGGGAAAGCATCCTGAAGCACAATGTAGAGGCTAAAAGACCAAAACTCGAGTTAGGGAAATTAGGGTGTGAATACTGGCTCTGTTCCTTCCAGCTGTGTGACTTGAAGCTGGTTACTCAACATCTCTGAACTTCTATAATAAATTGATAGTGATAGCTGCCTCCAAGCTTTGCTAAGATTACTATAGGATAGACACAATGTGGCTAAGTGTTTAACATGGAACCCGGTCCATAGGAAACACTAAATAAAAGTTTGCTATTATTATTTTATTATTAAATGCAAATAAACAAATGGACCCTACTATGAGCTCTGCTATACAGGTTAATTAGCAGTTACTTTAAAGGAGTTGTCTCTCCTGCTGGACTGGTGTGCTATTTGAGGTCCCGGAACAAATCAACCAAACCCCTTCAGAGCAGGGTGCCCTGGTGTGCACAATACAGAGGCTTGGCTGGCCAGAGCCCCGCAGGCTTAACTAGATGTGGTCGCTGTATACTCAAGATGAGACAGCTGATAAGTCTATTTGAAATTTTTAAGGAAAAAGTAATTTGGCAAGGAGGTAGAATTAGGAGAACTGACCCACTCCGGGCCTCAGTATCCCCATCTGCATGAAAGAAGTTGGCTGGGCTTCACGCTGCCCTCTTGCATCTCTGACCTTCATGAGTAAAGCGGCTTGATCCTGGGAGGACCATCTCAGCCACTGGTGGGAGCATCCCACAACACCTATTCCTGCATGGCCCCGAAGTGTTGGCGTCCAGTGCCCTTCTCTGGGCAGAGTGTTGCAGGGCTCATGCAGGCCCAGAGCTAGTGCCTACCTCCCTAGGACCCAGCAGTTCCAACATCTCCCAGCCTCCCCCTGCCCCCGCCTCACCACCCCTCCCCCCTCCACACACACACACACACACACACACACACACACACACACACACACACACACACACACACACACACACACACACACACACACACACACACACACACACACACCCCGTGTGCAATCACAGAAGGCAAAAGCTCTAACCTGAGTTCCCACTCCTTGCAGAAAGGAGAGATCTCTAAACAGAGGCCCTGGCTGTTTCCAGCATAAACTGCCTAAGGTGTTCAGAAGGAAAGTTCCTTCTTTCCTCCCCAGCTTTGGAGAATCATTCTTTTGCAAGTTCGGGGGAAGAAAAACAACTGGTTACCAAACTCAGCTTTTTTCCCTGAATGAAAACTTGCTTTGGGGTTAAGGAAACGTCGCCACCTAGTGGAATGTTACTGAAATAAGTAGACTGAGTCTCCAAACAAGTGAAGTCCGAGTCCCAAAGAGAAAAGACCTGAAGAACTTGGATCCAATTCCTTTCCTTTAACCGAGTAATGGAAATGCTGTAGAGAGACGGTTTGTGAATGTCAGGGCCAGAACCCGGCTCTCCTGACCCTTTATGTAATTCAGTTCTCACCCTCCCTACACCTCCTCCCCCCAGCTTATATTCACCCCACTTAAACTGACTCAATAATTGAGGCCAGCACAGACAGGATCACCTTCACCCTGCATGCTCCCTCTTGCTTTTTATTGACTTCACAGAATTCAGAAGAGGAAGACCAGAGGCGCTTTCAACTGGCAACTGGCAGAGAAAGGAGGCAGATCAGCACCAGAGGTAAGAGCACGGACAGATGAGGAAGCTGAGAATTCTTTATATTTCCAGCTCAGGAGTCAGTGATGGCAATGGGACATGATTAGCAAGCTCATCTTCTTCTCTCTCTCTCTGGACCCGCAAAAACTATATGACACAATAGTGGAGAGTGTTTCCATGTCTGTTTGGAATACTCATGTGCTGAAGATGGCCAGTTCCGGTGAATTGAGTATGGAAACCCTCACTATTTATGCAAAGGGTGAAAATCTATTATTGTGTAAACTGAGTTGTTTCCTTATAGGCACAGACATTTCTGCTTCATATTTGCATATAACTTCACAGTTCAATCTATTTAAAATTACTTAATCTTGGGACGCCTTTGTGGCTCAGGCGGTTGAGCATCCAACTTGAGCTCAGGTCATAATCTAGCAGTTTGTGGGTTTGAGCTCCACATTGGGGAGGCTCTGCACTAACAGAGCCTGGAGACCGCTTCAGATTCTGGGTCTCCCGCTCTCTCTCTGCCCCTCCCCTGTTGTGCTTTCTCTCTCTCAAAAATAAACATTTAAAAAAATAAAATAAAAATAATAAAATTATTTCATCTTTACAAATACCCTATGGGGAAATCATTAGTCATTACCAATAAGGAAATAAAGGCTCTGAGAAGTTAAGCAATTTTCCTGAGGTCACACAGCTACCAGTGGTAACAGAGACTTGGAAGAAGGGAGAAAATGAGATTTAAGCCAGTGCGGGCCAGGCAAAGTACAAAGTGCTCCCAACACAGCTCTCCGTGGCTTCCATACTGAGGGAGTAACAAGATGGTATTTGCTCACTCCTTGTTCTTCCAGCCTGATAACTACAGAAGCACCCAGGCTTTTCGTGGCTGCCACGTCCTATTGTTACTTGCTTGACTATAGAACACACTGGAAAGCCATATGACATACCTTTTCATTTAAAATTGACTTAGAAATATTGCCAGACGTCACCATCTCTGAGAAAAGGAGGTGAAGTAGAGTTCCTCACCATAGCACGGGCCACCAGCCTGGGTCCAGGGGACCGTCAGGAGGACTTCTCATCCCTGCAACCCCTAAACCATTTCCAGGTATTGTGTAAATGCTCTGACAAAGAGGATTCCTCAGGCCTTCTCATTTTATAAATACAGGATCTCCTTTGCTGGGTCTTTACCCCTAAACGTTAAGACCCAAAGCTCAGTCCTCAGACCCCTTCTCTTCTGTATCAAATCTCCCTCAATGGCGTGGGTTAACTAGCCTCCTGTCTTTAAATGATTCCTTAACTTACACCAACAGCCCCATTCTCTCCCTCTGCATTCCAGGCTCATATATGCAGCTATCTAGTCAACAGCTACAACTCGTCAACTAAGCCATCACAACAATCATGCCCACATCCAAACTCCTGGTTCTCCCTACCCCCTCCTTTCCCTACGTTTTGCACCTCGGTGATGGAAGTCCTATCCATCCACTTCCTCAGGCCAAAACGTTTGGAGTCTTCCCAGGATTCCTCTGCCTCCCTCGCAGCCCATGACCCATCCATCTTCACTGCATGTCCAGATTTTGTGGATTCCCACCACCTCCTTGTGACCCAGCCACCCACACCTAGACTTTGCAACAGCCTCTTACCTGGGCTTTCTGAAAAGCAACCCACTCAGAGTTGTCATTTTGAGATACAAGTCAGAACGTAACAGCCTCTGCTCAAAACATTCCAAGAGACTCCTATCTTGCCCCCTGGCCGCTCCACGATTGAGCTCCTCACCTGGCCTCTCATCCTGTTGTTTTGCTGCTGCCTTCTGCCATGTTTCTGTCCCACCCCACTAGAAATGGCAGGGACACAGAACAAGGGCTTCATTTTATTCCCTGCTGTAGTCCAGGGCCTAGACAAGGCCTGTAACATGTAAGATACTCAATAGATATGTGTTGACACACAAATGCCTTTTGCCTCCATCTGGTTTGTTTGTTAATGCCATCATTCCGGAGCCTGACCTAACTTCCTCCTCCTGCATTTTCACCCCACCTCTTAAACTGTGCTCCATGGCTTTCCATGACCTTCTCCCACTCCAGCTTAAGGGCTGTATGGAAGTGTTCCTCCAACCCCCCGTCTCCTCACCTCGCTTCAAGCTCCTGCTTCTCAATGGCTATGTTGTCTTCCCATTGGCAGTTCTACCCATCACAACATGCCAAGGTGCCACACAGCAGAGCCAGCCGGAACCGAGAACACACCAATTCTGATGAAACGCCAGATATGTCAAGTATCAGCCAAGACCACACCAGGCAGGTGCTGAAGGTTCTAGATAAGCACAAACAGCTGTAGTTTCCTTGATCCTCTCCCCACCGAGTCTATAGAACACCTGACTCACCTCGGCCACAACAGTGAGGTTTAAGCAGGGAGAAAAGTGGGAGAAAAGGTAAGAGCTAAAGCCAAGAGAGAAGAGAAAAAGTTGTCCAGAGAAATGAGAACCATCAGGTGCACGTCTGGGCCAGTGCTGCCCTGGTAGAGAAGATGATGATCCCCTGTCTGGGACTGAGGGGTACTGGCACCCCAGAATTCCAACGATACCTCTTCCACATGCAGTGTGACCAGACATTCAGATTCTATAACCTTTAGATGGACAAGAATCCTTTTTGTAAAATGCAGACATTCCCAGGCCTATTTAAACAACCAATTGTCTTTTTTAAAAAATGTTTAATGTGTATTTATTTTGAGAGAGTGAGAGACAGAGAGGGAGTGGGGGAGGGACCAAGACAGCGGGAGACACAGAGTCTGAAGCAGGCTCCAGGCCCTGAGCTGTCAGCACAGAGCCCGACGTGGGGCTCAAACCCATGAACAGTGAGATCATGAAGTTGGATGCTTAACCGGCTGAGCCACCCAGGTGCCCCAACAACCAGGAGGTGATCAGCCTATACCTTGTTGTGAATGGCTTTAAGCTATTTGGGGTCAGTTCTCCTACAGAACTCAAAGTATTGATGAATGCAGATGAGAGAGAATGAACATGCAAAAACTGGGCTCCTTGGCAGCCAGAGGGTCATTAAAAGGGCACAGGACACTTTAGGAGCCAGCTGTGCTGGGAAGGGGGGGATGCCTGCCCGGGATGGGGAAAAAAGACAACTGGGCACTACAGGAAAGCCCTCCAACCAGTTCATGACAATGGATTGTTACATGCTCAGAAATTTTGCAAACCACCTGTTAAGCACAACCATTATTAAAAATTAAATGATATAAATTATTACTAAATAAACTATATTTAGAAACAAAGATAAATACTCAAAACTCTGCAGTTCTTAATTATTTTACCATGATCAATGCTCTTGAGGTTATGCACATGTACTGTAGCTGCACAGCTAGAGTGCTAGCCCATGCTGTGCCGCTCTGTATTTCTCCCGACTCCGTGTTCGGTGATGGTGCCTTGGAAGATTGAAACTGGCCACAGTGGAGGTGGTTATACCTCAGAAATCAGCAAACAGCACCAGATCAAGGCCTGGCTTACTGTTTTGTTGACTATCCAAACCTGGAGTTGGCAAACTTTATTCTGTAAAGGGCCAGGTAGTAAATATTCTGGGCTTTGCGTCCATACAGTCTCTGTCTAACCTACTCACTTCTGCCACTCTAGGACAAAAAGAGCCATGGACAATACGTGAAACCATTGGGCAGGGCTGTGTTCCAATAAACTTTATTTACAGAAAGAGGTGGGGGGATCAGCTTTGGTCCACAGATCATAGTTTGCTGATCCCTGGTCAAGACTTTTAAGAAAGTGATGGAAAAAAATGTTAATAATGCCGATTAAATTTTAAAATGTGTTTATGGAAATCTATGGGTTCCTGCCCCCCCATTTTCAAACTGAACTCCAGAGGTTCCACTGGAAACACATACAGTTGACCCTTGAACAACAATGGGGGTTGGGGATGCCAACCCCCCCCCACAGTCAAAAATCCACATATAACTTTTGACTCCCCAAAAATATTACTAAAAACCTAGTATTGACCAGAAGCCATAAAACCATAAACAGGCGATGAACACATATTTTGTATGTTTTATCTATCATATACCGTATTCTTACAATAAAGCAAGCTAAAGAAAAGAAAATACTAAGAAAGTTATTAAGAAGAGAAATACATTTATGGTACTTTACTGTTAAGGTAAATATATTCAATACATTTCAATACATTCAATACAAGCACCAAAAAAAAAAAAAAAAAGAAAAACTGAGGAAGTATTCCTCCAACATTTGAACACTATCATCTCATTCACCAAAGAACTTGCCCTTAACATTGACAAATGATTGAACACCCAATATACAGCTTTGCCGTTATATCAACTCACATTCGTGTGGGCACTGAGTTTGTTCATCAAGTGAAATAACAGATTGGCTACACTCTGGATATAGGGGCCCAGAGGAGAAATCAGAAGCATTCTGTGGGAATCCACTGGATATAAGGAATATGTAATAAAGAGTATTGTATCATTTGTGATTTATAAATTACATTTACACATTCTTTAGGTCAATCAATATTTATCAGCTTGCCACTGAACTTCATGTGTACCTTCTTAGTGTTCAAATTATTCTTATTAAGGCCTGGGCCAGGTGACACGGAATTTCACAACCTTCAAGTACAAATCATGTTCCATCAACAATACTTTTTTTTCATTAAGCCCTAGCACATCCATATGGCAGCTAGGAGAGGTTCCCCAAAGGGCACAGCCTGAATTTTCAAGGCATCTGCAAGAGACTTCCTAGGCTAGAAGCTTAGATCCATGGGTCTCTGCCTCCCATTTTAAACTGAACTCCAGACATTCCATTGGAAACACACACAGCTGATCCCTGAACAACAACAGAGGTTTGGGACACTGACCCCCTGCACAGTCAAAAATCCACACATAACTTCTGACTCCCCAAAAGCATTACTAAAAGCCTACTAATTGACCAAAAGCCATAATAACATAAACAGTTGATGAACACATATTTTCTTTTTTTTTTTTTTTTGAACACATATTTTCTATTTTATATGTATTATATACTGAATTCTTTTTCTTTTTTTTAGTTTATTTATTTATTTGGAGAGGGAGAGGCAGAGAGAGTGGGAGGGACAAAGAGAGAAGGAGAGAGAGAATCCCAAGCAGGCTCTGCACTGTCAGCATGGAGCCCTATGTGGGCCTCAATCTCACAATCATGACCTGAGCTGAAATCAAGAGTTGGGCATTTAACCAACTGAGCCACCCAGGCATCCCTTATATACTGTATTCTTATAATAAAGCAAGCTAGAGACAAGAAGATACTAAGAAGATTACTAAGAAGAGAAATGCTTTCTCAATGCTTTACTGTATTTATTGGGGGAAAAAATCCACATATAAGCAGACCTGTGCAATTCAAACTCCTGTTTTTCAAGGGTTACTGTACCCTCAAGTTCCTACACACCTTGTCTGGGAGGTGTATCCTATTTTCAAGCCTAAATTAGGTACATTTTCTGAAACCAGTTTTTATCCATGGAAACTAAGAATATTGTAGGGAATTTAGGTCATATGGTTGTATTCTAAAACTTCATACCTCCTGGCCCTGTGACCAAGAAGTTGATTAATGAGGTTGTAAGCATTGATCAATAAATCCATGAAGATAAAGTATTTAGGAGACTAGTTAGACTTAAAACACAATAAAATAATTTCAAATATGTCACCATTGTTTCTGAGAAACACAATTTCTGGCCAGGATTGGGAATCGACACAGGCCAAGAGTAGTGTTATTTTAAGTCTGTTTAGGAAAATGGAGCCTAGTTCCAGAACCATAAAGATATTGCTGGGTAGAGTGTAGTCAAACAGCCAAAAACTAGAACACTGGGATTGTGACCCTAAGGACTGTGTGGGATTCTAGAGCTTCTACAACTTCCTCTTGTTTAATATTGTTTGAGGACCCTGTTTACATTCCTACAGCCTTTATTGGGATATGCATGCTCTTAAAAGCAGCAACTATGTTTTCTTCTTATATCCCAAATGACCGACATATTACACAGCCTCATTTAGGCTCCATCATTGCACAAGGAAGAGATTCTTCACAACTATTAGGTTATAACTCAGCATCCCCAACCAGTGCACTGGGAGAGAAAATGCATGTGTGCCCTCTCACCCTCGCACAGACTAGGAAGCAGTTTTTGTGTATCAGAAAGTGTGCTGGCCTTTCCACCACAAGACCTGGGTTTAGCTCCCGGCTCTGCTTCATGTGAACTTGAACAAGCCTCTTGCCAAATACATCCTGGGCCCTTCACTTGTCCTCATCTCCACTGGCATCCCCTTTAACACAAGCACTATCACCACGGTTGTGACACCCGGAGAGCCTTTCCTTGGCTCTCCTCATGTCCACTCTTGTCTCCTCCAATATAGTGTCCTCATAACAACCACAAGGAGTTTTTACAAAATACAGCTCATCATTTCAAGCCCATTAATCAAAACTCTTCCTCGCCTCCCTTTGTCCTCAAACAGAGTGTTTAGGTCCCTTTACAGAGCACACAAACCCTTCACCATCTGCTCTCTGACCTGGTCCCCACTGAGCTTTATGCCACATCATTCCACTCTGTTCTGGTCCCACTGACCTGTTAGTTCCTCACTGATGCAACCCCCTTCCCACCTCTGAGGCTTAGCTCATGCTCTTCCTTCCCTCTCTCCCTTCCTGACATCTCATTTCATTTGGCTAACTCTCACTAATCTTACAGACCTAATATACTGCCTCCAGCAAACAGTCTCTAATTCCCCAGATTAGGGGACATAGCCCTTCATACTTCTTTCTCATGGCATTTATCTCGAATGTATTTAATAAACTATTTGTAAAATTATTTGCTTGATGTCTGCTTTGGGTCACCTAGACTCTCCAAGAGACCACAGACATGTGTGCCTGTCCCTCACAGTACCCTCCTCACTCAGTACATAGTAGGTTCTCAGTAAATGTGTTGAATGAATAGCTGAAGAAGCTTTATTCTCTGAAGCTGTTCCCTCACTTATAATTGGCAATAATGCCCACTTCACAGGATTGCCATAAGGATTAAATGTTAAAGCTCTATCATGGTGTCCTGTATATGGTAGATGTTTAATAAATGTTTGTTAAGTGACTATAAGCACTGCAGCTTCTAAAATGGCAGCTCTTTAAATGGGCCTCATATGAAGACTAGACTAGTAATTAGCACTTGTGAAGGTTTCTTTATTAGGTGATTAATACAACTTAAACCTTGGGTGTTGAGGCTAAGGTATTATTAAGACAGGTGCTGTTGATTGGCACCTACTGGGCATGGCCAGTGGCCTCGTGCCAAACCAGGACACTCAACAGTGTTGTCCTGGGGGATGGGTTCACAGCGAGTTGGGGAAATGGAAGGGGGGCTGTCTATAGTGCAAGGGGAATTGTGGTGTACAAATGAAGGCTTCCAGGATGGTGACTTCAAAATTCAGTCCGACATTCAAAAAAATTTATCTTTCAGTCTTTGTTAGGAAGTTCATAGGTGGTGAATTAGCTCCAACTAAGGGAATAAACTCAAAAGACAAAAAAATCATGGGATGCAGGACACAACGGATCCAACAGGACAAGTGAGACCAGAATTCCTGAGATGATGGAAGCAAGGTCAAAAACCCCAGGAAGGGGGCCCCTGGGTGGCTCAGTCTGTTGAGCATCCAACTTCGGCTCAGGTCATGATCTCACAGTTTGTGGGATCAGGCCCCATGTCGGACTCTGTGCTGACAGCTAGCTCAGAGCCTGGAGACTGCTTCAGATTCTGTATCTCCCTCTCTCTCTGACCGTCTCCTGCTCACACTGCCTCTCTCTCAGAAAAGAAGGAAGAAAGGAAGAAGGAAGAAGAAGGAAGAAGAAGGAAGAAGAAGGAAGAAGAAGGAAGAAGAAGGAAGAAGAAGAAGGAGAAGAAGGAGAAGAAGGAGAAGAAGGAGGAGAAGAAGAAGAAGAAGAAGAAGAAGAAGAAGAAGAAGAAGAAGAAGAAGAAGAAGAAGAAACAACCCAGGAAGACAGTGGAGTGGCCAGGAGGAGTGACCACCAAAGTAGGGTGGAAGGTTCTGGGAGAGATGTCAACATCTCCACCATCCAGAAAAGGTGGAACTGGTAGACTACCTGAGGAGATAATCTTACTGAGAGAGAAAAAAATCTTAGTGAGATTTGGAGAAAGGAGTTGAGAGAAAAATCAGTAACAGGTACTTGGAAGACCAAGCAAAGGAAAAATCTAACTGTGAATGCGGGGGGGGGGAGGGGGGGGAAGGTGGCGGACAGGTGTGGAGGATGAGGACTGGTAAAAGAAAGAATATCTACTCCTAATACATTAAGTGGCTCAGCTGTGGACATTCTGTGTAGTTACCACATAAAAAGTGACTCCTGACTACTCAACATCGTGACATTACTACCCAGAGGATGGGGCAGGGCTGTTAGTACAGATGGGGAAAGTGGGTTGTATTTTGGTTGTTCCAAAGTAGGGGGAAGGCACTGTAAGTGACTGATCGAAGTCCTCATTTTTAATGGCAATAAACTCAATCAATCAATAAGAAAAGTCATTTAAACATGTTGAGAACAATGGAGATAAGGACCAGAAGCAGCACCTGAAAAAATTGGAGTGCTAAGGGGCCCCTGGGTGGCTCAGCTGGTTAAGCGTCTGACTTCAGCTCAAGTCATGATCTTGTGGTCAGTGCGTTCAAGCCTCGTGTTGGCCTCTGGGCTGACAGCTCAGAGCCTGAAGCCTGCTTCTGATCCTGTGCCTCTCTCTCTCTGCTCCTCTCCTGTTCATGCTCTGTTTCTCTCACTCTCAAAAATGAATAAATGTTAATTAAAAAAAATTTTTTTAATTGGAGTGCTGAGCTAGGAAGGACTATGGTTGGCCATTATAACCCTGGGACACTATTTGAATATTTAAACTAAAATGTGTATTTATTAAAAAATTAATAAAAATGAATTTAAAGAAATAACGGCAAAATGTGGCAGTGTTTGATTTATTTTTGTTTTTCTGTATTTCTCAATTTTAAAAAAGTCCACCTTTATATTTTATACAGAAGGAAAATAAAATCAACTCCTTGAAAAAGAACATCAGATTTGAACATGAAGAGAAGTTAGAAAGTGGGTCTTGGAGGGAAATTGTAAGTGTGGAAAGGAGAGTTCCTTGGTGATGGATTGAAGTGATGAGGGATATGTTTGGTCCAGAAGAACATCTTTCTTTCTCCCACATCTCTGCCCACCAGCACCCCACCCCTGAATCACTTTAACATCCAGGTCCCCCAAGTTACAGGACCCCAGGTGCTCTCTGCATCATCCCCTCACTGTGTTCCAGCGCTGAGTCAATGGGCAATGGGTGTGCATTTCCATTATTTCTGACATGTTGCTATCAACAGGAGTCACAGAGCACCCTGTCCGCTGTGATTCTCCTTTACAGCACTCAGCACAGGGCTGAGGTGGGCACTAAGAACACTTCATGAAGATGCAGAGGACAAGGACAGGTGGTAAAACTGCAGGGATGAGCACACAGGTCAAAGGGTCTCCTAGACCTACTTTGAAGGTTCCACACCTCCGGCCTGCTGGCTGTAGGGCCCTGGGCAAGTCACTTCCCTCTCTGGATTTACTTGTCTGTGACAGAAGAGAGAAGAGTCTTCTTCACAGGGTTGTGGTAGACATTCATGGAGACTGCGTACAGAGCCGGGTATATTGTAAATATCTAATAAATGCCACTAGCTTTTATCCATGCTCTTTTGGGGTATGAATACAGAGAAGTCAGTCTTGGCATACATGACGACACCCTCCACAGTGGCAAATATCTTAAACTAATTTTTATTTTTAACTAATACATATATTTTAAAATTTTCAACATTATTGAAAACCTGGCTAATGGCACTAAAAGGCTCACAATAACAACAATGAAACAGCAAGTTCCTTGTCCCCCTGCCATCACCACTAACTCCTGTGTGCGGAGGCAAGCACTTTTGCCTCTTTTGGCTTTTCTTCTGGATTTGCAACCACACTTCTATGTAACGTCCCTATGCTGCTATTCTTTGACATCAATTTTAGATATTATCATCAATGAAGATTTAGATTTAGCTCTCTTATACCCCATTGTCCCTGCCCTTCCTCCAAACTGTCACAATTTGGGGTTAAGCCAAACTCAGTAACTATGTACATTATTACTCAACAGTTAGTCAGGTAGTACACCATGATTTCATTTCTTTTCTTTTTTTAATGTTTATTTATTTATTTTGAGAGAGAGAGAGAGAGAGAGAGAGAGAGAGAGAGAGCATTAGCAGGGTAGCAGGGGAGGGACAGAAGGAGAGGGAGAGAGAATCCTAAGCAGGCTCCACAGTCAACATGAAGCCTGACATGGGGCTCAATCCCATGACCCTGGGATCATGACCTGAGCAGAAATCAAGAGTCAGTTGCTTAACTGACTGAGGCACCCAAGAGCCCTCCATTTCCTTTCTTGAAAGCTTTTTTATTTTTGTTTTTCCAGGAGTTAATCATTGCCTTGTTTACTCTTCATTTGTTTGACTTTCTTTGTGTCTTCTGTTTTTTTTTTTTTTTACAAATGTTGTGACATATCTGTTACACACATTTTGAATATTACTTCCAAATGCATAGGGTGATCAGATATTCCTTTCGTTTCTTCCCTTGGTGCTGTCCACTCAAGAGCTGTTCATCCTTGCCATGTTCTTCGGAACCCACCCCTACACTCCGGCTGTGTCCTGTATTGTGTGGCATCCCCATTTCCCAAATCCTGCTTCTACTTTCTTGATATACATCCTTGTTTTGGTGAGGTACATTTTCCAATACCTTCTGAAATCGGGTGCATAGGAGGTAAAATTTTAGAATCCTTCTATGTCTGATAATATTTTAATTCCTCCCTTATATCAGGATTTTGGTTGAACTGGATATAGAATTCTGGTTAAAAATTATTTTTTTCTTGGAAATTTTAAGGCATTGCTACTTTTCTCTTAGCATTCAATATTGTCCTAGAGAAATCTGATCTCATTCTGGGTCCATGTCCTTTGTATATGATTCATTTTACCCTCTGAAAATTTTTAGGATCTTCTTGTCCTGAACTTTCATAGGAATGGGTTTCAATGAAGTTTTGTTTTTGCTTTTTACTCCATGTTTTCTGAATACAAAGTGAATCTTTTCAATCTGGAAATTTCATAGCCTTTTATTCCAGAAACTTTTGTTAGAATATTTCTTCCTCTGGGGTGCCTAGGTGGCTCAGTCAATTAAGGATCCAACTCTTGACCTCAGCTCAGGTCTTAATCTCAGGGTCGTGAGTTCAAGCTCTATGTTGGGCTGAGTATGAAGCCTACTTTAAAAACAGATAGATGAATGGATGGATAGATAGATAGATAGATAGATAGATAGATAGATAGATAGATAGGATGATGATGATGATAGATAGATAGATAGATAGATAGATAGATAGATAGATAGATAGATAGACAGACACATAGACACACAGACACAGAGACATAGAAGACACATAGAGAGATTCCTCCCTTTCCTCTAGTCTCCACAAATTTCTATTGGTTGCATGCCACCTCCTGAGTTGATTCCTCATTGTTTTTGAAATCTGAAGCTTTATTTTTTCAACATTATCTTCCAATCTTATAAATTTTTACTTTCATTTTGTTGTTTACTCTTTAAATTTCCAGGAGGCTCTTTTCTCTCCTCTAATTAATCTATTTCCATAGCAACTTGTACTTCTTTCAGGGATGCAATATCCTCTTTATCTCTCCAAAGTGTATTAATTACATAAAGGTTTCTGTTTTTTAACTTATTTTCTTTTCCTGCCAAATTTCTTTTCTCTTTACACTACCAAAGTTGGGTTTCTTTTTTTTTTTTTTGGTCTTTATTTTATTCTCTTTTTCATATTAGAAGTTTCATCAAAAGTGAGCATGTCTTTCCATAATTATAACTAAGGTATCATACAACTAATTAGAAGGTCTGGGTTCATGGTGAGCCCTGACCAGTGGGCATCTCCAGGAGCTAATGAGGTAGTGAGCTGTCTTTTTACTGAGGACATCCCCAAAATAATGATCTTATTAAGAAAATGGGAATTTTCTTTTGGACTAGTCAGTTTTTCTGGAAAGGAATATTTCAGTCTTCTTCTTGGGGCAGGATGATCTAAGGGGCTGGTTCATGCCTGACTGTAGGTATTCTAAAGAGAGCTGCTGTCTCACTTGTCAATTTGAACTTCTCCCTTGATTTTAAGATGGCAATCTCACTATGTACTTGGCTGTCTCTAGGTCTTTCCAACTCAGAGGAAGGGGCAGGAAATGGTTTCCTGACTTTTGCCACAGGGAGAAAGAAAGACCTTAGCATCCAAATTCTCTATATTCTGAATTTCAATAAATCTCCCTGTTCATTGCTACCTATTGTAGCACCTGGTATCTCCAAGCTTCAGCCCGTCAATGGTTCTGACCAGTAACATGGTACCAACCCCCCATTCTCCTCCCTTAGTCACTTAGGTTACTGCTTCCTCCACTCTGTTGAGTCAATTGCCATCTCTCCAAATGTTTTTCATATTCCAAAATTTGGGAAATGTCTCCAGTGATGGCTCTTCTTGCCCCTTCTCCTGTTTTTATCAAGGTAAAATTTACACAACATAAGATTCATTTTAACCATTTTAAAGTATACAAGTCAGTGGCAATTAGTGCATTCACGATTTTGTGCAACCATCAGCTCTATCTAGTTTCAAACATTTTCATCACCCCAGAAGTAAAACCCATACCTATTAAGCAGTCACTCCGTGCTTCTCCTCCGTCCCATCCCCTGGAAACCACCAATCTGCTTTCTACCCCTATGGATTTGCCTCCTTTGGGCTTTTCAAATAAACGGAATCATACAATATGTGACCTTTTGTGACCAGCCTCTTTCACCTGTGTAACATTTTCAAGGTTCATCCATTTTGTAGATGTGTAAGTACTTTATGTCTTTTTATGGCTGGATAATATTCCATTGTATGCATGTACTATATTTCGTGTATCTGTTCATCAGTGGATGGACATATTTCTTCTCTTTTATTCCTTTCCTATCATCAGGGGCTGGATTTGGAAAAGAGAGATGATACATGTGACTGGCAAGTCTGCCATGTTTAGCCCAAACAATGCTGCTAAGTATGGATGCAAGCTCCATCTTTCCAACCACACAGCAGCCTGGCTTTTATTTTCACCTCTGTGTAAGAAATCAGTCCCATGACCAGTCCTTGTACAAGTGACTATCGAAAGGATGCAGGCCATTTCATGAGAGTCACAAATAGGAATATATTTCTCTTCCCTGGCGTAGAGTCTCCCAGCCAAGGAAACTTCCAAAAATATGGTTGGGAAGGCAATGCCAAACTGTTTGGAACAGCATGACTGTTTGGTTATTAGATAAGTGTATTTTAACCCCAAGAATATTTAGAGTTAAGTATAGAACTGATAAAGTATTTCAAATCATTAGAATATATGTATTAAGGAACAATTACCCGTAGCTAGTGTTTTAGGAGCACATAATTTCATTCTACAGAATCATATACTCCATACTTGAGTCATTTTGAGACACGAGCAACATCCAAGTTGAAGAATTAGTATGAAGTGATAAATGTATATTCTTAGGTGTCAGTACTCATTTTCAGACTATTAGAGGTAGATACCACATGGCCTATAGAAAAAGATTAAGAGTATGAGGTGCCACTCTATTTGGAATTCCCTAAAGAGATTAATTCCCAAGTCAATATCTTAGAATGAAAGAATTTAGGGTGCTTCCAGTGAAATGTCAACCTCAAACTTTTGAATTTCTTAAAACATTTAAAATCTGAACCACTCCTCGAGGGGGTGGGGCATATTTCCCAAAAGCCCAGCCAACAAGGTTCACGGCAAAAACACAAGTTCCCAGAAAAGAGCCTAAGGCAACTTTTTATTTTAATTCCCCTTACTTTTTGGCACCACTGGGCACAAACACTAGCCTTCCTTTGTCCTGATTTTGGAAAGGAGAAAGTCCTTCCTCGAGAGCTTTCTTGAGATCTCATGCTAATGGGGATCCAGCCCTTCTCAGGAGCCCTCTTCCCTCACTTAGGAAGCAGAGGTACAGAGCTGGGTGGTAGATTTCCTGAACAAGAACATTCCAGAAATCCCTGCCTGATCAGGTTTGGGCATTTGCCTCAGATTTACATAAGCATATGAATTTACTCCCTACCACATCTGCCTTCTTTCACACCCAAAAAGACAGAGACCACATCTTGAATAAGGCCATAAAGGGCCACACTTCATAGGTTCTAGCACTACCCACAGTCCTCAGGGGCTGATGGGCAGGTTCTTTGACACGAGAACCAAACAGCCACTGGCAAATAAATGGCCCTGCACTGAACACAGGGTTAGTTCATCTCCTGGACCTCTGTGTGGGCAAGCAGAGCAGCAGGCTTTACAGAGATACAGAAACATGAGAGCACAAGAGGAGGGCACCGTAGCGAAACAGATCAATGAGGCAGAGAGGCCAGGAAGGGAGACAGCAAAACAAGTTAGTCAGCATATTTGTCAGATGGCTAAATTCTCAGGAAAGACAAATGCAAACACTGTTGATGTAGCTCCAGTAGGGAATGCAAAAGGGCTTCTGCTTCTGGTCATAGTCACCACTCTCAACCTGACCATCTGTGAACCCATCATCATACCATCACCATCATCATACCATCACCATCACACCGTCACCATCATCATACTGTCACCATCATCATCAATACAAATAAAACTGAGGAAGTGACAAGATGTACACTGTGCTTTTGATCACACTCAGTCTGACCATCCCTGTAACTATCGTCACCCACACTGCCATCGGCACATCGAACACTGGAATAAGTACCAATAAGTGTGCTCCAGGCACTCTGTAAAAAGAGGAAGCTGAACCTAGGCCCCAACCCTCTAGGCCTGCATTATCATTATCATCATTTTTAGCTAAAATGTATTGAATGCTTACCATGTACTGGGCACCGTGTAAGCATGAATGCCTTTATATTACAAACGAGAAGACTGGTTTAGAGGAGCTAAGTGATGTGTACAAAATCACACAGCTAAGGAGCAGCGGCACCAGGATTCAAACCAGGCAGTCCATCTTGACAACTGATACCTCACTGTGATGTATATTGCCTCACACTGCCTTGTCCAACTGTCTTCAAATTGGGGCACATACAAGAGTATCCACCGAGGGCAGGAAGAAAATATTAAAGCTGCTACACATTCCTTTTTATCAGTTCATTCTTTAGTTTCTATTTTACATGTGGTTTATAATATACTTCACTTACCACCATAATAGAGTATATATACCATTTCTAAATAAATAATTCAACCTATGGATACACGCTTAATTCTTTACTGATAGAAGTATGCAGTCAAAAACGCTTGGAGACATCTGGACCAAGCCAACGTGACTAACCACAGCCACACAAATGGAAAAGTAAATCAGTTGGACCTGAGATTACCTCTGGTGAAATACATTCAACGTATATCATTCTGAACCATGGGAATTGTGTTCTGTAGAATAAAGCCTTGATTTCAACAAGTGGCTAAAAAAATGATGGCATATCCTTCTGAACCGCTTCTCTTGAATTTTATCTATTCCCATTCCTATTCCTAATATGCCTGCACGAGTAACAATTAATACATTTTTAATTAAAGAGAGAGTTTCAGCCCTTTCTAAGTCCTCTCTGAAAACGTTCCAAATGTTTCTCCATTTAAAAAGTAGATACAGACTTTTCAAGGGAATGCTTATCTTCTGGAGATACATAGTACAAAACTTCGGTGTGAAATGACAAGATGTCTAAGACATGCTCCCAAGGAATCTGGAGTCAGTGAGTGGGCAGATCAGAGGAGACAGAATCGGCCAAGAGTAGATCAACATGGAGACTTGGAAATGGATACTGAGGGTATGTTAAGTTATTCCGCCAACTTCTATATGCTTTGGTTCCATAATAAAGAGTTAAAAATAGTTAAAATGTAAAAACAAGAAAATGACAACCTTGGTTTTATTTTTGTACTGAACACTGTCAGAATTCATCTCTCAGCTGAGAGAGAAGAATGATCAGATACGGATTTCACAGAAATAATTATAAGCCCTTTCCTGTCTTCATAAAGTCATGATTTTGTCTAGGAAATGTGCATCTATTGTCTGCTATTATGTTAGAATCAGCCTCACATAAGAAATAACAATAATGAGAGAAAAAGAGAGAGTCTAATTTAAAAGCAATCATTACATTAGCTGTGCAAGGAAATATTCAGAAAAGAAACATGTCATGGATCATTGAAATGATGTCCCTTGAAAACACTCTTCAGCTGATATTACTGGTGTGGGAAGCAGTTGTAGAACTTTACACACACAGGTAGCTCTCAAGGCTGAGACCATTGATTTAGATCTGATTGGAATCTGGGTGGACATCACTCAGAGGGGCATGTTGCAGGTTAAAGGACCCCACACAGCATCTCAAGGGAAGCTAGATCCAAACAGCATTCCCACTGGGACAAGAAAAAACAGCAAATGCTAACTGCTCTGCCACTGGAATTAAACCACGGGGCAGTTCACCCGCATTTTTACCAAATAATGCAGAGAAGGCCGGAAATGGCAGCGTTCCCCATGGCCCATAGCTACTGAAAAGGCAGAAAAAATCATTCCCAGGGCGACACCCACCTGTTGGCCAAACCACTGCTCTGAGAAACCAGAGCCTTCTCTGCCAAGAGGCCTCGGGCAAGAGTCCTTCCAGAGTTCAGCCTCTGAGCTCTCTTTAATCCTTTGTGTTCTGAGTAAGAATTTCCACACTGAGAGCTCAATTCCAATTACACCCCAAGATAGTATCAAAATGATAGGTAAAAATAGGTCCAGCCTTCTGGCCGGGCAGCCAAAGCACACAGCGCCACAGGGAGAAAGCGGGCTGATTGGGATCTCAAGGTTGTGACGTCTTCTCGGAGGGCAGCTGAGGGCGGCGGGAGCAGTGTCATCAGACTGTGCTACTGAGAAAGCACTGGGGAGAAGCACACGAGTGCTCATTGCAACACGGGCTTTCCTGGGAAGGGAGAGGGTGGGTCTGCCTCTCTGTGACACTTGGGACAGAACCAAAGAGAGGTTTGGATGAACCAGGCTGACGTGAGAAAACTGAAGTGGGTCAGTCGAGCCGGTGGATCTGCACCATGGCAGAGCGCTGGAATCGCAAAAAAGCAGAGATGAGAGAGATTTAAAAGGTCACTAGTACCCACCCCAGGTGGAGGAGCCAGAAGTGGTTGAGGGTGGGGGATGGCTTTAGACTCTCCATCACCTCCATCAGCAACCCTCCAGGCTCCTCCCAAGTAAGCACACACTGAAAGGGGAAAAAGGGCTTGCTTCTCATGTCCTGCTTCACCCCTACTGAAGACATCAGCGGACCTAAACCTCTCCTACAGAGGAATTTTGGAACTATACCTGCCCCTCCCACCCCCACAGATAGTCAGTGCTTGAATCAGCCCTACACGCAGTCACCATTCTAAGAGACTAGGACCTCACAGCTCCCAGAGGAAGCCCACCCAGTTGTCAATGGCATCATCTGAAAACTTTTCCTAGCCATTTGGTAATGTAGACCGTGAGCCTGAAAATGTTCTCATTCCCTTCAAGACAGTCATTGATTGCTTGAATCTGTCTAAAGAAAGTGAGTCTCAATATGATAAAGGTTCTACACAAAACTGTTTGCAACACATTCTTTTAAAAAGCCAACAGTTGAAACCATGGAGGAATAAGAATGAACGATATATCCACTCAATTTGATAATGCTCAGCCTTTCTGGATATGTTTATATAGAGGATGTAGCAATATAAAAAGACACCTATACTATGTTTTAAGATGTTAAAAATGCTAAGAAATCAGGATGCTTAATTACATATTCATTAAGCTAAGTTCATATTTTTTAAGATGACCCATTTATAAAAATGACTAGAAATGATCCCATTTATATGAGGCATCTAGAATAGTCAGATTCATAGAGACAGAACATAGAAAGGTGTTTATCAAGGAAGGGGTAGGAAGAAAATAGGGACTTATTGGTTAATGGGTACAGAGCTTCATTTTGACAAGGTATAGAATTTAGTGATTTCATCACCTACATGTACATGTACACCCAGTGCTTGTTACAAGTGTCCTCCTTAATAACCATCACCCATTCAGTAAGTCCTATTTTATTTATTTTTAAGTTTATGTATTTATTTTGAGAGAGAGAGAGAGAAAGGGAGTGTATACATGCAGGGGAGGGGCAGAGAAAGAGGGAGAAAGAGAGAATCCCAAGCATGCTCGGCACTGTCAGAGCAGAGCCCTACATGAGAGCAGAGCCCTCAAACTCGTGAGCCATGAGATCATGACTTGACCCAAAATCAAGAATCAAACGCTTAACTGACTGCACCAGGTGCCTCAACAAACCCTATTTTAAAAAATAAATTTCAACATGCATTTGAATAAAAATATTTTTAATGTCTTTCTACAAGTTTTTTTAGGGCAGTAATAACCCACTTTTCCTCACTTAGGTTAAATACTGCACCTTGCCTGATTACTCTGCCCATTTTACAGAGGAGGAAACTGAGGCTCACAGAGGCTAGGTGACCTGCCAGGATCCGTATTTTGGCAGGAACTGTACGGATGATTCTGACCATTGCAACCTCAGGCTTTTTTTATGCTGGAATTTTATGCTGGAATGGCCAGCACAGATCACCACGACTATACGTTTTGCCTTCAGACAAAAGTACTCCAAGACTTAGAGAAAGAGCTCATCCATTAAATGAAATTCCAACCAGCCTCGACCTTCCTTAACTTTTCAGTTTTCATGAGGAAAAAAAAAGCTTAAAAAAAATTCTTGGGTTTAACACCAACAAAGACAATTTCTTAATATAATCCTATAGCCAGCTAACAAACTGCAGCAAAATTTCCCTACTCTCTGCTTCTCAGGATTGGGCCCTGAAGCTTTGAAACTCTGATCATCAAGGAGTCAGTTACACTCAAGAGGTGGGACACCTGAGGTAGGAAATTTAGACTCATCTATGTTGGAACGATTTTTCTTATAGCGAGGGCTATTAGTGATTTAATATCCTAATATCACTCATTTTCATCAATCAGAATATTGAGCCACCTGGGGCACCTCCAACATTCTGATTGTTTTTCATTTTTTTTTTTTATTTTTTTTGATGTTTTTTTATTTATATCTAGGAGAGAGAGAGAGACAGCGTGAGCAGGGGAGGGTCAGAGAGAGAGGGAGTCACAGAATGAAACAGGCTCCAGACTCTGAGCTGGCAGTCAGCACAGAGCCCGACGCGGGGCTCGAACCCACGAACTGCGAGATCATGACCTAAGCGAAAGTCGGCGCTTAGCCAACTAAGCCACCCAGGCGCCCCTGTTTTTCACTTTAAATAAGGTAGCAGAGTGTCCAGGAAATGTGTATCAAAGGGTTTGACTTCTTCAATGATGAAGGTGAACTTCATACCTGTTCATGTTCTAGGCATCACTTTGCCTTGTCTCCCTTCAGTGACCTTTGCATGCCAGAAATTAAAAAAAAAAAAAAATCAAGCAGTTCATGTCAAGCACAAGAAATATTCATGAGCCCTTTGCTAAATTCATTAAAACAAAGGAAATCAATTCTGGTATTCAGCACCTAGTAATTAAGGAGCAATGCCTCATTAGTAATAAAGAGAATATGAAGTAAGGAGAGGTGTCTGTCAGAACTCCTACCAAGCCCAGAGAACCAGCTTGGTTGGAGGAAGAGACAAATAGATACCAGTGAGTCAGTCAACGTTAGTATACACTGAAGGTCATCGATTCAGAGGATATTCTGTGAATCAATACCAAATTGTGTTCTGATTTTCCAGGTTCTGTGAAGGACACAACATAAGATAAGATTCCTCAAGAAAAAGCTACCATAGAGAACTCACAGCAAAAGTTCTCTAAACAGGTACAGGGAAGGGACTTCATCTCAAATGCCAGCTATGATGGATGGAGGCTGCATGGAATGCTGATTTGAGAAGGGTCTGAAACTACCATCCCAGTGACCAGGAGAAGGTGTGAGGAGGAGGGAGATGACAGCGAGTGTGCCGGACATTCATCACCCCTGGCCCAAACCCTCATGAAAATCACTTTTCCAAAACTTAGGCTGGCTAGGCAACACCCGTCTTAGGCAAAATCGAGAAGAAGAGGAAATTTGTATTTAGCACACCAAGTTTCCCTCTGCCTTTCTCCTCCTCCCAGTCTCCAGCACCAAATAACCTTCTGTCCTCTATTATTTTAGCCTCTCCATTTCTCCAGGGAGCTAATGACAAACAGTGTCAAGTCCCAAGGATTGCCGCGCAAAGCAGCTGCCATTAGATCTCTGGTGGCCCCGTTCATGTCTCAGAAGCTTGGCTCAGAGGCCATACACTGGTACATCTGGGGGTGGGAAAACGGAGACCCAGCAGAAGAGGAGGGGATGACGACGAGAGGCCATCTTTCTTCCTTCAAGGCAGAAGCTTGGACAAAAGGCAGAAGAACATAGACACGGCTCTCCTCCTTTCATGACTGGGGTAGCACAGAGTCTGGTCCAAAGGCAAGACTCATGCTCTTCACTGAAAACTAGATCCAACCCTAGTAGAATGAGCTTATCAGAGGAGAGCACCTTCTCCATTCTTGCTGCATGTGCTCGTTTATTCAGGAAACCTGTTCAAGGACACTGGAGGACCCTTCCTACTCCATTCTTTTTTTTTTTTTTTCTAGGAAAGAGAGAGACAGACGGCGTGAGCAGGGGAGGGTTAGAGAGAGAGGGAGATACAGACTCTAAAATCAGCTCCAGGCTCTGAGCTGGCAGTCAGCACAGAGCCCGACGCGGAGCTCGAACCCACGAACCACGAGACAATGACCTAAGCAAAAGTCGGACGCTTAACCAACTAAGCCACCCAGGTGCCCCCCTTCCTACCCCATTCTCAACCAGAGGAGTTTGGAGCTTACCCTTATATTGCTTCTCTGTCAATATAACTAAGATATTGAATACATGATAAATACATGGGAGAATCAATACCTGCCTCTGGCCCTTCAAGACATTAAGGTCTACCTAGGGATAGACCTTTCTAACTAAGTCCCCATCTGATAAAAATAAAAAGGCCAGCCCCCTACCCTTACCATGAAGGCAGCTGATCTTATCAAACCTTCCTATAGCTAAGTCAGCCTTACCCAAGAGATTGTCTGTTACCTCTGGGCTGGTTCCAGTCTACCCAGTCAGGACATGGTGCTGCTACTGGGCCAACCAACCCAGCTCTGCCTCTACCAGCCTGGCTATACCTTCATCTCTATACCCATCAGGGAGAGAATGGCACAAAATTGAACAGGTGAATTGCAAGGTCTTTAGGTATAAATTGTGGCTCAGTCATTTGGGACTGAAAAACTCAGCAAGTTACTTAACCTCTGTGTCTCAAATTGTAATAGGCCTCACTGGTATTCGATTACATATACTAGAATGAGAGTGCCACAGACAGGGGCCACCAGGCTGCTCAATGCACAAAGTAGCCCATGAGTCATACAGTGCCCCCTAGAGTTGTGCGTTGTTAATGGCACGTGGTGAACCTGCCTCTTTGACAAGGGGTTTTGTGTGTCCTGTCTTTTGATCTGCCCTAAGTGCCTAGGATAGTGCTTGACTTGGAGTAGAAACTCAATAAATACATGCTGGGTGAATGAACTGGACCTTCGTAAGGACTTCAGTCAATAACTTCAGTAGTGGCTTTGGATTAAACACTTAGGAAATGGTAACAGTGATTATTGTTGTTGATGATGTTGCTAAGTCTAATAGGAAAAATTTTTTCCTTGAGCCTGGCTTTTATAAATTCATGGGGTGCTGGATTTGAATGTCAAGTGATCCCCTCCACCAAGCCTTCAGCTCCTGACAAAAGTCACTTTTCTCACATCTTACCACCTAGGGGCTTTGCCCTTCACTCTTGCCTGGCCTGGCCTGGCTTCTTTCTGCCCCCAGCCCGATTTTTACCCCAGTCTGCCCCCAAGGCCACTACAGGACAACAGGACTGCCCTCTGGCTGCCACGGGGCAGCTGTCTCATCTTTGTGTGACAGTCGTGACTTTCTCTTCTGTCTCTTCTTGGCTCCTTCATTTGGCACCGGGGCTGCTATTCAGTAGCTCAGTCCTACTCAAAGGCCACAGCTTCTTCTTGGAAATGACACACACCTGAAAACAAGGGACCCAAACACCTCTGCCAACAGGGACATTGCATAATGACAGCACCATGTTCCAGGTGAAGAGAGCCTGGTTTCATAGAGGGGATAGGATCTCTTGTCCTGTCTTGGGGAGGCTGCGTGGGTGCTTAAGCCATCTCTCATTCTAAGGGACAGACTTGTTTTTGAAAATCAGACCACCTGGCTCCAGCCTGAATGTTCTTCTCCTTCCTCATCATCACCACACCCACAGGGACAATCTCCTTTAGGGGGACAATAGGTGGCTGTCACCTTTGTATAATATAAACAATGTCAGGAAGGAACCCACCCAAGAAATATGACCTCCCCAAATGCCTGGGATTCCACTATTAGTGATTCACTCTTTTGGTTCAGTACCACCCACTCTCTGGCTGTCCTGTGAAATACACATTCTCCTGGGAGGTACCGTGCATTAAGTTCCTAACACCTGGAGTGAATAACTTCACCAGACATTTTATCTTCTCCTGATAGGACAGATACATGGGTACTTGGCTCACAGGGCTGAGGTGGGTCTCACAGAAGTCAGAGAGCAGGGGAGGCTTTGCAGTCAAACTTCCTAAGTGTCACCAGGTTTCTAAGAGCTAGGCCTGCCTGCCCTTCCAAAGGTAGCTGGCCCTGGATTTGTTGATTTCCATGAGTTAATCACCTAAGGATTCACAAAGGCAATATACATAAAGGGCCAACTCCACATGCCATGTGTAATCAATGACAAATGTGAGTCTGTCCTACTCCTCCCACGAATAGACATCTGTCTTGGGGGAGAGTGCTGGTTCATACTGCTCCTCGTCTTCTGTGAAAGACAGGCCAAAGAAATCGGGTTTCTCCTCTACTCCCTGTTATAGCATGGGCACCTCTCCCCAGCCAGCCCGTTTGGCCCATGGCTTCTTTACCACTGCTGTGGGAAAGAAAGAAGGAAAGAGAGAGTTGGGGGCCCATGTCTGAGCAACTCCTAGAATGGAGGGAGTCCTGGTTTTTTGGCCTCAGGGCTGTGAGAGTTTGAGGAGCCTCTTGCTTGGGGTTGATTCTGCTCTGCTTCCCAGCTCTGCAAATTCTCCTGTGGATCAGGTTCTGCTATAGGCTTCAAGAGGTTGACCTCTATGGATTACATTACCAGCCTCCTTTACCGTCTGCCTTCTAGTGATGCTCAGCCGGTGGGAGGTACCAGGAGGAGACTAGGAGCCAAAAGGAGGAGAGAGGGATTAGCAAGGAATTGTCCTCACTCCCTACTGGGCCAGAGCTGTCTCAGTAGCTCTGTCCTCTGAGCCATGATCATGGATCCCATGAGACAGCCCATCTCCTCCTGGCTCCGGTCCTCACTGGGGTCATCTGCCTAGGACTAGAAAGGACTTCTCACTCTTGCTAGTCCCTGGGGACACTGCCATTTCCTGCTGACCATCACCTCTTTACTTCCCATCCACCAGGTTTGTTGTACAGACCAAATGGGATTCTACATTTGGTTTCATCACCAATCCTTGCTGAGAAATGAAACACCCTGAGAACTCCCCTCTGGAGGAGGCCATGTTAGATTAACCTGAAGAAGTCACTCTGATTTTATAGCTTGGGTCTGCTGATTCTCTACTATGTGCCTAACATGCATTTTCTCATTTAATCCTCACACCAAAGATGCAGAAATATCATGTAACTTTCCCAAGATCACACAGTTGTATTTGACATGTGCCCAAGAGTGTCAGTAAGTATGTGGTAGAGTCATTATTTAAAGTCAACTTTTGTGGGTGGTTAGGTGGTTCGTAGGTTAAGCAACCAACTCTTGATTTTGGCTCAAGTCATGGTCTCACAGTTCATGAGTTTGAGCCCCGTATGGGGCTCTATGCTAACACTGCAGAGCCTGCTTGGGATTCTCTCTCTCTCTCTCTCTCTCTCTCTCTCTCTAAGCTTTCATGTTTCTACTGTAATGCTGCTTCATACAAGGGCATTATTTGCGGAAACTGGTTTATTTCTAAAACCATGCCTCCAAAGATTTCTGGGAAATGTTTTTTCTTTTCTAGCTCTTGAGTTATAGGGAATGGGAAATTAGTGCCAACAGTCCTATTCAGCATGAATACTTGTTTGGATTTCATCTTACATGATGTATTAGTCAGGGTAGGCTCTACTATGCCGCAGTAATAAACAACCCTAAAATTTCAATGATTTAAAACAATAAACAGTGATTTCTTACTCACCAAATATATGTTGCAGGCTGGTTGACCTTCCTCAAAGGTGTACCATCTAGAACAAATGACTCAAGACATTAAGGCAGGGGAAGGGAAAGGTGGAGGAGGCATATCAGCCATTAGCTGCTTCAGCTCAGGAGTGACACATGTCATCCCCCTTCCATTCCCCCCGACACCCATCAGTCCTCAGTTTGTCCTCAGCATTCAAGAGTCCCTCATAGTTCGCCTCCCACCCTCTCCCCCACTATTTCCCCCCTTCTTCTCCCCCACAGTCCTCCGTTAAGTTCCTTCTAATCCTCCTATAAGTACAAACATATGGTAGCTGCTCTTCTCTGCCTGACTTATTTCACTCAGCATAACACCCTCAAGTTCCATCCATGTTGCTACAGCATGGCCAGATTTCATTCTTTCTCATTGCCATGTAGTATTCCATTGTATATATAAACCACATCTTGATTCATTTGTCAGTTGATGGGCTCTTTCCATGTTTTGGCTATTGTTGAGAGTGCTGCTATGAACATTGGGGTCCATGTGCCCCTATGCATCAGCACTCCTGTTTCCCTTGGGTAAATTCCTAGCAGTGCTATTGCTGGGTCATAGGGGAGTTCTAATGTTAATTTTTTGAGGAACCTCCACACTGTTTTCCAGAGGGGCTGCACCAGTTTACATTCCCACCAACAGTGTAGGAGGGTGCCCGTTTCTCTACATCATCGCCAAACAAACATTTTTAAAAAATAAAGAAAGTAAAGTCAACACTTGGACTCTAAGTCCAGAACCTAGAGTCAAGTATTCCATTTCAGCCTCATTCTGCTCACTACAGACTAGTTGGATAGATATTCTGAATTTATCTTCTAAAAGCAGGCTCAGTTCAAAGAGACATTTATGACATTATTGGATGCAGTTGGGGAAGGCTGCCCTAGAGGCCAAGATAAGTCAGGCCCTTGGCAAAAATGTGATGTGGAGACTCTGCCTAAAGCCCCCTTCTCCTCTTCCTTGGGGCCCCTTGTTTACTCCCTTCCAGCCCCCTTCTCAACATCCTCAAGAGCCTCTTACTGATCTAAAAATCCACTGACACCAGTTTACTTTTCTCATGCCCCAGTGCATGCCTCCAGTCCATTTCCCACACCCTGCTCCCTGCTCCCTGAGAGTGCTCCAATGCAATCCAAGGTGACAAACTGCCTTAACTTATTTAAATATGTATATCCTTAAGGTAGCACACAAAATATAATGTTAATGGTGGAAATTTTAAGTGCCAGTTTAGGCCAGTGAGAGAGATATTTATGGAGAAGGAAATCTTTTGGCTGATTCCTCAAGGATGCCACACAGATATCTAGATTATAGCTCCTTTAATATGTAAGGCAGGCATATTGGTATTTGAGGAGCCCTGGGATATTTGTCCTCAGAGACTTTCACAGAGTGAAAGGCAGACTGACAGCAGGCTCACCCTAACTTAGAACCCAAGTACCTCCTTTTTTCCCATGACTGAAAATATGTTCACCAAATACTTTATGTGCTCCCCCAATTTTCTAGCCTGCCTTCCAGCTTAGGTTGGGGAAATAGGGTTAGCTCTGGCCATAGACTGTGGGGATAAGTGACATGAGTCACTCCTGAGCTGAAGCAGCTAATGGCTGATATGCCTCCTCCACCTTTCCCTTCCCCTGCCTTAATGTCTTGAGTCATTTGTTCTAGATGGTACACCTTTGAGGAAGGTCAACCAGCCTGCAACATATATTTGGTGAGTAAGAAATCACTGTTTATTGTTTTAAATCATTGAAATTTTAGGGTTGTTTATTACTGCGGCATAGTAGAGCCTACCCTGACTAATACATCATGTAAGATGAAATCCAAACAAGTATTCATGCTGAATAGGACTGTTGGCACTAATTTCCCATTCCCTATAAGTTAAGAGCTAGAAAAGAAAAATCAACATTTCCCAGAAACCTTTGGAGGCATGGTTTTAGAAATAAACCAGTTTCTGCAAATAATGCCCTTGTATGAAGCAGCATTACAGTAGAAACATGAAAGTTTAGAGACATTTCAGCCACCGGACTCCTCATTCCAGAGTTTAGTCACAAGCTTCACGGGTGCCAGAGGCACTTGAGGTGAAAGCAGCCAGGGAAGAGCTTCCTAATCTCTGGATCACAACTACAGCAGGATCACCTTGAAATAGTGCTACCCGGTGGAACTCTCTAGATTTTCACTTCCCCAGCTCTTACAATAGTTCTATAAGCTTGAAATTCCCTGGACTGAATTTCTTTCTTCTTGAAATACGCAGAGAGATGGCTATTTCCTTCGCTGAACTCTGGATCCATGTTGCTTTAAAAAGTTTGAAAGCCTTTGGGGCACCTGGGTGGCTCAGTCGGTTAAGCGTCCAACTTTGACTCAGGCCATGATCTCATGGTTCGTGGGTTCAAGCCCCATGTCGGGCCCTGTGCTGCCAGCTCAGAGCCTGGAGCCTGTTTCAGATTCTGTGTCTCCCTCTCTCTCTGACCCTGCCCTGTTCATGCTGTCTCTCTCTCTCAGAAATAAAACATTTTTTAAAAAAAGTTTGAAAGCCTTTGAAAATAGGTAGTATAGCAACAAAGATTATGTAGAGCACTCCAAAGGCTCAAAACTGAGAGATGGCAGATTCTCTGAGACCTCAGAAGTTTGGAGGAAAAAATGTAGTAGAGAGAACTGCCACACAACCATGAATTCATTTTTTAAAATGTAGCATCAATGATTTAATGCAAATCTTTCCCATTACAATTGAAGATGAAAAGGAGGTCCAGTGAATCTAAGTCCCTTCTCCAAAGTGGCACAGGCAGTAAAGGCAGAGCTGTGGTTCAAATTGAGGTCCTCTGAATGTGGATTCCACTAGCCATTTTGTAGACTCCATCAAGAAGCCTAACAATAAGCTGCTGGGAATGTCTCATCTGCACATTCCCCCAGCTGTCCCAGAGGCACCCCCAATGTTCTAGACACCCCACCTACACATACTCCCACCCAATGGCTGGCTTCCTGTGAAGAAAGCAAGTGCAAGTCTTTGTAGACAGCTAGTGAGCATGCAGAGAAAGCCTGCCCAACTCTGTAGGATTGGGAGAAAGTTGAGATTTAGTATTGTGCTAAGGTAAATAAATGGGAATCTGTCAGTGCTGGCCTGGCTTTGCAGGATTGAAAGAAAGCATACAATTTTAAGAATCCCCCCACCGCCATGAGGGTGCAAGAAGTGTAAAGCAGGTGAATCCATAGAAAAGATCTGAGAAAGTGAAAGAATCCCTAGAAGGGCTGAAAGAAGGTATTTTTCTCCCAAAGCCAGTCAGTAAAGACTAGAGAAGGTGACTGCTTCTTCAAATGTGAAGACAGTATACTTAAGATTTCAAGGCACATAAAAAAATCAAGGCAGTATAACTCTACCAAAGGAACACAATAATTTTCCAGTAACCAATCACAAAAAAAAAAAAATGGAGATCTGTGATTTGTCCAATAAATAATCCAAAGAAATAATCTTGTTATTTCAAGAAAGTTCAGGGAGCTACAAGAAAATACAAAAAGACAATTCAATGAAATCGGGAAAACAATACACAAGTAAAACAAAAACTCTAACAAAGAGATATAGATGATGAAAGAGAACCAAGCAGAAATTCTGGAGCTGAAAAATACAATGAATGCAATGAAAAAATGCAATGGAAAGCATCACCAGCAGACTTGAACAAGCAAAAGAAAGAATCTGTGTAGTCAAAGACAGGTCATTTTCAATTATACAGTCAGAAGAGAACAAATATAAAAGAATGAAAAAGAGTAAAGAAAGCCTATATGAATTAATGGGATGCCGTCAGGCAAAACAACCCATGTATTATCAGAGTTTCAGATGGAAAAGAAAGAAAAAGGTGGTAACCCTTTTTAAAGAAATAATGGCTAAGAAATTTCCAAATCTGAGGAGAAATATATAGATATCCAAGATCATGATGCTCATAGGTCCCCAAAAATATCCAACCCAAAATGATCTTCTCTAAGATACATCTTAATGTAACTATCAAGTGTAAAGCAGAAAGAGAGGGAAACAAAACTCTTTATAAACACGGGAACCTCCATAAGACTATCAGTGGACTTCTTTTTATTTATTTATTTAAATCCAAGTTAGTTAACAGATAGTGTAATAATGGTTTCAGGAGTAGAATTTAGTGATTCATCACTTACATATAACACTCAGTGCTCATCCCAACAAGTGCCCTCCTTAATGCTCATCATCCATTTAGCCCATTCCTCCCACCCAACTCCCTTCCAGCAAGCCCTCAATTTGTTCTCTGTATTTAAGAGTCTCTTATAGTTTGCCTCTCTCTGTTTTTATCTTATTTTTCCTTCCCTCCCCCTATGTTCATATGTTTTGTTTCTTAAATTCCACATATGAGTGAAGTCAGTGGACTTCTGAAAAGAAATCTTGCATGTCAGGAGAGGAGAGCAGGATGATGTATTTAAAATGCTGAAGAAAAAACTAAACTTCCAACCCAAGGCACATTACCTGGCAAGGTTGTCCTTCAGAAATGAAGGAGAGATAAAGACTCTCCCAAACAAACAAAAGCTGAGGTAGTTCATCGCTGGACCTGCCTTACAAGAAATGCTGCATGTTCTTCAGGCTGACATGAAAGGATGCCAATTAGCAACATGAAAACATAGGAAAGTATAAAGCATATCAGTAAAGGTAAGTATATAGTCAATTCAGAATACTCTAATACTGTAATATAGTGATGTGTATATCACCAACTCTAGTATAAAGGTTAAATGATAAAAGCATTAAAAATAACAATAGCTACAATAATTGTGATGGATAGACAATATAAAAATATGTAAATTGTGCTATCAAAAATAAAATGTGAGAGGGGAGTAAAAGGGTATAGTTTTTGTATGCAATTGAAGTTATCAGCCTAAAATAGACCACTATAACTATACGACATTTTATGTAAGCCTCTTGATAATCACAGAGCAAAATCTATGAGATACATAAAAGATAAACAGAAGGGAATCAAAGCACACCACCACCACTGAAAATCATCAGTTCACAAAGGAAGACACAAAAGAGAAAGAAAGGAAAAAGGGAACTACAAAACAGTCAGAAAATAATCAGATGGAGTTAGTAAATCCTTGTCTATCAATAATTACTTTCAATCTACATGGATTAAATCCTCCAATGAAAGGGCATAGAGAGGCTGAAGATATATACAAGACCCACTACATGCTGCCTACAAAAGATTTACTTTAGCTTTAAAAGCATATATATGTGCAAATGAAAGGATAGGAAAAAATATGCAAAATGGAAACCAAAAGAGAGCAGAGAGGCTGTAATTACATTAGGCAAACAAATTTTAAGTCAGAAACTGTAACAAGAGACAAAGAAAGTCATTTTATAATGATAAAGGGATCAATTTATCAAGAGGATATAACAGTTGTAAACATATATGCACAAAACATCAGATCACCTATTTAAGCAAATACTAACAGATTTGAAAAATAGAATAATAGTAGGGGACTTCAATACTTCACTTTCATTATCCACACAGAAAATGAATAAGGAAACACTGGACTTGAACTATACTTTAGAACCAAATAGATCTATCAGACATATACAAAATTTGTATCCAAAAGCAGCAGAATACGAATTCTGCTCAGGCATACAGGGAACATTCTCCAGGATAGATTATATGTTAGGTCACAAACAGGTCTTAACAAATTTAAGAACATTAAAATCATACAGGTATCTTTCCTGACCACAATGATATGAAACTAGAAATTAACAATAGGAGGGAAACTAGAAAATTCACAAATACGTGGAAATTAAACTAGACACTTCTGAACAAACAATGGATCAAAAAATAAACCAAAAGGAAAATCAAAAAAATACCCTGAAACAAACAGAAATTGAAACACAGCATACCAAAACTTACAGGATACAGCAAAATCAGTTTTAAGAGGGAAATTTATAGCAATAAATGCCTACATTAAGAAAAAAGATAGATCTCAAATAAACAATCTAACTTTATACCTCAAGGAGCTAGAAAAAGAGCAAACTAAGTCAACAAAAGGAAGGAAATGAAAAAGAGCAGAGGAGAAATCAATGAAATAGACCAGAAACACAATTGAAAATATCAACAAAACTAAGGACTGGTTTTTTAAAAAGATAAACAAAATTGACAAACCTTTAGCTAGACTAAATAAGAAAAAAGAGAGAGAGAGAAAACTGTAATAAATAAAATCAGAAATGAAAGAGGAAATGTAACAAGAGATACCATATAAATACAAAGAATCATAAAAACTACTATGAACCGTCATAGGTCAACAAATTGCATAACCTAAAAGAAGCCCAAGAATTCTTAGAAACATACAACCTACCAAAATTGAATCATAAAGAAATAGAAAATCTACACAGACCAATAGTGAGTAAGGAGATTAACTCAGTAATCAAGAACCTCCCAACAACAAAAGCCCAGACTGGATTTAGTGTTGAATTCTACCAAACATTTAAAGAAGAATTAATACCAATCCTTCTCAACCTCTTCTCAAAAACTGAAGAGGAAGGAAGGCTTTCAAATTCATCTTTTGAAATCAGCATCACCCTGATACCAAAGCCAGGCAATAACACTAAAGAATAGAAAATTACAGTCCAATATCCCCAATGAATATAGATGCAAAAGTCCTCAACAAAACACTAGCAAACAGAAATGAACAACACATTTAAAGGATCATACATCATGATCAAGTTGGATTCACCCCTGGAGTGCAAGGATGATTCAACATCTGCAAATCAATAAATGTGATATATCACATTCACATAATGAAGAGTAAAAATCATATTATCATTTCAATAGAAGCTAAAAAAGCATTTAACAAAAATTCAATGTTCTTTCATGATAAGAACTCTCAAGAAATTAGGTATAGAAGGAATGTACCTGAGTATGATAAAGGCCACATGTGAAAGCCCAATAGCTAACATCATACTCAACAGTGAGAAGCTGAAGGTTTTTCCTCTACAAATAGGAACAAGACAAGAATGTCTACTTTTGTCACTTCTACTCAGCATAGTACTAGAAATCCTAGGCAGAGCAAGTAAGCAAGAAAAACACACAAACAAAAAAGCTATCCAGTCAGAAAAGAAGCAGTAAAATTCTCTCTATTTGCAGGTGGCATGATACAGAAAACCCTAAAGACTCCACCTAACACTGTTGGAACTAATAAATAATTTCAGTGAAGTTGCAGGATATAAAATTAATATACAAAAATCAGTTGCATTTCTATACATTGACAACAAACTATCAGAAAGAGAAATTAGGAATACAATCCCATTTATAATAGCATCAAAAACAATAAAATACTTAAGAATAAATTTAAGCAAGGAGCTGAAAGATGTGTACACTGAAAACTGTAAAACACTGATGAAAGAAATTGAGAAATATATAAATATTCATGAATTAGAAGAATTAGTTGTTTAAATGTCCATACCATCCAAACCAATCTACAGATTCAATGTAATCCCTATGGAAATTCCATTGATGTTTTTCATGGAAATAGAATAAACAATTCTAAAATTTGTATAGAAGTACCAGAGACTCCAAACAGCCAAAGCAATCCTGAGAAAGAAAAAAACAAAGCTGGAAGCATCACTTCATGATTTCAAGCTATATTACAAAGCTATAGGAATGAAAACAATATAGTACTAGCCAAAAGCCAGACACATAGACCAGTGGAACAGAATAAAGAGCCTACATATTAACCCACACATATATGGCCAACTATCTTTTACCAGGACACCAAGAACATACAAGGGAGAAAGAATAGTCTCTTCAAAAAATGGTGTTAGGAAAACTGAATATCCACATTGAAAAGAATGAAACTGAACCCCTATTTTACACCACTCACAAAAATTAACTCAAAATGGATTAACGACTCAAATTTAAGACCTGAAACCATAAGACTTCTAGAAGAAAACCTCCTTGGTGTTGAGCTTAGCAATGATTTCTTGGATATGACACCAAAAGCTCAGGCAACAAAAGCTACATAAATAAGTGTGACTACACCAAACTAAAAAGTTTCTGTACTCAGGGCCCGGGTGGCTCAGTCAGTTAAGCGTTCAACTCTTGGTTTCAGCTCAGGTCACGATCTTACAGTTCTTCACGTTCAAGCCCCACATTGGGCTCTATGTTGACAGCATGAGCTTGCTTGGGATTCTCTCTCCCTCTCTCTCTGCCCCTCCCCTGCTTGTGCACATGCTCTTTCTCTCTCTCTCTCTCTCAAAATAAACAAACTTTTTTTAAAGTGTCTGTACAGCGAAGGAAACAACAAATGAAAAGGGAGCCTATGGAATGGAAGAAAATATTTGCAAACAATATATCTAATAAAGGGTCAATATCCAAAATATATAGGGAACTCCTGCCACTCAATAGCAAAAGGGAAAAAAAAAGTCTAATTTTAAAATAGGCAATGGAGCTGTTAGAATAGCTCTTATCAAAAAAAGCAACAGATAATAAGTGTTGGTAATAATGTGGGGGGGGGAGGGAATCCTTGTACACTACTGATGGGAATATAAATTGTTACAGCCATTATGGAAAATAGTATGGAGATTCTCCAAAAACTAAAAATAGACTTAACATATGATCCAGCAATCCCCCTTCTGGGTATATATTCAAAGGAAATGATAGTTTCTTAAAGAGGTATCTGCACTCCCATATTCACTGCAGCAATAGTCACAATAGCCAAGATATGGAAACAACTAAAATAACTGTCAGTGGGTGAATGGATAAAGAAAATGTGACTTATATATATATGTATATATATTCATCTTGTATATATATATATATAAATATATATATATATACATATATATATAATGAGACATTATTTCAGCCATGAGAAAGAAGGAAATTCTGCCATTTGCAACAACATGGATAAACCTATAAGACATTATGCTGAGAAAAATTAGCCAGAGGAAAAAAACTGTATGATCTCACTTATATATGGAATCTCTAAAAAAGAAAAAAAAAAAAGTCAAACTCACATAAATGAAGCAGAATGATGGTTATCAGGAACTCAGAGATTAAGGAGGTGGGAAGAAGCTGAGGAAAGGGTATAAGCCTTCAGTTACAAGATGAATAATCTCCAGAGATCTGATGTACAACAGTGGTGACCATAGTTAATAATACTATGTTGTGTATTTAAAATTTGCTGAGAGTGTTCTTTCTACACACAGAAAGAAAGAAAGAAAGAAAGAAAGAAAGAAAGAAAGAAAGAAAGAAAGAAAGAAAGAAAGAAAAAGAAAAGAGAAAGAAAGAGAAAAAGGTAACTCTGTGAAGTGATGGATGTGTTAATTAACAGAATTGTGGTAACCACTGCACAAAGTAGAAGTTATGTCAAATCATCACACTGTATGCTCTAAATATATACAATTTTATTTGTCAATTATACCTCAATAAAGCTGGGGGGAAACAACAAACTGAGGCTCCCGTCCATGAGACTTTGACCAATGTTCTTCTGTCATATAATTCCAGCTTTGAATCTTGGTAGAGAGGGTTCACCTTCCTGAACCACCCAGGATCCACTGAGTATTACAGAGGACTATGTGTGGAACAAGCTGTTTGGAGCAAGGGAATATTTGCCACATGCTCATAGCATTTAAGATTGTGAAAGACATACTTGAAATGAAATTTAATGATTGGTGTTCAGTTTTATGGCATGGTTTATAAAAATATACCATCCTCGTAAAGAGCAGCCAGTGCCAACCAAAAGCCTGTTAAGTGCCTACAGATTTTATTTCAGAGCTAACGACTTGAGTTCCTCACATGTCTCCACTAATGATGCCTCGCGTGACCTTGAGCCTCTAGCTTAAACGTCTTGTGCCTCATTTTCTCTGTCTGTAAAGGGAGATAATGACACTAGCTGCTGGATCATGTTGGCAACATGCTCAGAAATCCTCAGATCAAAGGTGATCTGCCTGGACCAAACAAGATGATGATGGTGCTTGCCATCATTAGTGTTGTTATTATTATTGTTGTTATTTGGGGCCACCATCTTGCAGCCCAGGAAGTAGACATGACTCCCATGGCTGATTCAGCACCGAGGCAGAATAAGGAGGCATTTCAGCACTGCAGAAGCTATTGATATAGAGACCACCTGCTTCATCACATGACACAACGGCACATTCCTAGGCTCCCATGTGGAGTGAGGCACTCTCCTCCCTCAAAGTAGGGCCATCGATAGAGTATCTCCAAATGGTAAATATTTGTCTTTGGAGGAAGGAGGCCAGGGAAGAAGATCCCATCATTTCTTTGGCTTTATGGTTTCCATCATCACACAGCCAACTGAAAAGTCCTGGGATCATAGCCAGGAAGCTTTAGATTTGAGTCTCTGCTCTACCAACTAGAGTCTTATGGCCTTGAACATAAGCCATAATTTCTCAGATCAGCATTTCCTGATTGTAAAATAGAATGTTTTGCTAAAGCAATTGGTTGGTCTCCTAGTTTTGATTTTTTACAGTTACCCAAAAATAAATCATAATAAGGGATTCTACCCAGAGGAAGTCTTCCCTAGAATATTTCTCCACAGGTTAATGACACTATCAGTCACTGCTCTTCCAAAAGGCTATTGGCCCCTCGCCCAAGCCTGAGCAGTAATGTTCTAAGTCTAGGACAAGGAAATGTACTGAAGTTGTTTTGAAATTTAGCAGCAAACTGAGAACTCAAAATAGAAAGCCAAATTCTATGTACCAGTAAACACTTACTGTTGTTTTCAAAGTATGCTATGCAGGACCATTAGCTGTCTTTATGTGGCCTGTGTACAACAGGTGCCCCATCTGGATGGATGAATCTGAGAAGAAATCTCCTCTGGTACATGCTGCTCTGTGGACTAAAGGCTTATAAGCAGACTGCACTTTGTAAAAAGAAAAAGACAATGCTATCCCCAGGTAGGCACAGCCCTAAGCCAGAGCCTGAGTCTGGATGAGTGGTACAGGAGCTAGATTTCAGTCCCCATGGAGCACCTTGGCCAACACTGGCAAGCTATACATGGCAGCTTTATATCTGTCGAGTCCTAAGGGTTCCACAGAGCCCCTTATGAATCTCAGATGACTGACAGGAAGCATCCTCCCTACCCCAAAACTAATTTTTGTTTTACATCATATTGGCCATCTGTGAATGTTTTTGTTTGAACAAAATGGGATTTAAAAAAAAATTTCAATAATCGATGTGCATGTAGATAACACTGAAATAAATAAAAGGAGATTTTGCTTGGGAATATGCAAAGGCTTGAATCTGGAAAACATATTTTCTTAGACCATGGTAATTTAAAGAAGTAAACTTGGTAAGGATGCCAATGTGAACTGCCAATGTGAACTCAGGACAACAAAAATCCCTTCCCTCCCCACCCCCCCTCCTTTCTCAGTGTACTTTCTGCCTGGGATCCCTATTCTCGTCAGTGTAAACTAATCTAGTTACTTTCAGGTAAACAGAGTCAAAAAGAGTGCTTTTTAACCACCGTTTCAGTTCAGTGTGCATGTACGTGTATATATGTGTGTTGTGGGTGTGTGTTATGGGAATGTCACCCTGCATCTAGGGCAAGAAAGAAATTACTGCACTGTCTACATCTGTCTTGGTCCCATTCTGTCCTCTGGCTTCAGATGTAACTCATCTCATCTGGTCCTTACTTGTGTCATGCTAACAAATTATCTGAGAGGCAATCATGTCCTGCAAGCATGACCCACCCTTCAACGTCTGCCATGGGGCCCACAACATTCAGGTAAGGAGCACTTGTAGGGCTCCCAGCTTGTATTCTCATTCCTCTCCCCTCCTGTTTTCTCCCTTTCCCCTCCCCTCCTCCTCCTCCTTCCTCTTTTCTTTCCTCTTCTTTTGTACCCCAACTTGATGCCACTGGGACACTCAGATGTCTGACCACCAGCACTCTAGGGCCCTGAGAAAATTGGAAGGCTGTCCCTACACTGTCTCCTCACCAGAGATACCATACCACCATTTCCATTCTATGGTAGCCTTTCCATGATGAATAGAGGCTGACCTGAAACTTGATGCCTCCCCAGAGGACACCCTGGGAAGCCTGAAACAGGTTCTCTTGACCTCGGGGCAGATTTTATCATGCCCCTCCCTGGCCAAGATCTATTTTGTGGAGTGGAGGGATACATGAGAGAGGGCCACTCCTACTCCTATCTCACCATCTTACTTCATCTCTACTTTTCTTCTTCCCTAAGGACCAGAGGTCGGCAGTGAGGGAAGGAAATGGCTGATCACATCTACTTCCGGAATCTTCCATCTGCACCCTCAACAGTTGAACTTAAAACTGCTTGCCACCTCGGGTTGGAAGTTCCACCATGCTGCGAATGGTAAAAGATCCTCAGGATGTAAGCAAGTGGAATATGGAAGGTGCTACAGGCTGCATTAATTTGTCACATATCCTGCCACAAACTAGCACTAGTTGACAGAAGCGGAGGGGAGACTGAAGGGGTAATGCCTGTAAGTGAATGAGAAAACTCGAGGGGAATAAGAACCAAGCCATGGTCCTACAACTAGAAGCAAGATGGAAAGGATAAGTAAAGATATATATCAAAAGCTCTTTTTAAAAAATGTGTATCCCCTACAGCCCAGCAATTCCTTTTCTAGGGGGTTAGTTTAAGATAACCAGACAAGTGCCCAATGATTATCTACAAAGATGTTCCATGCAGAATTTTTTTTTTATTTTTTTAATGTTTTATGTTTCTGAGAGAGACAGAAAGAGAGAGAGAGAGAGACAGCGTGAGCGGGGGAGGGTCAGAGAGAGAGGGAGTCACAGAATCTGAAACAGGCTCCAGACTCTGAGCTGGCAGTCAGCACAGAGCCTGATGCGGGACTCAAACCCACAAACCGTGAGATCATGACCTGAACCGAAGTCAGACGCTTAACCGACTGAGCCACCCAGGCGCCCCACAGAATTGTTTACAGTGGGGAAAAAACTGGAAAGAATAGGAATCAGATATGTAAATCGTTGTGCTCTTGAAACAGAACCTTATGTAACCATCAAAAAATGATGATCTAAACTACATTTATTTGAGTTCAAAGATATCAGGATATCTGGTTAAGTGAAAAAGCAGGTTACTAAGCAAACAATGCAGTGTGATCACATTTTTATTACATATATAAGGTATAGATATATATTACCAGTAGCTATTCTGGTATGAGATGCTCTTGGTTTTATTTATGTTTTCTAATTTTTTTTTACAAATAACAGCTATTATTTTTTTTAATAAAAGAAAGTAATAGGGGTGCCTGGCTGGTTCAGTAGGAGGAATATGGAACACCTGACCTTGGGGTCATGAGTTCAAGTCTCATATTGGGTGTAGAGATTACTAACAAACTTTATTTTAAAAGTTATAAGGAAGTTTTTGTTTGTGTTCAGAAAACAAGCTTTGGGGCGCCTGGGTGGCTTAGTCGGTTAAGCGCCCGACTTTCGCTTAGGTCATGATCTCGCGGTTCGTGGGTTCGAGCCCCGCGTCGGGCTCTGTGCTGACTGCCAGCTCAGAGCCTGGAGCCTGTTTCAGAGTCTGTGTCCCTCTCTCTCTGACCCTCCCCTGCTCACGCTGTCTCTCTCTCTCTCTCTCTCTCTCCTAGAAATAAATAAAAAAAACATTAAAAAAAAAAAGAAAACAAGCTTCATGGTTTGGAGAAAACAGAGGAAAAACCACTACACACAAAACAGAGAACTACCAATTCTCGAAACCTGTTGACAAGACCAGCGTTCCCACTCAAGGAGACAGCTCTTCTGTGGCCCCGTCCTTCTTAAAGGAACAGTGTATCAGTCAGGGTTCTACACTGCACACAACAGAGCCCACTGTGGACAGTTTCAGTAGAATGGTTTCTACTGACATAGGAAAAAAGTTTCAGTTTAATAAAGGATGTTGAGACTTGGTCTCTGAGAACAAGGAGCAGATAATATTTCTTTCTATTCCTCCCATCAAGTACCACTAAAAACCGTAGACATTATGTATAAAACAATCATCAGAAAATTCTCAAAGGTGGGGAGAGGAAGGCAAACAGGTGAGAGACTCACACCCGACGAGTGACTTGGAGGTGAGTTTCTGGGTTTTCTCTTTGTCTCATATAACCCAGACTGGGAGATAAAGAAACCTGTAGCCCAGAAATTCAAATGAACCCAGACATAAAAAAAAATCTCTAAGGGCAGGGAAGAGTAGGAAGACAGAAAACTCTCAGATAATAACTGCTCTACTCCAGACAAACATCATGGGGAAAAATGTGCCTCCCCTCACCCAGGCCAGCAAAGGCAGAATGAAGAATCTAGACTCCTCCCGTGTGGACTGTACTGAGGCTCCCCAACCACCCAGCCAGGGCGGGTGTCAGTGAAGGCCTAATGGAGAACCAGAACTCCCACCTCCAGCCTAGAATGAGGAATCCCTCCCAACTGAGGTGACAACAGAGGCCAAGTGAGGAGTCTGCATTTCTTTTTTAATGTTTATTTATTTTTGAGAGAGACAGAGACAGAGCATGAACAGGGAAGGGCAGAGAGAGGTAGGCACAGAATCTGAAGCAGGTTCCAGGCTCCAAGCTGTCAGCATGGAGTCCAACACAGGGCTCAAACTCACTAACCACAAGATCATGACCTGAGCCTAAGTTGTACACTTAACTGACTGATCCATCTTTTTCCTGAGGAGTCTGCATTTCTAACCTCATGTGGCAGTAACAGGGCAGCACCACCCCCTTCCCCTGCCAGAGCAGGGTCAAAAAAAAAGTCAGCTGAAGCAGAAAGTATAAACAAGATTCAGAGTATCAGACCATAATAACCGAAATATCCAGTTTCAATAGAAAATAACTCTTTACTCCAAGAACCAAGAAAGTTTCAAGTTAAATGTAAAAGGGACAATCAATAGAGACCAACCTCAAAATGACAGTTATAATCATCCAACAAGGATTTTCAAGCAGATATATACATGTTTCAACATGCAATTATGGACATGCTTTAAATTATTGAAAAGAAATAGAAAGTTTCATCAGAGAAACAGAACAGTCTAGTGACTAGAAGATATAAAAGACAACCAAACGGAATTTTAGAACTGAAAAATATAATAACTGAAATTTAAAAAACTCAGTGAATGGGCTCAACAGTAGAATGGAGGGAATAAAGAAGAAAATTCAATGAATTTGAAGGTAGATTGGTAGAGTAACTTAGTGAGAAAAATGGAGAGAAAATAGTCTGGAATGAAAAACTCAACAGAGCCTCGGGGGCCTGTGGAACAGCATCTAACATTCACATCATCCGAGTTCCAGAAGAAGAGATGAAAGAGGGCAGGGCTGCAAAAGCATTCAAAGAAACTAATGGCTGAAACTTTCCAAATTTGGCAAAAGACACAAGCCTTAGTTTCAAGGAGCTGAGTGGCAAGCCCCAAACAGGGTAAGTGTGGGGGGGCGGGGAATCCATTCCAGGACACATCATGGTCAAACTTCTGAAAATGAAAGGCAAATACAAATATCTTTCAAGTAGCTGGAGAGAAACAATACCTTACCTACAAAGGAAAAACAATTAAATCATTGTGTATTTCTCATCAGAAACTGTGGAAGCCAGAATCAAGAGTCAGAAGGGAAGCCAGTACATTATTCAAGTGCTGGGGAAAACAAAACAAAACAACACAATACAACACAAAAAACAAGCAAACAAACAACAAAAAACCCCAACGCTGTCAACTCAGAATCCAGCAGAAATATCCTTCAGAAAAGAAATAAGAAATCAAGATATTCTCAGACGAGATTAAATGAGACAGATCATCAGAGTGGATTTAAAAACATGGCTCAATTATATGCTCTCTCACTTCCAACATAATGATATAGGTAGGTTGAAAGTTAAAAGAATGAGAGAAGATATGTCATGCCAACTTTAATCAAGAGGAAGCAGTTGGCTATATTAATATCTGATAAAGTAAATTTCAGAACAAAGAAAATTATCAGAGACAAAGAAGGACATTACATAATGACAGTAAACCTTCAGTCCACAAGAATCCTGACCAAACACTGGAGCTGCAAAATATGTGAAGCAATATTATCACTAGACCTTGAAAGGGAAACTAGACAAATCCAAGATTATAGGTAGAGTCTTCAGCACCCCCTCTCAATAACTGATAGAAGAACTAGACAGCACACAACAAGAACAAATAACACCACCATCAACCAAAAGAATCCAATCAACATTTAGAGATCACTCCAGCCAGCAACAGCAGAGTAAATATTCAAGCATCCATGGACCATATATGAAGATAGACTATATCCTGGGGATTCAGCGAACTTCAACAAATTTTCAGGACTTGTGGGTAGCTCACAAATCTCCTGGAGGGTCAGAGAGTCAGACATAGAAGCTCTACCACCAAGAACAATAAGAATCAAGTGCTACCACAGGCCTGCTTCCTGCAAAGATGTCCCTGCCTCTGCCACCTGCCTGGGCCACACGCTGACTCCACCAGGATCCCAACCATCGCTGGCCCTGAAAATGGATCTTTTGCAACGCCACCTTCTTCAAGATCAAAGTCTGTTTGGGGGGAGTCTGGGGGTGGGTGGAGGCATGTCTCATTGAAGGAGCCTAAGTCACGGCTTCCTTCTCAGTGCACAGGGGCTCTGAGAAGGCAGGTGCCTAGCTCCTCCATCGGAGAATCAAGAGTCAGAATGCAAAGACAAACTTAAGAAAGGTATCCCAGAAAGTTAGGTGCCCCCCACAAGGGAAATGCCCACTCACTGGCGAATGAAAAACCACCCCCACCCCCACCCCAGGCCAACATCAGCCACTGTATTCCACCCTCTGCTCCTGGCCCAGGGTCTGGGCTCCTAAGCATTTGCAAGAAGACCCAGCTCCCCTTGAAGACCTCAGAGGCTGTTCCAGCTTCCTTGCACACCCTTCCCAGACCTGGACTCCCTTCTGACACATGAGAACCCTTGGGTGGAACAAGTCACCAGTTAAAACAAACTCATTGCATGCTCCACATTATCTTGCTTCCATCTTGCTTGAGTGAATTCTTATCTTCAGGTTAGAGTTGTTTTTCATTAGAAATGAATCAAATTCGGGCACAGGACCAGCTATCCGTCAGAAGGAGCAAGTAAGGACAGAACACGTGCATGCACACGCATCCTCACACATGACAGAACTGTCCCTGTCAAGCTGAGAAAGACAGGTGACATCTATATTCTGCCTCAGACAAACTGCACAAGGTCCCCCTGGTCCCAGAATGAAGAAACCACAGGCATACCATGTGAACAGGGAGAAAATACAACTAGAATAGCTCCTCTTGTCAGTCAGATCATCCAAGTTCTCACCCATCCGTGCAACATTTTGGACTTCCGGATAAAGGGAGGGCGAGTAAAGAGAGAAGTGGAAAGTAGTACAGATAGTGGTTAAGAGCTTTGGGGTCAGACTGACCTGGGCTCAAATCCCAGCTCAGCCACTGCTTACTGTGTGGCCTTGAGCAAATTAATCTCTCTACACTCAGGTTGTTCAACCATAAAAGCAGGATAACCAAGGCCTTTCCCCTCAAAAATGTGAAGAGAATTAAATGAGATGCTGTCTGTGGAAAGTTTAACATGCAGTCAGTACTCAATAAATCACTGCTGCTCATCTTACGATTGAGGCAAAGTTTAGGGGTATTTTTAACCTTTGTGTTTTTAAGTACAGAATACAAAGGGCAGAATGCAAGTACAGAATGCTATGGTACTCACACCCTCTTGAAAGCCAGGGGACTGAATTAAAACCTGTTAGAGGAAAACCAGAATCTCTCTTCGCTGAAATATAAGCCCCAGGTGCATGGTTGTAGATATGACACAGCACCCCAACCCCAGGCTGGGGTGCTGCGCCCACTGTAGCCAGGTTCCATAGGACCAGAGCTGGGCTGGTGGCCCTGGGTGACCAGAGACTCATGAGGGTTCTCCAGCCAGCCAAAACAGGGTTTGGGCCCAGCTCCTGGATCTAAGATCTGGGGGCCCAGAGGCAGCCTGCGGAGGAGAGTGTGGCCAGAAAACAAGGCAAGAAGGCACAGGAGCCTGACCTCCTGCAAAGGGAGCCCCCACCTCATTACAGAGGGGCCTGAGAGCCCGACTGAGTGAGCACTAAGGGCCAAGTTACACAAAAACCAATCCATGGAAACCTACAGGCAGGAAGAGTAAGCACCCTCTCAAGATCACTGAAACTCCACATACCAGGAACAGCTCTTTCCCCAAGATGAAGTGAGAGGAGAGTCATTCCCCAGAGAACGTTCCCCCACGGAACACCTCTTGTGTCAGCTGCCAAATGGAAACCAGGCCAGGAGGCACAAAGACTACAACATTTGCTTCCAGCAAGTTCTGCCAAGTAGCTTCTGGGTCCGACTGCATGGTTCAAATCCCGGGTCCACAGTGACGAGCTGTGTGACCTTAGGCAAGTTGCTGAACTGATCTGTGCCCGTTTCCCATCTGCAGAAACAGGAAGAGTGATAATCCCAACCATCCAGGAGTGTTGTGCAGATTAAATTGAGATAAGGTCTGCTGAGTTCTTGCAACAGTGCCTGGGACATATGGAGCGCTTGGGACACAGTCTTCAATGTTATAATTATTGTTATTATTATTAATAACATTTGTATCACTGCCACTCTCCTGCCAAGCAAACAGCCTAGGAAACTACCCTTTCTAATTGTTCAGGACCTAGGAAATGGAGACACAGGGAGTAAACTGAAGTGAGAGAATAAACTGAAGACACGGAGAAGACCTTGTTTCTCAGGGTCAATAAGACACATTCAGCCAAAGCAAACGGCAGATGCATCTCAGGCCAGACAGATTGCTTCAAAGTCCAGCTTCAACACTTACTCTGTGACACTGGGCATGTTGCTTAACCTCTCTGAGCTTCTGAACCCTCCCGCCCCCCCAAATTAGGGATAAAAATCCGACCACCTCCCTTGCAGGCATTTCTGTGGATTAAATAATGCCTAAGTACACACAAAAAGGGCTCACCTGCTGCCTAGCACCTAGCTGGTCCCAGTGGAAACTGGTTCCTTTTCCTCTGTTCTCAGGATGAAACTGCAGCTTCTGGCTCAAGTATCAAGGCTCTGAATCCAGCCTCCAAAGTAATAAGAAAATTCTTCCCCACTCCCCATACCTTCTTCTCTCCTCCTGTCTGAATCCTAAACAACATCCAGAATACAGTAATCGCTAGCCCCCTCTTTGCCTCTTTCTGTGGGAGGCCTGAGTTCAAAGTCCATCTCCTTCGATGACTGTGTGACATTGGACACGTTTCTTCCATTCCCTGGGCTTCATATCCTCATTTATAAATGAAGGATGACAAACCACAACAGCTCGTTTGCTGATTAGTTCTTTGGGTTCAATTTTGTATTATATATCAAAGGGCCTTCATTTAGGACATGGCAGATAACTGTAGGTGCCCCACATTTTGCATATATCATGTCATTTAATCCTCACAATAATCCTAATCCCCATGTTTCAGCCTGAAACTAAGGCTCAGAGAGGTCACGCCACTAACCCAAAGTCACACAGCTGCCCTTCCAGGCTTAAACGGTGATTGCCAGACTCATGCTTTTGGCGGGGTCCCATCGAGAAAAGGGCTTGGTCGCTCTTGTGGAGAGCAACTCCAGGGCTCCCCAGTGCGAGCTCGGAGCCCTGCCTGTGACTCTCAGCTGCCTCCCCACACAAACACACACAACATGGGGCCCCCGTTTCTCCAGGCGGCAGTGCTCATGGTTCATTTCCAGAAGCCGGGTGCGTGCCAATTTCACAAGGACGTTGCTGGCAAGCCCTTGGTCTCTGTTACTAGAGATTGAGTTGCGGGTGAAAGAGGCCCATTGTGTGCCCTCTGAATGAATACCCCATTTACACAAAGAATTCAACTGGTTTTTCACAGGGAAAGAAGACGGCCCCGGTGAAAAGAGAGAACAATGCAAATCATTCACCAGATTTTTACTTAAACATCAAAGCTGAGTGGCCAACCAGGTTAAGGGCCACAGCACGGATCAGGCCGAGGCCACACCGGTGTGCAAGGCTCTTCCTCGTCTCAAGAGTTGGGTACAGAAGCTCTCAGCCCAGCCCTTTCAGGGGCCACCTTGGCCAACTCAACTCTAGGCCCCTCAGGGATAAATTAAGGCAAGGGGATTGACTCAAGAGTCCGTCATCCGGGTTCAGCGGAAATAGCTGAGCGCACTAGATTAGCTACACTCAGCCGGTTCTCGGCTGCAGCTGCCCGTTAAAATCACCCTCAGTTTTTAAGGCTACTTCCACCTGGTCGCTTTGCCAAGGATTTTGAGTTCTTGGGTATGAGGCACGGCCTGGGCATCAGGGAATTTTTAAACACCCCCCCATATGATTTTAAGGTACAGCCAAGATTGAGAACTAGTGAGCCCCAGGGGCAGAAACTGCTTTGGCCACAGCTGTATCCAGAGCTGAGCACAGGGACAACTGTGCACTTGGTGCCTAATACATGTCTGTGGGATGAATGGGCGTATGCTGCCCTCAGACATGAGAGAGAAACCGGCCAGCCCCAGCTTCAGTGGTAACACCTCTGTTGATCACTCTATCATCTATTGGGATTTGGAACAGGTTTCATGTTCTTTAAAGGTTGTCATCTTGAAAACTGAACAACACACACACACACACACACACACACACACTCAAAGCCACTGGACCATCAAATCTCTGAGATTCCACTCCAAGGCACACTGATTTCAAGGTCATAAATCCCGTCTTGCCCTTTGAGAGCAATAATGCTTTTTGGATAAATTATCAGGGCAGCCAAGCCCTGGGAAGGGCCCCTCCGAAGGCTGCTGTGCATCCCACCTGCTCAAGTCAAGGACTTTGCTCACACGGGCAGTCCCTCCTGGTCTCTCCTGCCAACCACTTCCTCAGCCCACCCCCAGCCATCGGTGGCCTCGGCACTCCATTCTCGTTCCTCTACCCCTTCAAGCTTCTCCCCTGAGTGAACTCAACCACTCCCAAAGCTCTAACTCTCCTTTATAAGTTCACGACTTGGAATCCCTATCTCTGACCCGGCCCTCCATATCTGAGCTCCAGACTCGGCCACCCGACTGCCTACTGGGTATCTCTGCCTCAAGTTCCCTTAGGCACCTCAAATTCAGCCTGTCCCAGAAATGAACTCATTACCTTCCCCACCCAAACCTGCTCTTCCTCCTGCCTTCTCTATCTTGATGAACAGCATCACATTCACCCAGTTGCCCAAAGCAGGAAACTCTGGAATCATCTTCGTCCTCTCCCGTGCCTCCCACCCTGCCCTGTGCATTTTTTCTCCGAAACAGCCACTGCCTCTGTCCTTCTCTTCTCCTAACTCTCTAACCTCCACCGCACTTCCAGAGTGGCTTTCTAAAACCCAGATCCAGGGACACCAGTTGAAATAAAGTTCTGGTTTGTGAGCAAGGCGGACAGATTGGGAGCCCACACCACGGCCCAAGCTACCTGCTCTTCTCCCTGCAGCTGTGCTCGGTCCCCTCCCCCTCACCTTGTGTCCTGAGCATGCTGCCTGACCTGAGACGCTGATTAATAATAACATATTTGCCATGTACCGTGCCTCTCCTGTATGCAAGGTCCTGACCGACCCAGGACCTGAACACGTGATCTTTCTCCCTCTTCCCCCTGCCTTGCTCTTAGACTAAAATGCCCTGCCCCTCCCTACATTCTTCAAGGCTCAGATAGCACCGGCTTTCAAAGCTGTGCCTCACCCCTTACGAGGCAGGCTTGATGAAGAGGCTACCTGAATAGTAAACAGCAAACTGCTTGGACAGATTTCTTATGTGCCAAGCACTTCTCTAAGCACCTTACCTAGTTCAACTAATTTAATTCTCACAACAGCTCAGTGACACGGGGACTATAATTATCCACATTTTACAAATGAGTAAACTGAGGTATGGAGAGGTGAAGCCCAGACGCCCAGACTTGAACTCATTCAGACGATGCTCGTAATCGCTGCCTCCTAAGAACTCGTATCTGGAGACCCATTTCACCTCCTTTAAGAACATGCTGACTGCATGTTTTAGCTGAGGACGCTTTCTTTCAAACAAAACCCTACACGGAGCCTGTTGCACAGAAAATAGGAGGCTGAAGATGGCAACAGAGAGAATGTAGTTCCCGTGCTCCCTCATCCTGGCATCAATATTCCAAAGAATGCCAAGAAGCCCCCAGGGCTCCAAAGAGACAAGTTCAAAAAGCCGTGTCCTAAAGACAGCTTTTATTTGCCATCCTGTCGTGTACTGGCAAGATGCCTTCCACAGCCAAAAGTCATTCTCCAGACCCACAACACACTTTCTGTCTTAAAATGTCCAAGTAGCACCCTAATGACTGAGCAGTCCCAGGCTGTTTCCCGGTGACTGAAACTTACTCTGAAAAATTCAATAGGTCTTAAAGCTTTGGTTTCTTTTTTTTTTTTTTTTAATGTTTTATTTCTAGGAGAGAGAGAGAGACAGCGTGAGCAGGGGAGGGTTAGAGAGAGAGGGAGTCACAGATTGAAACAGGCTCCAGGCTCTGAGCCGGCAGTCAGCACAGAGCCCGAAGCGGGGCTCGAACCCACGAACCGCGAGATCATGACCTAAGTGAAGTCGGACGCTTAACCAACTAAGCCACCCAGGCGCCCCTAAAGCTTTGGTTTCTTAAGCAGGGTATTCAAAGTAGAATTTAAAGCATCAGTAACTCAGGCCATCCTTTTTGAATGCCAGCTGTTGGGCTGTGTAGGGTTATGCTGGCTACTTAAAGCTGTTTCCCTGTACTCAGGTGCCCAACTGTGTGCTCTGTACTTTTTCCATTTCGATCACTATCAGAGGTGATCACTACACAGAGGGCCAGGTGTTTGAGGATCCTAGTCCCTAACAGCTTATCTCCATCCCTTCTAACCCGTTCAGATAGCACCGGCTTTCAAAGCTTTGCCTTACCCCTTACGAGGCAGGATTTTCTATGGATTCTAACAGCTATGGATTTTCTAAAAATCGAAATTGTTATAATCATGCCCAGAGGAGGAAAGAAACAGGAACAGAGGAGTGTTCCTCTTAGTAAAATGAATGTCCTTTAGTACAATGACTTCGCGACTTTTCTAGTGAGTTCTTAGGACATCTTTTCCCATCCTCTTCATTCATTCATATAACATTTACTGAGCCCATAATAGATGCAAAAAAAGAAAGGAAAGAAGGAAGGAAAGAGAGAGAGAAATAGAAAGAAAGAAAGAAAGAAAGAAAGAAAGAAAGAAAGAAAGAAAGAAAGGAAGGAAGGAAGAAAAGAAGGAAGGAAGGAAGGAAGGAAGGAAGGAAGGAAGGAAGGAAGGAAGGAAGGAAGAAAAGAAAGGAATAAAAAGGCTGGGTGTTGAGGATAAAAAGGTAGATAAAGCAAAGTTCCTGTCTCCAAGGACTTGCCAGTTTAAAAAGAGAGACAAGTCAACAGAAATAATGGTACTGTCATTAAGCCCTGTGACAACAGTATCTAAAAAGCACGACCAAAAAACCACTTAACTCTGCCTTGGGGCATGGCAGCAATCAGGGAAGTCTTCCTGGAGGAGGTGGCACATGAGCCAATTCCTGAAGCATCTATTTATAAGAGGTCAACCTGCCCCACCACTACCAAACACAAAAAGATAGACTGGGGAAAGGGCATGCAGGCCAGATAAAGACAAGGAAAAATAAGAAAGTCCAGTGAGTCCTAGAACTCCAAATAGTTTAGTCAAGCAGAAGACTGTGTGTGTTTGTAGGAAGGAACGGCAATGGTAAGCAACTGAATGAAAAAAGAAAGCTCAGCAAGGAGGTTACTCACATACTTTAATGCTTGAAGGAAAGAGAATGCAAACTTTCCAGGGCAGATTCATCATATCACACCCATATGTATTCAATGAGCCAAATCAACTTGCTGCAGGGAAAAGGGAAATACTAACTAAGGTGGATCGATTCCCATTTGCCAGACATGGCTGTAGCATTTTACACGCACAGTCTCGCTGAACGGTCCCAACAACCCTTTGCGGTATGAAGAAATCACATTTTTAAATGAGGATATTGAGGCGAGCAGAGGTTAAGGAACTTCCCAAGGACCCAGAATAAGAAAGCGACCATTGGACTGCAGGAGGGAGACCTTAGCGTTTTGGTTTCCTTGGAGTTGAAGCAGGTGAGGGGATGAGGTTCCCCAAGTATGGAGAAGGAGAGAACAAAGAAAGAGCAAGAGCTTGAGAAAGTGAGAGAGGAGGAGAGAGGGTTACGAGGGAGGACATGGAAGAGGAAGCAGTCATGGCCGCTGTTTCCAGTGGGAGACCCTCTGAGCTGCGGTCTAGGGATGGAGGCCCTCTGACCCAAGCCAAGAAAGAGTGGACAGAGCCTGGATCTCATGCACGGGCCCTGGGCACCGGCCACACAAGCGAGGCTGGAGCAGGGGGCACGGGATCCACACAGGGACATGCCTTCCACCTCCACAACCCCGGGACCTAACAACTCAGCAGGGAGAGCTCCAGAGAGCAGCCAGTGTGGATCTTTCATTTTACAGTAAATGAAACAGAGGGGCTTAGCGTGTGGCTTTTCTGTCTTTGCCTACAATTACCCATCTGGTGAGGGACGGGGCAGGACTAAAATCCAGGTGTCCCGGAATCCAAAACGTTGTCACTATCCTTCCTACACAGTCAACCATTAAGCCTAATTCTAGAGACTTGGAGGACTATGAGGCTCACCTGGAAAAAAGGGCTTAGGGCCTCAGCGGCAGGAGCCAGGTGGGTGAGAAGGCCTTGATAGCATAGGAAGTCTTCAATCTTGCCAGCCTCCCAAAGAACAGGCACTTGTCTGTGGGTTGTGTGCGTGAAATACATGAGGACCCATGTTCTTTCTCACCCTTTTCTTGAACAATCTGGACTGGCATCGACTGAACAAAGGGAAGAGAGACTTCTGGGAAAAACAGTAGAGAAAGCCTGGAAGCCAGAGAACTTTTGTACAGATATTTCACAATATTTGGTCCGTGGGTGAGTAGCTCCCGGGGTGTCCTGGAAACGTTCTGTGTGCTGCACTCGACACGACAGCCACTCTGATCATGTTCAGAAGCATCTTCTCGTATTGCCTGGCTGTTAAAATTTGTTGGACACTGTCCCCTCTCACCACCTCACTCCCTGTCCCCTATTCCTGGGACCCTCTGGACTGTCCCCTGAGCCAGCAAGAGGGCCTCCAGACTCTCCAGAATAAGTTCTTATTGGTCAGAGCTTGTGCAATATTATTTGTTAAATTTTTTTAATGTCTATTTATTTATTTTTAAGAAAGAGAACAAGTGGGGGAGGGGCAAATAGAGAAGGAGACACAGAATCAGAAACAGGCTGCAGACTCTGAGCTGGCTGTCAGCACAGAGCCGGGGAGGGGCAAATAGAGAAGGAGACACAGAATCAGAAACAGGCTGCAGACTCTGAGCTGGCTGTCAGCACAGAGCCGGGGAGGGGCAAATAGAGAAGGAGACACAGAATCAGAAACAGGCTGCAGACTCTGAGCTGGCTGTCAGCACAGAGCCCTACGCGGGGCTCGAACCCAGGAGATGTGAGATCATGACCTGAGCAGAAGTCAGACACTTAAGTGACCGAGCCTCCCAGGTGCCCCCTGTTTTAAATATTTTGAATATCACCCTTGATTATGAAAAACCTGCAATTCAGTTTGACTAAGTTGTGCAAAATGAATAGTGTGCTATATGGCATTCCCGTCATCCCAGTACGGTATCTATCAAGAATCCACAAAGGGTCAAGCCCTGTTCTAAGCACCAAAAAAAAAAAAACCAAACAAACAAAAAAAAAAACAGTCAGAGACTAACACCTGATGTGGGTCTGTGCAGCATTCATGGAGTCTCTAGTCTAGTGGGGAAAGACCTGAATTCAATTCCATACGATTGTTAAACAAGATGAATGGCTAGAGACATGCTATGTTATCTAGTGGTTCTCAATAGGGGTGCGGCAGAGTCCTCCAAAAGGGCTTCTGGAAGTTAGTACCATTTTGTGGTAATAACGAAAGATGGTGACTGGCTTTTAGTGGGAATGCAATGGACAGTCCAGCAAAAAAGAATGTCATTCTACCCAAAATGCTAAGAGCATTCAGATTTGATAGAAAATTATAAGCCATCAACATTGAACTACTGTCAGACAAAATGGTCAGCGCATCGAACCACAGCCTGCCAGAGTTCTTTGTTGCTGCTGTTGCTGCTGCTGTTGTTGTTTTATGCTGAACATGGGGCTCAAACCCATGATCCCCAGATCCAAAGTTGTATGCTCTACTGACTAAGCCAGCCAGGCACCCAGCCTGTCAGACGTTTATATTATACTTGCCATTAAATATTTGGGCAGAATCTAAGGGACAGAAAGAATTTAAGGGGGATGGGGGCACCTGTGTGGCTCAGTCGGTAGAGCACCCGACTTCAGCTCAAGTCATGAACTTATAGTTTGTGAGTTCGAGCCCCGCGTCAGGCTCTGTCCTAACAGCTCAGAGCCTGGAGCCTGCTTCAGATTCTGTGTCTCCCTCTCTCTCTCTGCTCCTCCCCTGCTCGCACTCTGTCTCTCTCTATCTCTCAAAAATGAATATAAATTTTTAAATAAATAAATAAATATTACCAAAAAAATTTTTTAAAGAATTAAAGGGGGATAATTCTGTTTACAGAATCCTACTCTATGGTTAAAGTATTACATTTAACAAATGCTCCTCCATCTAGAGTCAGTCTGTATTCTAAACATAATACATGCTAAATATATATACCTATACATATTTACTGAACACTATACTACCACTAGCCAAAGAATAGATCACAAATACTAAACTTCACCCCAGTACATACAGAGTTAAGTCCCTTGCTTGCTCCTATTTTTTTTAGGTGCAATGTACCTCCTAATCCTTGTGGTTTCATTCCTTACCAGCCAGAGAGCATTGTCTGAACCCACACACGTTTCTCTGAAGCTTCTTTTACAGTCCCTCTGTTTCAGAAACAGCAGAAACAAGAGTATTATTTTCACCCTCGGCTTTCTCTTAGAGTAAGTAAAGATCTCTTGCCCCTGACCACAGGGCTGGGAGCTGGCAAAGTAAATTCTAGGGAGAAATAAACAGTCTAGAATGCTAATCCATCGTTTGGCCAAAACTGCAAAATATTTTCTTGGCCTCATTCCTGATTCCCACAGCATCACTATGGGGGCTGCGGCTTATATACAGTAGACACAGAGTAGTCAGGCGGCGAATAGCTGCTGAGCGGGTCAAAACATGGAACGGGTCACACACAGCAAGGTCTGGACACCACCTCAAGTCACCAAGGAGTCAATTCCACTTGAGGCTCAGAGGTCGGAACCTAAAACTCTTCCCTGTCTTCTATCTGATATTCAATAGATTCTTATTGATTAGTAATAGTAGCAATGGTCTTACTGAGTTCTTCTGAGGTGCCAAGCACTCTACAAAATTTAGCTGTACCTGGATCCCTTTATTTACTCTTCACAGCAATGCTGAGTAGTAGAACTCATTGTGATCCCTATTGTTCAGGTAAGAAAACTGAGGCAGTGAGGAGTGAAGCTCACACAGCTACCAAGGCATGGAGCAGGTCTCTGGGCTCCAGAGTTCAGCCGCCCAGCTCTCCAGAAGGGAGGAAGGTGAGACCCTGACTTCCCATCGGCTGGAGCCCGGAGGGTTACCACACAACCCACTGGACGGTTTCAGAGGCCGTTTTGGAAAGATGGGAGTTGAAGAAGCTGTTCTGAATCCCGGATCATTGCCACCAAAGCACTGTGCCCAAAACCTCATTAACGAAGCCTGTGTGACGAGTCCTGAAGCTCTAGGGCTGTAGAAACTAGTCAGGCCTGAGTGGAAAAGGAGGGTCCAGGATGGATTCCCAGATAAGGTGGCATCTGACAGTCTTGGAGTTAGATGGAGATTTAGAGAGAGAGGAGCGGCAGGTAGGGAAGAGCACATCACTTCCTCCTGCTAAAAGAAAGGAGAGTGAACGGCCTCAAAGGAGGAATGTGATCCTTCTGGCAACTCGTTCCTGCTGTTAAGACCCAGGGGCCAGGTCTAAGCTTACTAAGAGTACTCAGCGCAGCAGCCCAGAACCGCGGCTCGGTTGGAATTCTTTAGAAGACACTCCCAGGGTGATAGGACAGAGCCTGAGGCTGGCCGCTGTGATGACAGGAGTTCTGCTGGTGCCAAGAACCCAAGGGGCAAGAGTGGGTGCACACAGGTGCTCGATCAAAAGAGGCTACTCCTCTGCCCCTTCGCATTTACGGGATTATACAACAGAAGCATGTACATCTCTCCAGGGGTTCAGCTTTCACAGGATCCTTTAATCGCTCCAAATTGGCACCGAGTCCCAATTTACTCATTCATGTGTATTTTACAGCTTCTCACTCAACTCCCCCCAAAGTCCCAGGTAAACCCGGGGTTCTTTTCAAGATGAATCATTCAGGACCTCCAAGGGGTTCGTTTGGGTCGAACCAGTCTTTCCCTCAGCATGGCGTGCTGAGAACAGGTGTAGACTATCCTGGGAAACTGCAAGGTCACAGAGGGAAGAGGGTGGAAATAGCTGACGAAGGTGCCTGGATCATCAAAGGGCTAGAATTTGGGATGTGCTCATTAATAGTAATTGATGGACGTGGCTCCTGGACAATATTCTTAGGGAAGTAGGAATAGCTATATCCTTGTTTTTTTATAGTCCTAAATACTTTTCAAAAACTAGGTTTATAGATTCTCTGTTGCCAAGAATATTGGCATGAATTCATATTCATCATGAATCTTCTTTTTTTAAAAAGTTTTTTTAATGTTTGTTTATTTTTGAGAGGGGGGGATTGGAGGGAGAGAAAGGGAGACACAGAATCTGAAGTAACCTCCAGGCTCCGAGCTGTCAGCACAGAGAGCCTAACACGGGGCTCAAACTCACGAACTGCATGTTCATGACCTGAGCTGAAGTCGGACAGTTAACCCACTGAGCCACCCAGGTGCCCCTCATCTGATGCAGGTTACAAAAATCCAGCTTGAAGTAGTTAAAACAAAAGTGGGGGGGTGGGGAGGAGATTAAGGAGATTATTGGCTTTTCTATTAAAAACTCTAAGGGGACTTCAGGTATGTCTGGATCATGCAGCTCAAACAATCATCAAAATTTTATTTCTCTGTGTCAACTCTGCTTCCCTACCTATGGGTCTCACTCTTGAGCAGTTTCCTACCACACAAGGGACCCTCAGCAATTCCAGGCTTACACATTCATAAGAAAGAGAGATTATTTTCAACAGCTCCAAGAAAGATCCTGAGATTAAGTCTCCCCACAGCATGTAGCTGATTTCCAAAAGTAAATGTTTCAGAGAAGTCACACAGTGTCTCTTCCACTAGTCATGGTTCCATCCAGACCGGAAGGGAGAGAAACAGACCCCATGTCTCACTGGGGGAAATGTCAATGTCACCATAAGAAAAGCACATAAGCTGGGATATCCTGTCCAGCCCTCTCCGGAAAGTATGGTCTGCAGGTGGCTGGTGTGCATATTGAGGTTTGAGAAGCCCTGCTCTACACTAATTTCAGGCTCACTAATTATTTGATATTTTGCTTCCCAGAGCTCTTCATATGCACAATAGCCAAAGAGTCAATGCATCATTTCTATTGTACACACAGCGAGCATGAAAACATAGAATGTCCTATTTTCTCCCATCTGTTCACCCAGAAAATAGTCACAGAATATCTGTCACAAGCAGTCCCGGATGGCAGGAACAGAGTGGTAAATAAGAAGACATGGCCCTAGCTTTCTGTCCATGGACGCCGCCGAGTGAGCATCGATAAAGTCTCCCCTCCCACCGGCGTCATGTCTAAGTCAGAGTCTCCCAAAGAGCCTGAACAGCTGCGGAAGCTTTTCATCGGAGGTTTGAGCTTTGAAACAACCAATGAGAGTCTGAGGAGCCATTCTGAGCAATGGGGAATGGTTACAGACTGTGTGGTAATGAGAGATCCAAACACCAAGCGCTCCAGAGGCTTTGGGTTTGTCACCTATGCCACTGTGGAGGAGGTGGACGCGGCCATGAATGCAAGGCCACAGAAGGTGGATGGAATAGTTGTAGAACCAAAGAGGGCTGTCTCGAGAGAAGATTCTCAAAGACCTGGTGCCCACCTAACTGTGAAAAAGATTTTTGTCGTTGGCATTAAAGAAGACACTGAAGAACATCATCTAAGAGATTATTTTGAACAGTATGGGAAAATTGAAGTGATCGAATTCATGACTGACTGAGGCAGTGGCAAAAAGAGAGGCTTTGCTTTTGTAACATTTGATGACCATGACTCTGTAGACAAGATTGTTATTCAAAAATACCATACTGTGAACGACCACAACTGTGAAGTAAGGAAGGCTCTGTCTAAACAAGAGATGGCTAGTGCTTCCTCCAGCCAAAGAGGTCGAAGTGGTTCTGGAAATTTCGGTGGTGGTCGTGGAGGTGGTTTTGGTGGGAATGACAACTTTGGTTGTGGAGGAAACTTCAGTGGGCGTGGTGGCTTTGGTGGCAGTCGAGGTGGTGGTGGATATGGTGGCAGTGGGGATGGCTATAACGGATTTGGTAATGATGGAAGCAACTTTGGAGATGGTGGAAGCTATAATGATTTTGGCAATTACAACAATCAGTCTTCAAATTTTGGACCCATGAAAGGAGGAAATTTTGGAGGCAGAAGCTCTGGCCCATATGGTGGTGGAGGCCAATACTTTGCCAAACCACGAAACCAAGGTGGCTATGGCAGTTCCAGCAGCAGCAGTAGCTATGGCAGTGGCAGAAAGTTTTAATTACTGCCAGGAAACAAAGCTTAGCAGGAGAGGAGAGCCAGAGAAGTGACAGGGAAGCTACAGGTTACAACAAATTTGTGAACTCAGCCAAGCACAGTGGTGGCAGGGCCTAGCTGCTACAAAGAAGACATGTTTTAGACAATAATCATGTGTATGGGCAAAAAACTCGAGGACTGTATTTGTGACTAATTGTATAACAGGTTATTTTAGTTTCTGTTCTGTGGAAAGTGTAAAGCATTCCAACAAAGGGTTTTAATGTAGATTTTTTTTTTTTTTGCACCCATGCTAAATGTAATAGTCTGATCATGACACTGAATAAATGTGTCTTTTTTTAAATGTGCTGTGTAAAGTTAGTCTACTCTGAAGCCATCTTGGTAAACTACCCCAACAGTGTGAAGTTAGAATTCCTTCAGGGTGATGCCAGATTCCATTTGAAATTTTATTTGCAACCTGCTTGGGCACAGAATCCATTGTCTCCACAAACATTGGTGTGGTTGAACTGACAGTTAATGTGTTGTGACCTGGAGTTCACCGTTAGAAGGGTCACCCAAGCAAAGTCCTGGAGTTAATTTGGTTATTAATATGGTTGTTGGCACATCCTATGCAATATATCTAAATTGAATCATGGTATCAGATAAAATTATAGATGGGATTAAAGCTTGTGTATCATCCATTATCATGTGTAATCAATAAACGATTTAATATTCTCTTGGGAAAAAAAAAAAAAAAGAAGACACGGCCCTAGTTTTGCGAAGCCCAATCCAGCAGGGAAAAAGTTTCCGTGAAACAATTGCAGTTATAAAGGGCGTAATGACAAGGGAAGCAGCCATGCTCTGGAAATCTGAAACCGGGAGCGCTCACGTAGTCTAGGGGTGCACAGGGGGCCTGAAGGAGGACTGGCAGTTAATTGGCCAGCTTTTTCTTTAAAAATTAGAACAACAGCCCCCACCCACGTATATATAACTTCCTCTTCCCCAGCTTTATTTTTCTCTGCAGATCTTTTCTTCATCTGATATAATATATATTACATGTACTGATTTTTCTTTATCATCAGTCTTCCCCAGCTACAACATGAGCTCCATGTCTTGCTCACTGTGGGAGCCCCAGTACCTGTACAAATGCCTAACACATAATTATCACTCAATAAATATTTGTTGGATGAATGCACAGTGTTCTAGGCAGGGGAACTAGCATGTGCAAAGGACCTGAGGTGGGGGTAGTGTAGACCATTCTGGGATCTAATAGGGGAAGTCTAACAGCTGGAACATTGAGAAAGAAGAGAAACAAGAGTTCGCTACCAATGCCCATTAAGGAGTCCACCAACCACTTAACGAGTGCCTACACTGTGCTGGGCACTGTTCTAGCCATAAACAACGTATCTAATTTGAGTAGACGATAAAAGGGCAGAACTCACTGACAGCCCTCAGTCAGCAACTAGGAATTTTATGTACATGCAGTCAAAACCAGTTAGTGAAGACTGTTGTAGTCATTCCCATAGGCTTACAAGTCTTCACTTTGTGTTCTTGTGTCACCTGGCCTATGTCAGTTTCATAGTCTTAATTCTCCCAAGGAGTCTTGGAGCACAGAGCCTTCAATGGTTGAAAAGCTGCCAAGATATACCCATCATTCCCTCAAACCTCCTGGCACGAAATTGATAGGCATAAGTGTAACTCTACAATTTAGTACATATTATGTGTTCTGACATTAACCAGTTACTGGGAAATAAAATTTTGAAAGTGTTCAATTCTTTCAGTAACCTTGCATACTAACAAATCACCTTTAGACTAGAGGGCTAAATAGAAATACATAAATTAAATTCTTAGCAGAAGACATTCAGAGATGATTGGTCTTTGGACAAGTCGAGTTCTGTCTGTAACAAGTATTTGCACACATGGTTGAGTGAAGGTCGATTGTGTAAAATCTGGACCCTGTAGTTTCCTGTGATCTCTGTGGATGAGAAAAACAACTAAGTCAGCACTGAGGTCGACACGTGAGGAGGACTAGAAATTAAGCATGAGGGGAAAACGCCAAGAAGATGTAGCTCCTCAACACCTTAAGAGAAAAGGAAGCCTCTCCACAGCCATTCAGAGAGAAGTGAAGGGCTCCCAACTCACACCCCTGGAATTCTCCATTCAATGAGAAGTAAGGCTTCTGTCTTCTTATAATCTCTGAAATTCTTTGCAGGACTATCCTTATTCCCCACAGAGGATCTTGGTCAAAAAAGGAAAAGGCAACTATCTGTCCGTGAACAATGAGGACATTTGAGGGAAAGACACAGACAGAAGCCACTCCTCATGTGAAACTGCACTGAAGGCCTGTCTTGTCCTCTGTGGTCCACTGGGCTGTAACGGACACCACCGTCACCGCCAGGACCACCTTCGCCACCCTCTTGAAAGTCGATACCCAGGAGCTGCTTGCCCCTGGGGAAAGGCTGATACCTGAAGACAAGGACTAGGTCAGGACTCTCCTGGATGTGTGCAATCAACCCCAACACAAACTAGTATAAAGAAAAAAAAAAGTATTTGTTTTCATTACTTAAAATTCCATGGATACCTGGATTCAGGAATGCTGGCTCCTCTTAAACACTATATCACTGCCTTCAGCTCTCTCTCTTTCTCTCTCTCTCTCACACGCCAGCCAGCCAGCCAGCCAGCCAGCCACCAACCCATCCATCTCCATCACTTTCCAACTCTCAGATTTACTTCTATTTGCACATTAGCCTGCTCCCCTCATCCCAAAGATGGCTTCTTCCAGACAGTCAGAGAAAATAGCCCCAAGAAGCACCAGATTCATTGTCCTTCCCACTCCCCATGCCAGAGGATTAGGGATCCTCCCTTTCTCACTATCCTTAGTGAGAACTCTGATTGGCCCTGTTTGGGGCATATGCCACCTCCTGGACTATTCGTGAGGCCCAGTAGGCTGGAGACCTCTCACTGGCCAGCCTGAGGAAGGACAGAGCCATGTTTAGAGCAGGGGAAGGGTGACTATTCCAAAGGAAGACTGAGTGGCTGTTATCAAAAGACAAGGAATGTAAAAATAACAGGAATCCTCCACATTCCCCAATGCCTACTTACCCCTGAGCCGGAAGGCAAGAACCTCAGGGCTCAGCCTAAGTCCTCTCTGGGGCCAAGATGTCACTGCAAACGACGGTTCCATGAATCCCTCCTCCTACACTTTCTCAATGCCCACACCCTACCCAGCCTTCAAGCCTTAATGCAAATGCCATTGCCCCTGAGAAGCCTTGCCTGATTCCCCCCACATCAAGGGTGTTCGTCCTACCCAAAATTATCAAACACTTATATGTACCAAGAATTGTGCTAAGCACTTTGCTTGTATTATCTCATCTAATCCTCACATCTTCATGAGATAAGCATTATTACTGCCCCATATTAGTTTCCTAGGGTTACCATAACAAAGTACCACAAACTGAGTGACTTAGACAACAGAAATTTATTATCTTACAGTTCTGGAGGCCAGAAGCCCGAAATCAAGATGTTAAACAGATCAGTTCCTTCTGAGGGCTGAGAGGTAGAATCTGTTGTAACTTCTGGTAGCCCCAGGCATTCCTTGGCTTGTAGGTAACATTCTCTTGTGTCTTCATATCACCTTCCCTCTGTATGTTCCTGTCTCTTGAATCCAAACTTACCCTTTTTATAATACATTGGTCATACTGGATTAGGACCCAGCCCAATGACGTCGCCTTAACTTGATCATCAACGAAGACCTTATTTCCAAATAAGGTCATATTGACAGGTACTGACAGGGGCTAGGACTTCAGTACTTGTGGGGGAACATAATTGAACTGATTAAACACCCCCCTTTTTTTACAGGAGGAAACTGAGCCTTAGGGGATTATATAATTTGCCAGAGTCACACAGCTCATAAGCAGCCTGGATGTAAAGGCCTGAAATCTTAACAACTTCACTTTGTCTCCATTCTTGTCCTTCTCCAGAAATCCCATCTCTCTGCAGGACACTCAACACTGTTAACCTTGTGACCACTATTCTAAGGATTTGTATGTAATTTTGCACCACCTTCTAGACTGTAAGCTTCTTAAAAGCAGGGGGTTATCATATTTATTTCTGCTTTCCCAGCCCACCCAACAAGGCTTCAATCAATATCTCTCAGATAAACAGAGGTGAATACCAATGTCAGGGGCAAAAGCAGACCACTGTTCTTCATAGATTATTTTATTTATGGACCAGATCAGTCTTATGTTGAGGAATTAATAAAAATCATTCCATGAACTCCTGGCTTAATTCATTCGTTCTTTCAACACACATTTAATAGGCCCTTCCTATGTATAGAGCACAGTGTGAGGCACTAAAGAAACAGAAATCAGAGCTCACAACCCCTTAGAGCCTATAACCTGGTAGACAAGACAGATGAGTCAATAAATCTTTGTAATACAATGTTTCAGAGTAAAGTGTGTTGGTATCAGGAATTCTTAGGTAAGTAATGAGGGCAGGCAAATTAGGACTTGCACAACTTCAGTAGTTAGAGAAAAGACCCTAAAAGCCAAGGACCATCTTTAAGAGAACAACAGCAAATAATCTTCTCCTCTCCTGCTGCAGTAGACAGCCAGATTGAAAGGAGAATAGCTGAGAAACTCTACCCTAGAGCTCAGTCTAAGCCAGTAAGAAATAGAAAAACCTCAATTCAGTTCCAAATCCCAGCAGATCTGGGTTCAACTCCAGACTCTGCTACTCATTAGCTGCACAGTTAGGCCACCCTCTTAACATCCAAGTCTTCAGTGTCTTTGTCAATAGGATGAGACAAGAATAACAAACTGACCCAGCTGTTATGTGAATTAAGTGAAACAAATGTGCAAAGTACATTCTGTAGTGGTCAAGGCTCTATAAATGTAATGGAAGTGGGTTCTGGACACAGCAGACCTGGGTTTGAATTCCAGCTCTGTTACAGTGCTCCCTTGAGAAGCTACGAGACCTCACTAACCCTTAGTCCCCGCGTCTGTAAAATAGGGAAAATCATCATGTACCTCCTATACAATTCATGAGATGGGTATAGAAAGTTCTTAGCATATCCCTGATGTGCAAATTTGGGTAATTGTTGTATTACTCCAGTCTACGGGGCTTCTCTCCCTATTCCCCTCTGTTCTTTTTCTACCTTCTTGTCCAGGACTCCTAAAAAAGCTCTTTTTTTGGTAATATACCTAACAAAATTTCCCATTTTGTCCATCTTTTAGGGGTACAGTTAGTGGCATTAAACATATTCGCAATGTTGCGTGACCATCGCCACCATCCATCTGCAGACATTTTTCCTCCTCCCAAAGTGAAATTCTCATTAGTGAAGAACTCCTCACCCTGTCTCTCCCCCACCTCTGGAAACCATTCTTCTTTCTGTCTATGTGAACTTGACAATTCTAAGAACCCCATACAAGTGGAATCACACACTATTTGTCGTTTCATGACTTGCTTATTTCACTCAATGTAATGTCTTCAGGATTCATCCTAGGTCTCATGATGGTAACATAGATCGAAATTTCCCCCTCTGACCACTTCTTTCTAAGATCATTTGTCGTTCTCACCTCCAATTTAGTTCACTCTGCCCCCAAATGGAAATATGGAGACATGATAATACACAAGACAGTGACTACACACCAAAGAAATATCATGTTTTTTTCCTGATTACAAATATAATGCAGTCTTCCCTACAGAACATTTGGTGATAGCTCCCAATTCTTCTGAAGGCCAACCACTGCCCCTGCAAGGGGAGATGAGTTTCATGCAGGAAATGGCTTTGTTAAACTTTGCATCCCATGGGGTGAGGCAGGGCTGAAGCAACAGGCAGCCTCTAGCCAACACTTACTCCAAGCAACATCACTGCATAGCCATAAATCTACATTCGCCCACAAACCTACAATCTACCTTCATTTCTCTAAATCCAAAGTTGAAAACACCCTCCTGCTCTTCTCATCTGGGTCATAAATCTTTTCTTAATCCTACTCATTAAAAAAAAAAGTATTGTCGTGGGGTTGAGGCCACTCCCTCATGCTAGTAATGTCGGTCAGTCCTGCACATCCCCCCAACCCCCACCCCCACCCCACCCCCACCCACGCTCTTGCCAGTTGCCCAATCCCCGGCTCAGCTTCGGGAAGCTCACGATAGTCCAGGTGCCAACCCTGTCCTGGCCCCAGTTGCTATCAGCAAAAAGATCTGCAATGGTTTTGGCAACAGAAACAAGCGAAACATCTAACATGAGGATTATCAGTTTAATTATAGGCAGCGTGTGTATAAGACAGAATAGGGTGCAAGTCATTAAAATCATGCTAAGGAACAAAAAGACCTGGAAAACTGTTTAGAATAACCCCATACTGTGTGTGTGAGTCCCTTAACCACAGAATTACTTAACTGTGGAATTACTAGGACCTTTCATCTTTTTGGATTTGTCTGCATTTTCTATAGAGAGTACATATTATTTTGTATATTGGACCCCTAGGGCTGCCCTAACAAGTTGCCCCAAACTTGGTGGCTTATAACAATAGAGATCTCTTATCTCCCAGTTCTGGAGACCAGAAGTCTGCAATCAGGCATCGGTGGGGCTGTGCTCCCTCTGAGGGCTCTTTGAGGGGCTCCATTCAGAGCCTCTCCCAGCATCAGGGGCTGCCAGTGCTCCTTGGCTTGAGTCCACATCACCCCAGTCTCTGCTCCCGTCTTCACATCGCCTTCTTATCTTCTGTGCACCTGTCTCCAGGTGGCCTCTGTCTCTCTCTGATAAGGCTTCAATGTGATCCTCGCATCTAGGACCTACATGGACAACCAAGAACAAGCTCCTCCTCCCCAAATCTTCAACTTACTCACATCTATTTCGCTCCTAAACATACAATGTAATAGTCACAGCTTCTGGCAATTGGAACATGGGCATGCCTTTGGAGGAGCTACCTTTTCACCCATTATACTTCATAATCAACAAGAAGAAATCTAACATTTTCCTTTTAGATACTCACTAGTCGGTGTGTTATCTTAGTCAGTCCTCAGTGCCTGGCTCATGACAGACACAATGTAAATATTTGTTGAGGGGATGAATAAACTGCCCAGAGAAGGTACTTTGCTCAGGATATGAAATTATAGATGACTTTTTTCCTTTTTTATCTTTTCTCCATTATTTTGTTTTAAGTTTGTTTATTTATTGTGAGAGAGTGAGAGCCTGAGAAGGGGAGGGGCAGAGAGAGGGGGAAAGACAGAGAATCCCAAGCAGGATCTGTATGGTCAGTGCAGAGCCCGACACGGGGCTTGATCCCATGAGCCCTGAGATCATGACCTGAGCTGAAACCAAGAGTCAGACACTTAATCGACTGAGTCACCCAGGTGCCCCATTTCTTCATTATTTTTTGTAACTACAGTTCTACAGTTTTCAGATGTCGTTAAAAGGTCTTCCCTTCTCTTTTGCCCTTACTCAAATAGCTGTTCATCTAAAGCTAGGATGTTAAAAGCTTCCCAAAGCCCAATACTATATAGTTCAGGAAGGGAGTCCAGTTTTCTTGGTTTAGACTCCATCCCAAGAGACTGAGTGAGCAGAGTGTCCTCCTGCAGCAGTTTCTTGTCTGCATTCAAGACAAGGCAATGTGAAGCCAGAGACTGACACTTTAAGAAAGGGTCTTTCCTATCATCTGCTCTTCTTTCCTCTGACACACATAACATTCACAGGAAGCACACACAGAGGCTGAGAACCTGAGAGTCTTTAGTCCTATGCTCACTGAAGCCCATTTGAGCTGAAAACCCTGATCCTTTGCAAGGCCTCGGTCAGGAAAAGCACATGGATGTGCCCGTGCTCACACACACATATGCACACACATGGAAAACACTGCTGATAGAGTGTGACACTCCTTCTACATGGTTATCAGGACCCTTCTCACAGTTCCACAGGCTGAAAGAGCCATCAGTCCGATTTGGTGTGGGACATAGACATCGCTTCCCATGTCTCATCTAGGCTGTGTTGGAGAACATAGCTCCATCATCAGCCAACATTTAGTGAGCTTCTAATGTATACAGGGGCTTACATCCTAGGTCTTGGACCCAGGAAAGTACAAAAAGGAGATATAAGGGAATAGCAGGTAGCCTTGTGCTGAGGGCCAAACATGTGATGTGTCAGCATGCTGGGGGAGTTTCGACGTCTCCAAGAATGTAGACTGACTGCAGGGAGCCACTGAAGGAAAAATAAGATTTAGAGAGGCAAAGGATAGTATGGAGAAAAGCCCAAATTTAAAGGAGAGTGTGATCTAATGCTCAGAAAGGCACAGCATGTACAGGGGGTCTTCAGGGAACCGAGGGCAAACCAGTTCACCTAACACTAAAGTCATTCAGGTAGCATTCAGTTCCACTGTCGCCTCCTCCAAGAGGCCTTCCCTGACCAGACCAGCTGAAGCAGGGATTCGTTTTCCTTCCTAGTCATCTAGACCGTGAGCTCCAGGACAGGAATCTCGTTTGCTTTGTTCACCTCTGTGTGCCCAGCAACTGGAACAGGGCCTGGCACATTGTAGGTGTTCAGGAAACATTTATTAGGGGCACCTGGGTGGCTCAGTTGGTTAAGCGTCCGACTCTTTATTTTGGCTCAGGTCATGATCTCACAGTTCATGAGTTTAAGCCCTGCATCCCCCTCTGCGCTGTGTGGAGCCTGCTTGAAATTCATTCTCTCCCTCCCTCCCTCTCTCTCTCTCTCTCAAAAATAAAAAAAACTTATTAAATGAATGAATGGACCAAGATTTCCTGTAGGAGAACTTGAAGGAGCTCAGTGTGAAAAATACGTGGTCTCAGTTGTGACTGCCTTTGAATATCAAACTAAGGACTTTGGCCTATTGAAGAGTATTCCAAAGTTTCCCATCCAACTCCAGAAATTCCAGAAATTCCAGGGCTCAGTTGGTTAAGCGTCTCACTTTGGCTCAGGTCATGATCTCACAGTTTGTGAGTTCGAGCCCCACATTGGGCTCTGTGCTGACGGCTCAAAGCCTGGAGCCTGCTTCAGATTCTGTGTCTCCCTCTCTCTCTGCCACTGCCACACTTGTGCTCTGTCTCTCACTCTCAAAAATGAAAATAAACATGAAAAAAATTTTAATAAAAAACACAGAAATTCCAGGTTCACACGCAGTTTTTGGATCACTCAGCTAAACAAAGCTCAGCAATTTCCTTTCTATAATTCTTTCTTTCACCTCTACCATATCATCATGGGTATACAAACATTCTCAAATATTAACTCATAGCACCCTTGTTTTTTTTTTTTTTTAACACATCACACTGGATTTAGTGTTTATTTTTTTTAAGTAAGCTCTTCACCCAACATGGGGCTCGAACTCACCACCCCAAGATCAAGAGTCTCATGCTCTACCGAGTGGCTTTAAAGATGCATGTGGGAGGCTTATGTATATGCAGTGGTATTTTAGGAGAATTAATCTGGTAGGATGGATTAGAAGAGGGGAGGGACTTGAAGCAGGCAGTTTGGGGATTAGAGCATGAGTCATTCTCTTAATCATTATTCTACACATATAATGTGCCACATACTGGTGTAAACAATGGAGATAAAGCAACAACAAATCTGCTGCACATGGACAGGGTGACCATCTGTTCTGATTTGCCCAGGAGAGTCCCAGTTCTTGTCTGTTGTCCCCACATAATTATTAAAAGGTGACTGATTTATCCTCAAATTTGCCCTTTTTTGGATAATAAAAAAGGTAAATGGTCACCCACTTCGTGGGGTTTTTACATTCTGTGGAATAGACCATGAGGCTACCCTACATAGCACCTTTGTGTAAATTAGACAAAGGGTCCCCTGCTGCATGGACATGGCCCACAGGTACACAGTCAGACAGATAGGCATCCCTCTTGTGCAAATGAATACGAGCATTTTTAGCGGACGAGGCAGCTGCTTTCCAGAACACTCAGCTCAGAGAACAGAGCTCAGGCTGGACTTCCACCTTTTCTCCCTTACTGTATGCAGGAGTTTGCCATCTCACTGTGGACCCAGGAATGACACAAAAAGACACATGACAATGCCTGGCCCAGCCCCCGAGTGCAGGAAGCAACCAACAACTAGTTGATTTCCTGAGGATGATCAATAAGTAAATCAGTATATCAGTAAATGCATGTTAAGTAGATAAGGTACTGTGAGGAAAACGAATGTGAATAAGGCAAGTGAGAATAAGAGGGCGTCCACTGCATCGCTCCAACAGGCACCACTGGTGTTGTGGTCTACTGGGAATAGCATGCCATGGGTTTGAGCAACATGGCCACCCTGACAGGAGGTGCTAGGTTCTAGAAAGGGTGGTCAGGAAAAGCCTCTCTGCGGAGGTGGTAAATCATGTGACGCTGACTGTAAGATGGGTACATGTAAAAGAAATATCACGAGGGCAGCAGGTGGGGGTAGAATCGATGTAGTGGCTGGCTTTCTTCAGGGGCCCTGAGGAATGAATCTTAAAGATGACTTCAGGCTTCCGTGTCTGAGGAAGTAGGGAAATGATAGTGCGACTCAGTTCTGCCCAGTTCCTGAGCCTGCCATGAGTGGGTGGGGCAGGGAACACCCCAGGGAGACAGGCACAGTCCCTTCTCTTGGGCAGCTGGCCGTCTCCATTAGGACTTCCAACGTGCATCTGGTGGGACACTAGCTGGGGGGGAGGGGGGGATGCTAATGGGTGTTACTAGAAAAAGATGCTCATATAAGTTTGGTTAAGAAAAATTAAACAGGTTTCTTTTCTGAAAGATCTCTCAGAGCTTTAATAGGTTGACATGCCTGTCCTAACTTAGCTGGCTGGGGACATTCTTCTTCACACATTATTTCAGGAGACTAACATTTCCCTGGAAAGGGGAGCCATGTTCTAGAGAGGTTTTAAATGAGCCAGTATGTAAAGCAGGGTCAGATAAGAGCTATAGAGGAAGCAGAGCTGGCAGAGATAAGGGAGCCTCTAAGAGAACAGAAGGCTACAAAACTGGGGAGGCCCATAGCTGCCGTGAGGCAGCCCTGCCTTTGGCTGCCCCCCCCCACCCCCCAGGCCTGGCTTCACCCAAGCTCTCCTGGTAACCTCTGAGTCAGCCCCCCTTAGGGCCAAGTTTAGTCTCTGACTGACTGTCTAAAGTGGTTGCCTGACCTCCCTGGGCCTCCACTTACCCTTCTATAAAATGGGGGAAAAATATTGCCTTCCCTCTGCTGGGTGGCATGAGGCTCTAGTAATTACTATTTGGCAGGGTGCTGAGGTGCTGACAAACTCTGTCTGACACATTTCTCCTTGGCTCCTCCAGTCGCCACACCTCGCCTCCACTGAAGACCACGGCCCTCTGCAGCCACGCTCAGGACCTCCACGGTGCTCAGCAAGCGAGCCGGCAGCGTCACTCTTCTGGTGTCTGGTCTCTCTCTTCTGGTAGCGCCCGTCAAAACAAGAGACCTGCCTACCCTTCTGCTGACACCTGGGTTTTGCGGAGGTGGGAAGTCTACCTGCAGCTGCCATTTCGGGGAGCCTGCTGCACCTGGGAGGCTGCGTGGGGCTGGGACACCCAGAGGAGGCAGCTCCCTCCCAGAGGCAGCCATGCAGTGTCCTTCCCGCTGAGGAGGAGGGGCCCACCCAACCAGGGCCCTCTCTGGACAGGGTGATGACAACATCAGAGGAGCCGAGCCCGGACCAGCCTGGCGGAACAAGTGAGCTGAGGTGGGTGCTATGTGTCTGGGTGTGCAGGGAGAGGAAAAGGCCCCGATGGGAGCAGGAAGGCTGGCATCCAGTCGGCAGAGCTCGCCTTGCCTCGGTCCACCAGGGAAGGAAAGGGAGGGACTTCTTTTCCAGGGAGGAAAAGGGAGTATCTGCTTTCAGGTGCCAAGGAAACTTCGAGGCTCCTATTCATAGCTTCTAACCTGTGAGCCAGCCCCCATCACCACTCCAATGGGGTAGGACCACTCCACATTGAGTCTAGGCTGGAGTCCTTCTGGACAGCCCTGCAGGTGACTGAAGTAATGGCTGGCCCCCAGTAGAAGGATGGAAAAGGAGCAGTGGTCAGGTGTCCCTGTACGACTGTGACACACCGGTGTGCACTCCTGCAGAATGGGATCATCATGATGTTAAGCTCCTTCAGTTGGTCGGTACGAGAATTTGTCCATGTGTACTGGGCATTTTCCTGTGTCTACTTGCTCATTTTGATGCACACCTTGCTTATTTGTAAGCACACACCTTCTACTCAGCCCCCAAAGCATCCCCTCGATACTGGGCTTTGGCTTTCATCCTTGGCTGAATCCAGCTACTATAAAATTCTTAAGAGAGACACAAGCTCCCTGCAGGTGTCACTGCACATGTCCAGGCCCAGGGCATTGAATGCCAGGTTCAAGTCCAGATCTCTTGGAGAATGTGCCATGCGCACTTGAGAAGAAAGTAAATTCCCTGGACTCAGGATGTAAAGTTCTAAATATATCCGTCAGATCCATCTGGTCCAATGTGTCTTTCAAGTCCATTATTTCTTTAGTGATTTTCTGTCTGGTTGACTTATCCATTGCTGTAAGCGGACTATTAAAGTCCCCTGCTATTAGCACATTCTTATCTATAAGCTTGTTTCTGCTTGTGATTGTTTTAGATATTTAGATGCTCCCATATTTGGTGCATAGACATTTATGATTGTTAGTTCGTCCTGATGGATGGACCCTGTAATTATTATGTAGTGCCCTTCTTCATCTCTTGTGATTGTCTTTAATTTAAAGTCCATTTTGTCTGATATAAGTATCGCTACTCCGGCTTTCTTTTGATTTCCTGTAGCATGATATATATTTCTCCATCCCCTTACTTTTAATCTGAAGGTATCTTCCAGTCTAAAATGAGTTTCTTGTAGACAGCATGTAGATGGATTTTGTTTTTTAATCCATTCAGCTACCCTATGTCTTTTGATTGGAGCATTCAGCCCATTTACATTAAGTGTTATTATTGAAATATGTGGGTTTAGAGTCTTTGTATCTTTTGTAGGGTTCATGTTTGTGGTGGTGTCTCTGGTATCTTTGTTCTTGCAACCTTTCCTTCAGAGTGTCCCCCTCAGGATTTCTTGTAGGGCTGGCTTAGTGGTGACAAATTCTTTCAATTTCTGTTTATTTGGAAAGGTTTTTATCTCTCCTTCTATTTTGAATGACAGGCTTGCTGGATAGAGGATTCTTGGCTGCATATTTTTACTGTTCATCACGTTGAAGATCTCCTGCCATTCCTTTCTGGCCTGCCAAGTTTCAGTAGATAGGTCAGTCACCACTCTGATAGGTTTCCCTTTGTATGTGAGGGCCCTTTTCTCCCTAGCTGCTTTCAAAATTCTCTCTTTGTCCTTGTATTTTGCCATTTTTACTATGATATGCCGTGCAGAAGATCGATTCAAGTTACGTCTGAGGAGAGTCCTCTGAGCCTCTTGTATTTCCACATTTACTTCCTTCCCCAGGTAGGGGAAGTTCTCTGCTATAATTTGTTCCAGGTCTCCTTCAGCACCTTTCTCTCTCTCTTCCTCTTCTGGGATTCCTATGATACGGATATTGTTGCGTTTGACCGTATCGCTGAGCTCTCGAATTCTTCTTTCCTGCTCCTGGAATCAGTTTGTCTCTTTTTTTGTCAGCTTCTTGTTTTTCTATAATGGTGTCTTCTAAATCACTTATTCTCCTTTCTGCCTCTTCAATCCGTGCATTGGAGGCCTCTAATTTATTATGTATCTCATTTATCGCATTTTTTAATTCTTCATGCCTATTTTTATTTTCCATTCTGTCTGTAGCCATAGTTTCTTTGATGTCCCCTATGTTTTTTTCAAGCCCAGCTATTAATTTTACCATTATTATTCTAAAATCTTGTTCAGTGATGCTGCTGATATCTGTTTGGAGCAGTTCATTAGCTGTCATTTCTTCTTGGAGTTTCTTTGGAGGAGAGCTCTTTCGTTTCGTCATTTTAGTTAGCTTTCTGGCTCTTCTTGGTTTTAAAGATCTGTTATGCTCTCTGTATCTATGAGCGCTGCTAAATCCAAGAAGACTCTTTGACTGTCCAGGGCCTATCCTTTCAGAGCGTGTTTTTTGAATGGTATCTCTTGGTCTCTCTTGTTGGGACCTTGGTTATTTTATTTTCCTACTCGTAGTGATATTTGGGACTCTCCACCTTGTGTACTCTGGCTTGTTTCTTGAGGTAGCCGTTAGAAGGCTTTCTCAGTGGATTCTGCGTCTTTTTTCTCCCAATTTCTCAGGTTTTGTAAGGTTTCCAATGGCTTCAGATCTTTTCTGTGTGATGTATGGGCGCAAGTGCAAGTATGGAGCTCCTTACTTCTCCGCCATCTTGCCAGAAGTCTATTCCCAGATCTCTTTACTCCTGGAAACGGAGGGATGGGAAGGTCATTCCAGGGGAGACACGAGATTGGGGAATGACGTCACGGGCCTGTCTAGCTCAGTTCCCAGCCCCCGCCCTCTTTAAAAGCCGTCACTGTCTTTAGCCCTAGCGTGTTACCAAGTGACTTGTCAATGTTGGAGGAGCCGTGCAAGGAATCTTTGGCATGTTGTTAACCTCATTCCAACATGTAATTAGCCTAAGAGGCCTCCTCACTGCCTCCATTCAGCATTACATCATAAAGAATCAGATACTTTACTATTTGCAGAACACAGTGAAGACTTTAAAGAGTTAATTATGGCTCACTAGAGCCCATCCCCAAGAGTCCAAGATCCAGGAATTAAACTGTTTATTTTCAAGTGTCAGGTCTTCCAGACAGCATTCAGGGTAACTTCCTCCATGGAGTCTGAGACTGACATTGGTTTGAAAGTAGACCCACCAGGGTACACAGTGGTGAACCGGAGGCAGTAATTTGGTTTGGGCCTTCCTCCTAGTCTTGGCCATGTGTTTTCAGAGATATCATCTGTACAGTGTCGGAAAGAAAAGAGAACAAGGAGAGCTGGAATTCTACTTACCCTCCTAGTTCCACGGGGCGAATCCAGCTGAAGCCATTTCTAATCTCTGAGCTGGAGAGACCAGCAGTGTGGCCAGAGTTCAAAGGGAGTTCAAGCCTAATCTGGATGTTACAATCTGAGCCAGTCTAACCGTGCAGGCTCTGAGGACATTATTATCAGTCAAGTGTAATTAAAGATAACATAGTTTTATTAATCAGCTTCCTAAGGAGACTATGTTTATCTGATGGCTGTGTGTATAATGTGTGCATGCGTGGGTGGTTGGGGGGGGGGGTCTGTGATGTGTGTGGTTGGTCTATGGGGAGGATGGGATGTCTGGGGGCATGGCAGATATGGGGGGAGGGTGTCTGGGAGTGGTATCCAGGTGTTGTGTGGACTCTGTGTGAGGGAGAGACAGGAATATATGTGGTAGCACTAATGGCCTGTGCATGTGTATATGTGAGTGTGCATGTGTGTTTGCTCAGGTTTACACATCTGAACTTGACATTATGCCTGTTTCTCTACTTGCATTTGTCAGAACTCTGTCCCTGCAAAATACACTTTTCCCTATTTGTACTTGGCTGGAGTCTACAGAGTTCTCAACTTCAGATTCCACCTGCAGGTGCCCTCTTATCCACTAATTGTCAGCAATTTTCAGATCTTATCTCCAGACCTATCTTGATTTGCCTTTAATGCCCATCAACTTAAACCAGTTCGTCAGTTGCAAGGGATCCCAAAAGAGCAGCACTCCTCCCAAATATTGTTTGGCCTGAGCTCAACCCACCTCTGGGCAGGAGAAAGGAACTCCTTGGGGCCCAGACACTAAAGCTGTCCTGCATGAAGTCTCTGTTCTGGTTTAAACTTGGTGAAACAGTCAGTGGCCAGATGCGTGTCAGGTAACACTCCCAGGCCAGGTTTCCCCCTGTGTAAGGGTGAGCAACTGCCCAGAGACTGTGGAACAGGCACAGAGCCAGCCAGCCATCTCTGCCCGTGCCCCCAGTCTATCTGCAGCATTAGATACCCGGACCGGCCCACTGTCCGCATGTCCAGGCCATGTCTGCCAGTCTGTTGCGCAACTCACCACTTGCCACGGCTGGAACGCTTGACCCCAATTGGTAATTTCCTCCTTCAGAAGGCCTCGTGCAAAATCTGCCCTCTATCCTAAGGCAGAGGTGCCACCTAGACCTCGCCCAAAGTGACAGCTGTAGCCTTAGCCTGGGGTGGATACGACCAGAAAGCTAAAAAGCCTCAGGGACCATTTCCCTCTCAAGAAAGATGTGACATGGGCCACGTGGCAGCCCTGTGACCATGTGGCAGATCTGCTGGCCACTCCATAGCGTGAGCTGTGGGGATTGCTGGCACTTCTGTTGTTCACAGAAGGGCATATTGGAGCCAAGGGAAAAAAGTTTGGATGCCGGAATAAACATCTTATAAAAGTATTGCTGTATATAAGGTAATTAAGGACTATCGCCAAATATAGTGGCTTTCTCCTAACTCCCAAGGTTGATAAACTTTTGATTGATACCAGATAAGAGACTGAAAATGAACAGATTGATGGATGGATGGATGGATATCTACCATGTGCCAGATGCATACACCTATATTATTTCAATTAATCTAGTGAGTAGTTAATATTATTCTAATTTTACTGATAGGAGACTAAGGTTTGGATACCTTTAGTAGTAGTAGTAGTAGCAGCAGTAGTACTGGTAGGAGCAGTAGTAGCAGCAGCAGCAATAATAATAATAATAATAATAATAATAATAATAATAATAAGACCTGGGTGTCTTAGTTGGTTAAACAATTGACTCTTGACTTTGGTTCAGGTCATGCCCTGCATTGGGCTCCACACTGACAGCACAGAGTCTCTTGGGATTCTCTCTTTCTCTCTCTGTCTCTCTCTCTCACCCTCCCTGCCCCTCTCTCTCTCTCTTAAAACAAATAAACTTAAAAAACTTAATAATAGTTTGTAGTAGTAGTATAGCCATCATTTATTAAGTATTTAATATAGGCCAGGCATTGAGCCAGTATTTCTTTTTATTTTTTTTTTACAAATAGTTTATTGTCAAATTGGTTTCCATATAACACCCAGTGCTCATCCCCACAAGTGCCCTGCTCCATGCCCATCTCCCCCCTCCCCCCCCACACCCATCAGTCCTCAGTTTGTTTCTCAGCATTCAAGAGTCTCTCATGGTTTGCCTCTCTCCCTTTCCCCCCTTCTTCTCCCCCATGGTCCTCAGTTAAGTTCCTCCTAATCCTCCTATACGTGCAAACATATGATATTTGTCCTTCTCTGCCTGACTTATTTAGCTAAGCATAACACCCTCAAGGTCCATACATGTTGATACACATGGCCAAATTTCATTCTTTCTCATTGCCATGTAGTATTCCATGGTATGGATAAACCACATCTTCTTGATCCATTCGTCCGTTGATGGACACTTAGGTTGAGCCAAGTATTTCTTATGTTACATTATCTCATTTAATCCTCACCAAAATTCTAGGAAGTAACATTTATTTACCCAGTCTTTTGGATGAGGAAACTGGCTCAAGGAGATAAGCAAATGGCTACCAAGTGACAGCACTGAGATTTGTACCCACATCTACCCACTCTTTCTAGTACTGGTTTTTCCTTAGCTACTTTCTCATCTGGCTTTTGCTCCTTGGTTATCTGTTTAGTTGTTGAATCGCCTGACAATGTTCAGCCAAGTCCCATATCTCACTGGTTCTTTGGAAACAAAGGGACAGCCGTTGACTCAAACTGAAACTAAATCCTGCCCACCAGCCTTCACACACCGACTTAAGGAATTAAAACATCATTTCATGAAAAGAGATGCAGGCAAGAACCAAAGAAGACACTTGTCTTCATCTCTACTTCTGTAGCTCAGCGACCCTGGATATGGGCCCTGGGGAGTGTGACAAGTTAAGTTCCCAATGGGAACCTCCCCAGGTTTGCAAGTTCAAGGTTTAGAGGAGTCCATGTTGATGTGAGCCTCTTCATGAGTCTGAGCAGCTTCCCAAATTTGAGGGCTCTCCCCTCAGATTTATAAGTACCAGGAACACCTGGGTTTCAGTTAGGATATGATGACAAACTCTTTGATAAAGGGATAAATCAGGAAAATTCATAACTGATAAGACTAAACTTTTGTAAAAAACGCAATGCCTACATTCTTATGCCATTCTGTGTTTACAACCAAGGCTGTTTCTCTAAATGAGCTCCGGAACAAGATGAAACTCAGGAAACTTCAGTGTAATTCAGACCTTTGTACTTCTTAATGGCAAATTAAACTGTGGGAAGTAGTAAGAAGTTGCAAGGAAGTAGCTATTTGGAAACAGTATTAGTTCACAATTGGTGGAAGAAGAAAACCCAGCAACAACCTCCCTAAGAAATAAGAGCGTGATGCTAGAAAAATACATGGACATCACGTAGGAAAAAAATCAAAGTTTTTGACAAGGTCTCATTGCTGACCCGTGCAAATTTTCCCCTGAAGAGCAGACAAGGTCCTCAAACTCAAAGTCCTCATCAACTGGCCAGAGACTCTCTCCATCCATAACCAAGATTTAAAACTCCAGGGCCAGCCTTCCCCGAGCAGTTTTGGGGGATTCCCTACTCATTCTGTCCTACACACTTGCAGGTTTCCTCTTGAAAGAGCCTCTCCATCTGGTCATCCCAGACATCACAGAGTATAGTGGTCAGGCAATCCTAAGATTGAATCCTGCCTCTGCTACTTGTTAGCTTTGTGACCTTGGGCAAAGGACTGAAGCTCTTTGAGCCTCAGTTTCCCCTTCTGTAAAGTAAGAATAATAACAGCCCCTACTCCTACAGTTGTTGTGCCTGACACATAATAAGCAACCATTTTTAGCTGCTCATTTCAATTTTCACGGCCCAGCTCAAATGCCACAACACACAGGAATTTTTTTCTGACTGCCAGCCCTTACTCACCACTCTCTCTCTGAAGTCCTACAGCCCCTAACTCAAAATTTGGCTTGGAATTATCTACTCCCTCTTAAGAGTTTTCTCACGAATTCTCTGTTGGAGACACAACTAGGTCTTACTTTTTTTAAAATATTCCTGACAATACTGGCATATTGTGTGTGTGTGTGTGTATGTGTGTGTGTGTGTGTGTGTGTGGTGTGTTTAATTACTATATATACTGCATTCACATTTTAACATTTCTGAAATCAGGATAAGCTTTATAATCTATCTGCACATTTAACATAATGCTTTCTCCCCACGATGATTATCTAAATCAATGATGTATGTTATACTCAACAGCATCTTAGAAATAAGATTTGGTTGATTGATGAGGATAGAGCTACCTGGATCCAACCACAAATTTCCCCTAGCAACCATCCTCACCCTCCATCCTCTATCCTCACACCCTCTTCTGGCCAAAGACATGCATTTGGATGACAATTGGCACAAGTGAGTTCACTCTGAAGACGTGGAAGTCAGTATGGTCACACGCATTATCAGACTACATGTGTGATCATTCCCACTGACAGGCAAGGAAACTGGGGTTCAAGTAGGTCAAGTTTACCTGGGAAATCTGGTGTCAGGTCACCTGTAGGAAGAGTGAATCTTTAATGATGGAATGATTTTATTTTCTACTGAAAGCCTCACCTCCATTAGTGGGGTTCCTGGATTACCCAAGCTAATTAGCTGCTGCTGGAGGGAATGGTCCATTCAACACCCAAGATTTCAATGGTGCTACCATTAGTGCCATGCTGTCCTCCAGCCAACAGCATGGACTGACCATAGGAGTCAATGTCATCCATTCCTCAAACTGTCACTCCCAACCACTCTTTCAGAAATCAAGCCTTCATGCCTACATTTTGGGGGACTGATGTTTGGTAGGAAGATGACAGAAGAAAATTCTGTCTTCAAGAACCCTCCCTTTGAGAAAGAAGACTTTCCTTGACTGGGCCTCTCAGATCTATGTCTTAAAAAGCCATTATTGCTTTAGATTCACTCAGGCTGACCCAAAACATGGCAACTTTGATTGGTTTGACTACTAGAGTCTTTACAGTAAAAAAACGAGACTAGAAATACAGTCGTGCAGTTGTGATAGCTGTTTCCTAAACATTATCATAATTCAACCTTCTAACGACAAAATTGGTGTTCTTATCTTCATTTTCATTACGTTCTTGCCACCTATTGATTTTGCCACTGTTTAACCTCCATTATGCCTTCAATGCTGGAAATCACACAAAGATCCATTGCCTCTGTGAGGCTCAGGGCCAAGGTGGGATGACTAGGAGAGCTACCTCACTGTTGCTGTCTACTGAATCGGGGCTCCTGGTCAGGACAGCACAAAGAGCCAAAGGGTTAGTTGGATATAGGGGACTGGGGATAGATACCCTTAAAGGAAGTAAAGCAAATACACAATCAGTCAACAAGAATTTCGTGAATACCTCCTTGTGCTTAAGTCCATGCTGGGTGTTTTAGGGGCCAATCGGTTTACAACTCTTGTCCTTACTTTCAAGGATCCTGCCAGTAACCTGGGATGCCTAAGAAAACTGGTATCTCCTCAACTTAGATTCTACCTCTTCCAGAGGTAACAAATCATAGCATGATGGTGAAGCTTGTAGACTCTGGAACATCTGCCCAGGCTCAAATTCTGTTTTGTGTTCTACTAACTGTGTGATATTGGACAAGTTACTTAAATCTCTATGCCTATTTTCTCATTAGAAATTTTTTTTAAAATAATAATAATGGTGCCTATGTTGGAGGAATGATGTAAGGACTAAATGATTTAATTCATGTAGCATGGCTAGATAGTTCCTGGCACTTAGTAAAGACCAGATAAATGGTAGTTGGCTAGATAGTTCCTGGCACTTAGTAAAGACCTGATAAATGGTAGCAATTATGATTATTCATTGCAGAAGGGCAATGTTACCCTACTTGGTATGGTAATGCCCAAAGGTCAGCAATCTTGATCAACATCTACATTTCTCTCCAGAGACCATAATGGTCGCCATTTTGAGAATGTACTCTGCACCAGAAATCATAGTAAGTCCTTCCAGATGAGGAAACTGAGGCTCTGAAAATTTCATGTCTCACCTAATGTTTGCCAGATGCCAGGAGTTTGTGGTCATACACACTCACTAACAGAACATTTTTCATTCTTAAATGTTTGAGCCAATAGAACATTTGAGCCAAGTAAAATTTCTCCAAAAGACTCTTTTCTAAAAATAGTATTGGGGGACTAGAGATAAGAATCCTGATCCAAGACTCATCCATTTCTCCATCAGGCTGCAAATCTCTCTTGCTAGTGGCATCATCTATGAATTTACCTCAATGTCGTTTCTTCGCTGTCATGTTTTCAGCCTACACTGCCCACTGGGGTGGGTGGTAAGGGTGGCAGATAGAGGGAGAGAAGGTAGGACTCCAGAAACGTTGGCCCAGGTTAAAGAGGGCAAGTTCAAGGAAGAGCACAGAATCTATTACATCTAGTAGGAAGAACTGGGGAGGAGCCTCGAGCCCTATGTCAAGTGGCTTGTCTTTGAATTCACGTCCATGGTACATGCATGTATTGAGTGTGTTCTTTGTCCCAAGAGCCATACTAGGTACCAGGAAGTCCACAAGGTACCAGAATTTCCACTCTACAGTGAGACAGAGTATGTCTGCAACGACCATAAGACCCAGGGATCTTGAACCAACAGAGAGGCTAAGATCCCCTCAGAAGGCAGTGCTGAGGCCAGAGCAATAGGAGAGAGGCTCAGGCCGACCTGAGCTCCTCTGTCTACAGTGTGATTTTAACCCTGGAGAGCTCTGAGTTCAACGCAGGCTTGGGCACCGTGCAGCTGGGTGACACCCAGCAAGCCTGGGACCTCTGTTTCTTCATCCTGAGAAGAGAGTAGTGATAGCTAATTCCCAGCGTTATTATGAAAAATAATCACAGTAAGACAGGTGAGCATTTTAGCACAATGCCTGACACATGATAGATGCTCTATGTGTATATGATTCTTTCCTCTCTGACCCCACACAACCACCCCAGGAACACCCAGACACTGGTTATCACAGTAGTTAAAAGGACAGGCTTTGAAGGCAGGCAGGCTGGACTAAAATACTTGTTCTCCCATTTATGAGCAGTGTGACCATGGGCGAGTTACTTAACCTCTCTGTGCCTCAGTTCTCTCATCAGTAAAATGGGCATAGTAAGTAATCCTCTCATCAAAGAGTTGTGAGAATTTAAGAGAATGAATGTATTAAAAGACAAGCTGAGGCATATGTAAAGTTTTCAAGTGTTTGAGTAAACACAAACTCTAATCGGGCATCGCCAAACTGGAAGTAGTCAGCCGACAAGAGCTGGAGGAAGGCCTTTTATAGAACAGACGTGGCAACAAAGTAAGGAAATTATTTGATAGGCTACAGATTAAGCACTTGCCTCATTTGGGAAAGGCTACTTGGCTGTTTGTGATTGATGGTTTCTAAATTTCTTTTTTTCAGATACCAGCGCATTCATAATCGAGTCTAGCTTAGGTTTCGGTTTGCTGACACAGGCCACCAACCACGAGAGCCACTGAGGTCTAGTGGCCTCCTTGTTTAATTACTTTGACAAATCTAACAGCACACAGATAATAGAGCGCACCCTTATGTAGGGCTCCAGCCTCCTCGCAGGTTTTAGTTCATTTAATTCACACGACCCTGTAAGTGATGTATTCTTCTTGCCCATTTTTCAGATGAGGGAATTGGGAGGACAGGATGTTAAGTAAGCTTCCCAGACTCACTCGGCCAGCAGGTGGCCAAGCAGGGACTCAAACACAGGAAGTCTCCTTCCATAATCTGGTCTTAGTCACTATGTTGCTCTTACCAGCCTAATTAGTGTGACGTTGTGACTGCGCAGTTGACACAGCCTATCAGGAGGATAGGCTGGATATTCTAAAATGCTCTGCACCTCCTTCTGCTCTCCTCTTCCCCATCCCCAGCCTCCACCTCTTGTCCTTGACTGACATTCATAATACAGTTTTTATGCACTTCGTGTTTGATGTTATCTAAGATCTCCACTCTAATCAAATTTTGGTTCAATGTGATAGTTAGACTTAATTAGAGTCAAATTCCTCTTTTATTTTGGTTTTATCTTAATCACCCCCTTTATCCACTGGCCCAGAAGCCTGTAATTTCACACACAGGCCCTCGGAGATGCCGTGTTATACATTCAGGACCATGAGACAAGCAGAGTTTGTTGTCACACATATCTACTGCCATAAAACTCACTCTGAAATAGTCGAGCTGAGACAGCATAGGAAAAAGAAATGTAATTCCTCCAGGGGATTCTTTTTTTAAAAACAACAGCAGAACACTATGCTTTGCTTGCAAAGCTCTCCGCTGAAAAGAGTGTGCGCGCACAGGTCCAAACGTGAGAAGCTTTCAGAAACCAGTGACAAGATGGGAAGTACCCAACGGCAGGGAATATGTGGGACCATCTCATTCCCTAGACACCAAGGAGCAAGACTCAAACCACAGAATGTTAGAGCTTAAAGGATTCTCAAAGACCATCTAATCCATTTCTTTGCAAACTCTTTTTAAGTGCACATTCTTTTGTTCAAATGAAATCTTACCCTGGAGAGTTATGTAAGAGCTGAAGTGCCCTTATTGAATCAGGGAGGAGAGGTCTAGAGCCTAACCCACGGGGGCCCCCATCCTCCCATCCCCAGCAGCCCTTATGGGGGCTCCCGGGAATCCCTGGGGTTTCCCAGGAATTGTCCGAGTGAATTTGAAAATTGCTATTCTAATCCAAACTCCTCCTTTTACCATGGGAGGAAATGAAGCCCAGAGAAGCTGCCCAATTTGCCTGAGGTTACACAGCAAGTCAGTGGCCTTATCTTCCTTTGACAGTTTTTCCATGACATCCTGAGCCCGCCAATGAACAGCCTTTTGTTTCTCCAGACTGTACGTGTGTTTGTATTTGTGCATTTGTACCCATGCCCAGGGTTCCCAAGAAAACCTAACAAACCAGTCTCTGCTTTCCCTTTAAAGCTTGGAGTCTGCAGTTTGGACAGTGTCTTGGCTGCCCAACTGTGGAAGCACAGGGCAAAGAAGGTATAGCATTATAAATGCCTCCCATAGACCATCGGGGACACTGTGTTTCACAACCTAAAGGAGGTCAGGTTTCTGCTCTCCAGGGGGGGTACTACGAAGCAGGGGTTGTCATTGAGACACCAGAGAACTGACAGGCAAGTCAGGCCCCCAGCCTAGTAGCTTCAGACACCTGACTGGGCCACTAAACCTCTTTTTCCATCCATCTGATTGGGCCACTAAATCTCTGTCTGTAAGGGGAAGGGGAAAGGGAGAAAGCCGCCACTTGTCTCATTGCATTTGAAGATGTTAGAAGTCAGATAAGCTCCTGTGTCTGATGCTTTTGGGAGAGAAGGTGGAAGAAAGGCCCTGCCTGAGTTTTACAGGCTGGCCAATGCGTTCTTCGCGTTGCAAGGCTTAACGTTGGAGGAAATGGTAGAAGAGGTGGTGGTTTCGAATGGATGTGCTCTGTCAAGGGAAATAACTCACAAGGGGCTTACTCAGCGCTTCCCCTGCATTACCTCACGGGACCTCCCCCCCAGCAGCCCAGTGGGTAGGTACTGTTGTTTGCCTTAGGGCCAGTTATTAGCGAGCTTGCTAAGTTATTCAAGGTGACACAGCTAGGAAATGACGAGCCTAGAATTTGAATCCCAAACCATCTAGCTGCAAAGCCTGTGTTCTTAACCAGTGCCCCATCCTGCCCTTGCCCCCCACCCCCAGTGTGGGGGTGGGGAGGTGGGAGTAGGGGGAATGACATGGTATACAGAAGAGCAGGACTCCGCCAGCCCAGAAGGGAGGCGGCAGAGACAGATACCAGGGCTGAATTTCAGAGTTTCCCCTCCAGCTTGCATGAACGAGAATTCCCAGCAAACGCGCTGCACACTGCACACTCCCCACAAAGCTCCCAGAGGCAAGAATTCTCAGCTTGTTTACTGAGTCCCCTGGAAAGGGGGGAGGGAGGGAGGATGGGGGCAGGCGGTGAGCTGGGCACAAAAACAGGATAAAGGTAAACTTTCTGCATGTGAGAACCATTCCCCCCCTCCAAGGAGCCATGTCACACTGTATGTCACCGTCATCAAAGGGGCTGTGCGTAAACCTGAAAAACCAAACGGACCTGTCTGTAGGTGTTACTTATATCACAAGGCTACAGGTGCCTTTATTTCCACTGTACGCTGGTGCTGGGAGCGCCTGCCTTCTCTTGCCTTGAGAGCCTCCTCTTTGGACCTAGTCACCGCTGTCCTCACGTAAGCACCTTTTCTTTGCTCTTTTGGAAGAATTGTAAGGGGTGTCAGGGCTTAGAGGCTCGGGCCAGGGCCTGGATCTGTTCATCTTGTCTCCAGCCCCCCTTGCCAGTTCCATCGGTCACAAAGTCTCCTGGGAGCTGTTTGACTGGGATTTCAATGCTTGCCCGAGAGAGTCATTTTTGCCTCCTCGGGCTGTGTCACCAGCCCCTGCTAGGCACCCCCACGTGCTCCGGATTGTTTGATTAAACCAAGGGCGACTAGTAGAGAATATGTACAGGCACTCAGTTCTCTACCCTTTCCTAAAGCTGTCTTTAGGAAGGGAAGCTAGATTTTGCACCAAAAAATATTCAGCTCCAAGGAGAGCCTACCATCCCCCCGTCTAAACTTCTTTCGCCATTGGCCTGCTCATGGCTCCCCCTTGATACAGAGGAGAGAGCTGCTTTATTACAGTTTGGGGCATTTTTCAGGAATCTGTGTGTACATGATAGCTTAAAAGAAACCCATTGTGCCCTCTCCCACCACCTCAGTATAGACCACTTCCAGAAAAGCAACGCTTAGGGTTTTTCCACTGTATTCTCAGACCTTTTCAAAGACTGCCGGTGTGTGGTTCGTGTGCATTTGCCCCCTGCTGGCAGCCACCGGTAGCACAGGCCCCCTTCTCCCCTGAAGTCCGGGTTCCCGCGTTTGGACGAACTTATGAATTTTACAAACTGGAAAGGATGTCCGAGGTCATAAAGTACAACCTCTTCAATTTACATATTAGGAGACTGAGGCCTAGAAAAATAAAGTGATTTAGGAAGACAGCTTCGTGTTTTAGACTCAAGGCCCAGGGTGGGGGGCTGTTTGCTCCTCTGAGTGAAAGCTTAATTCTTTGTCCTCATGTTGTCTCTAAGAAAGTTTTCATAATACAAGGTCTTCTAGGCAGGCACTTTGACAGCTACAGCTCTGTTGTCTTTTTTTCCCCCAGAAGTCACCAGTGTAGCAATATTTTAGATATACTGACGACAGATGATTTTTCTCCCCTCTGGCACAGGAATAAATCTATTATGCCTAGACGCCTGCATATATTATCTGATTTTATTAAATCCTCGGGACATCATGAGGATTGTGTGTTAAAATTCCAATGAAAAAATGTTTTAATGTGTATTTATTTTTGAGAGAGAGAGAGAGCAAGTGAGCATGAATGGGGGAAGGGCAGAGGGAGTGGTTGACACAGAATCTGAAGCAGCCTCTAGGCTTCCAGCTGTCAGCAGAGTCCGACACGGGGCTCAAATTCACAAATCCCAAGATCATGACCTGAGCCAAAGTCAGACATTAAACCCACTGAATCACCCAGGCACCCCTAAAATCCCATTTTAAAGGTAAAGCATTTTAAAGATGAGTCCAGAGAAGTGCATGGGTTTTTATATACTGTACCTTGTATGAAACAAAAATAAAGAATTTTGACAGGCTGGGTAGTAAGAAATGTGGCCCAGGTTCCTCACCCTTGTGGGTGGCAGAGAGAGAATCTGACCCCCAGAGGATTTAATCCAAAGCTGATGAGCTTTGCATTGGAACCCACAGTAAACCGTGGGGCTCACCTTCTGCGGATCTTTGCCACACTTTCGGAAAAACAACTAAGAATGAACGAACTAGCAAGCTCCCAACAAGGAAGAGGAAAATGAGGAGTCACTAGGGAAGACATGAGCAAGTCTGTTCTCGCAGCTGCTCCGCTTTCTCCCAGAACAAATATTCCAGAACCCCAGTTCTTTAACAGCAAGTGTCAAAATAGTCCAGAGTTTTCCTCCGCGTGTTCCTTCTTAGGAAGCTCCAAAGCATGGGAAATTGACCGTGCCTTGCCCCCAGGCCTCAGGGCCGGGTGGACACTTAGGTGTCGCCGAGGCTTTGGAGGCGGAAAAACATCTTCCCAATGAGACTGCCCAGGTGGTGGGATCAGGGAAGGCCCTTTTGGCCTCCCACCCACCCCCTCCATGGTTTCCACCTTCGTGGCCTTTTCTGCCTGGTGATGTTTTGGTGCATAAACCGCCAATGTGTAGATGCTTAATTGGGTGGATTTTTGGTCACATGCCCAGAGTAAAGTTGATGATCTCTGCCAGGGTCAGGAAGGAATTTTCCTCCTCTGGCAAACTGGCCAAGCCTGGGTGGTTTGCTCCTTCCCCTCTCTCTGGAAGGCTGAGCAGAGGTGCCTGGTTGCTCAGGGCATGGGCACCACACCTGTGATTGCTGCCTCTGACTCCTGTGGGGGCGAGAAGCCCAGAGGCCTGACCCTCTGACTGCGCGGACCCTCCCTGTGCACATTTGGTGAGTGAGCTGGCTCTCAGAAGGGCTAAGAAGCCACTGGAGGCACCGGGGATCTGAGCCCCTTGCTATCACTGTGTCATTCCAAAAGGCACCTGCGGCCAGCCTTTCTCGTGCATGGAAGGGAACCCACCTGATTCCCTCTCCTTGTGTGGCTTGTGCTTGAGCCTTTCATATGTACTAGGCAGCTACAATGGTAGTTGGGGGGGAAATCGATTCCAAAAGCTGTGGGTGTATTGATGGGCAGTGGGTGAGGATCCAAAGTGCTCAAGGGACCTGGCTGGCCCAGGCAAAGAATGTCCAGAGCCCACTGCTACAAGTAGTGGACCTAGGCGGGAAGGGAGAATAGGAAGCTGGGGGGACTTGGCAGAGCCGAAAGTTTAACCTCCATTTGTTGTGGTTGGATTTTACTCCAATCTAGTGAGCTTGCTTGACCACAGTATCCTGTATAACCGACATATATGCATGTGTGTGTGCGTGCACATGTCTGGATGTGTCGGTCCCTTCAGGTGGGTGCCTGTGGAAAATCACGGAGCCAGGGCACATCTCAGCTCCCCCTCATCAGTGTGTTCATTTAGTGAGTGAAGAACGGAGGCACAAGAGGTGGAATCACGGCCCCCCCAGTCCAGTGTTCTTTCTGTGATGACAAACCAGCCCGCACCTCAAAAAACAAAGCTGTGTGGCTAGAACAGCAGGCCCAGCGCCCTCCTTAGATCTCCTCTCTTGTCCTGTGGTTGACTCCTGGTCTAACCCAGTGCTTCTTAACCATGTTTTCATTGTCGTCCCCACTAAGGAGGCCTTTTAGATAACGTTTTCATAGTCATTACCACCGCATTACCACCCCCCCCCATAGATATCGTTTGTGTTTATATATATCGTTTATGTACCGTGGCCCTTTAGAGGACCATGAGACATGGTAATGTCTAAGATTTATTTGGACCCCCAAGAACCAATTTTTCCCATCTGAGGTCAATAGCACCCCCACTGGGAACACATGGTCAAACTTCAAGCCTGGGCCAACATATTGCTGGACTTCAATGTACTGGTTGAGAAATGGGGCTTAAAAATAGCTGTTCTTTCCCCTTACCCCCACCCAGTTCCACCTACACGAAAGAAATCTTAAGAGCCAAAATGTTCAATTATTGCAAGGACTTCGAGGGCCTCAGAAGCTGGGCCACTGCGTACAAAGTAGTTGCTATTCCTGAATGCTCATGCCTAGTGCATGCTGGCTAAGTGGTCAAAGTCTTTTGTGGAAAGACCAGGGTTAATAATACTCCTTCCTACTGTAATAGCAAAAAATAATTTTTAAAAATAAAAATGTGATGCTCTTATAAAAAACACTTTTCCAAGAAGCAAGAAATAATTACAGAAATAAAATAGCCCGTGGTACACCCGAGAGCCCTTTAAGGAAACTTAATGGATATAATTTGTTATAGAAGGTATTACCAAAGAGAATCAGATCTGATGCTGTGTACAGAAGTAGAGGAATTGCAGGGCAAGTAAGTAGGTTGGTATAAAAAGGAAAAGGAATCCTTAAAGGAGGTAAATCTCCCGTTGATCAAAAATAGTCCTTATTTTTTATGATCAAATTCAATTTACCAAATGACTTTTGAGGTGTAAGTGAAGACGTGCTGCTCACTGCTGTTGTGTTTTTTCATCTGGAAGATTTCTAATTGATAGGGAAGACCTGGGGACAGTTTTCTATTTTCTTCCATACAGAGTACACCCCTCCTTTCTCCAAACCTCCCCATGAAGGTCACGTCAGAGGTCAGCCATCTTCTTCCTCCGTTTTCTGACACTTTACCTTTAGCCCTCAGTTAGGGGAGCTTTTCTGAGGTTGCGTCCAGAATGCAGAAGGGGCTTTGGGCTACAGGAGCTCCTACCTCCCTCATACCTCCCACTCCCACCCCGCTTCATCCCACCCGCCCTCCTCCTGCTCAGGATATAAAACCAGCCAATCCGTGGGAAAATCAGAGTCCAAACTCAGGCAGCCTTGACCTCTGTTTGCTACGGCTCCCAGGGGGAGATCCATGAGCTTGATAACCCACCAAGCAGATTAACCCTTTGTGGGCATAAAAAAAGAGGCTTCCCAGTGAGGTCTGGTTATTCTCTAATAATGGCCCAGAAAGGGTGCCAGAGTGTGAGAATTTGAACTCGGTTATCTCTCTGTTCTTTGTTAATATCCAAATGTTCATGCCCATTTGATGAAGATAATGATGGTATATTTTCAAGCACCCCCAAAGAACTGGTCTTTGATTCTGAAATCACACAATCCTTGCCCTTCTCGGTATCAAGGTCCCTTTGATAAGTAAGTGTGTTAGGGTTGTGTCTGTGGGCAGATGTGACTGAGTGTTACTAGAAAAGAAAGCAAATGAGCCAAAATTCAGAAACCTTAAGAACTCTCTACAACACTACTGACACCCAGTAACCGTATGACCTTGAGCAAGTTACATGAACTCCTTGGGCCTTAACTGTCTCACTGTACGATGATGGGTTAAAGGGAAAGATTGGACTAATTCTGGACTTTTCAACATGTGGCACTCACACCACTTAATGATACGAGAGATAGATCTGGTCACAGGTAGGAAAACTTTCACTTAAAGGGCCAGACAGTATTTTAGCATATAAAGGCCAAAAGGCAAAATCAATTGTATTAGGTAGGTACTTACATAACCATTTACTATGTAACTATTTACAACTGTAAAATCATTTTTTAGCTGTGGACCATTCAAAAACAGGTGGTAGGCTGGAATGGGCCTCTAAGTTGTAGTTTGCTAACCTCTGATTGAGATGGTGCATCGACCAACGGTTTTTATTTCAATGTCTTTATTTTTATGCACGTTAAATGGATACTGACTTTCCATTTATTACAGTGATACCAACTTTTCCTTTTCAATAAATGGATTTATGTTAAAACAGAAAGGGAGTTGATTTTTTTAATGGATTAAGTAAATTATTGAGATGGCAGGCAAATGACTGAAGTTTGTGAAACATGAACTAGATGATTAATAAGCTTCTGGCCATCTGAAAATTCTAGACGCTTCATGTCCCAAGACCTGGCATTCAGTCTTTGTTCAGACCCTTGCCTACCACCTACGTGATCCTGAGCTGCTGGGTCCCCTTTGCAAAATGGGAAGAGAAGCACCCTATCTCACCAACATTATTGTGATAATCAGAAAAGAGAAGTCAGGCAAACAGATTTTTCTAATCCACCAAACATGAATTCTTTTTTTTTTTTTCCCTAAAATGTGGGAATATGGGAAGCAGCAAACTTGAAAGATGAGACCAGCATTGGGCAAGAATGCACGTGAGTGAGGGCCCCAAGCCCATTCCTTCCTGCTCCCTTTCCAGCCTTGACCAGACACCTTCTCCCAACTCTCCCTAGTCACCAGTGTGGGCAGGGAGTACAGCCCTGGGTTTAGGTTCCTGACTTCTTAGATGGGCAAACCTGAGTTGTCACCCATCCTCCACCATCTGCCAATTAGCTGGCATGGGGTATGTTCCCTGAAATCTTACAGCACACATCCTCATCACTTAGAGAACCACTACCAGATTCTGTCTCACAGTGTTTGTCCTGAGGAGACCATGAATAATGAATATAAAGTAGTAAAATGCTCGGCACAGAGCCCAACATGCAGTAAGTGTATGTTCCAATTACCACAGGTCCTTGCTCTCTTAACCAAAACCCTGAGGCTAGATGTGCTGCATAATTAAGAATCCTTTGGGTATTAGAAAGGTTTCCAGTGTATGTACCGCAGAATGCACAACATTCCTTCATAGGAATTGTAGGTATTGTATGTATCCTATGAATATTCATCAACTAGAATAAGTAAAACTATAATTATAGTCATGTATGTTTATATATGTATAATGTGTCACTTATATACATGTACACGTATACCTATATTTAGTGTAAGTTTTCTATGCCTTATACGGATGTATGGATATAATATATACATAACCCAACATAAAACTCTTTAACGTTAATTGAGAACTATTGACGGGGGGCGGGGGGTTGTTCTGCAGGAAAATAAATTTGTACCCAACACACACACATACTTTCAATTTCAGAGCTTTCGGATTTCAGAATTGTGGGTAAGGGTTTGTGGGTATATTAATGTATAGCAATTCTTGCCCAACTTTCAGAAGCATATCGTTACACAGTACAAGCCAGAGTTCAGGGGCCAGATATGAGCCGGTAGGAAAAGTAAAGAAAGAAGCAGTATTATATCACAAGAGCCTCCATCTTAAAACCTGAGCTTTGCCACTTACTGGCCATGTTACGTGGGCAACTGTTTTTTAGCCCCTCTGCCTATGTTTTCTCATAGATACACCGGGGATAGATGTGCAGACCTCACAGGTGTGTGGCAAGGATTGAATACCATCATTGTGGCAAGCACTTAAGGGGCACCTGGTTCCTAGGAGGCTACATGTTTGTTATTAAAACCCAAGTGTGGGGGGCACCTGGGTGGCTCAGTCAATTAAGCATCCGACTTCAGCTCAGGTCATGATCTTACGGTTCATGGGTTCCAGGCCTGCATCGGGCTCTGTGTTGACAGTTGGAGCCTGGAGACCTGCTTTAGATTTAATCTCTCTCTCTCTCTCTCTCTCTCTCTCTCTCTCTCTCTGTCCTTCCCCCACTTGCATTCTGTCTCTCTTTCTCTCTCAAAAATAAATAAACATTAAAAAAAATTTTTTAAACAAAAACCAAGTGTGCCAGCTGGGGGCTCCTGCTGGGTGGCCTTCGTCTGCCTCCTCACAGTCCTCTCCTGCTGTTGCAGGGTGATGTTGGACTCAGTGACCCACAGCACCTTCCTACCCAACACGTCCTTCTGCGACCCCCTGATGTCGTGGACTGATCTGTTCAGCAATGAAGAGTATTATCCTGCCTTTGAGCATCAGACAGGTACGTACGTCCAGAGAAGCCCATCTGATCTGGGAGGAGCAGGGGCAGGAGGTGGCGCTGGCCCCCAGGAGGCGGCAAGGCCACCTAGGGGCCTGAAAATGCCAGTTCTCGCCAGCGTTCAGGCAGAGCACTGGAGGAGGTCTGGGCGGCAGGAAGGACAACTTCTGCAGGAAGAAAAGCACTGGAAACCCTCACCCCAACCTCCTCCCAGCTCTGTGGGCTTGGGGACTCCACTAACCTCTTCGAACCTCATTTTGCTAACAGATAATAATGCCAATATCTTGGAGTTATTGTATTTAAACAATGTAGTGGAAAGAAACTCTTAGCCCGGAGCCTAGTACACTGTGATTGCTTGATTATCATGGTTTTAGCTAACATTTGCTGAATCCTAGCACTATTTCACCCACCAAGCACCCACCTCATCCTTGTAGAAGACCTATGAGAAACAATCAATTATCATTTCTATTTTATGGATGAAGAAACTGAGGCACAGAGAGGTTAAGTGACTTGTCCAAGGTCTTACGGTTAGTTAAGCTTCACTCAAGTTGACTTGAGCACCTGTACCCTTAACTCTCCTACACGGTCATTTTAGGAATGATATTACCCTATGGTTATTGATACTAATGTTAGTGGTTTTCTCTGAGCTTCTGTTTCTTTATCCCTAAAGCAGAGATGATGAGAATCGCTGTGAGGATTAAGGGAGCCAAACTGTGTAAAACGTATAGCTTGGCACAAAGCAAGTACTCAGTAAACACGAATCCTCCCCCACCCCCTAGGCCTCCCTTCACCCACCTCGTCCTCTCTCAGCCAGTCTTCTCCACCTACAAAGGAAGCATGGGGCTTTATGCAAATCCCATGCGCAGGGGAGGCCAGCTGAGCTTTGCCCCAGAATCTTTCCGAGGGCCTCTGTCCCCAGGTGCTCGGGTGACTGCACATCACAGCAAACCTGGCAGACTGCTATCGCGGCAGGTGCGCACCCTGAGGCTGGTGATGCAAGTCCTAACCAAGCTGTCAGTCCTCGTGGGGCCTTAACCCTGTGCATCCCAGCTTGGCGTGGTCCACGCCCAGGGGCAGGAGACAGGTGGGTCCAGCAGAGGCCACGCCTCCGAGGATGCGGCAAAATGTCCGTCACCTGAGGAAAGCCCCTGCCTCCAGGCCAGAGGCCAGCGCTGCACAGACTTGAGGCACTTACCTCTATAATCCAGTCCTGCACGGCTCCCAACACCAATCTGTGCGTACACGCACACACCTGATGTCTCTCACTCTATCTGAAGGGTCCTGAGTCAGCCAGATACATATTCCAATTCTCCTTAAGGCCTAGGAAGCACCTCGTTTCCTAAATTTGAAGGAGGAAAGGGAAGGCTTTCATGTCTGCACCGTTTCCCCATGTGTCCCATGATGGCAGGACCCAGAGAGAAGGTCCTTCCCTCTCCCCCATGCATGACCCAGACCTGCCATCCTGGGAGGCCCCTCTCCCTGCCTCCTCTGCCAGGTGGCAGCGGGGTGGCGGCAGGAGGGGCGCCCTCAGCCACCTGCCCCAGGGAAGTATTGCAGGTACTGGAACAGTTTATGTTGTCCTCAAGAGCTCAGACCTCGGAGCCAGGCATCCCAACTGCGAAGTCTGGCTTTGATATTTAATACCTGTGCCATCATAATTTCTCGTGCCTCAGTCTTCTCATCTGTAAAGTGGAGATAGCAATAATGCCTACCTCGTAGGATTGTTGTGAGGGTGACTTACTAATATATGTCAAGTGTTTGGGACACAGTCAGACACAGGACAAGCACACACATGCGTTTAAAAATGAAGGGCAGGGGCGTCTGGGTGGCTCGGTCGGTTAAGCGTCCAACTCTTGATTTCAGCTCAGGTCATGATCCCAGGATGGTGAGATCAAGTCCAACGTTGGGCTCCACACTCAGCATGGAGCCTGCTGGGGATTCTCTCTCCCTCTCTCTGCCCCTCCCACACTCAAGCTCTCTCTCCCTAAAAAAATAAATAAGTGAAAACTGAAGGACTACTTTCAGTTTGGGAAGATGAGAAAGTGGTAGTTTCACCACAGGCAGTGGCGATGGCTGCACAGTAATGTAAATAAATGTGCTTAATGCCATGCAACTCTACACGTAAAAAGAATTAAACGGTAAATCTTAGTTCTATTTTACCACAGTAAAAAAGTACAAAAAATTGGAGTGATCATCAATAAGACTGCTGATGGGGCTGAAACCCAACAGTCTTAGATAAAAAGACACAGCGTTCTCCTGCCCGAGGCCCCTGCATTTCCATCAGTGTAACAAGGGGATGGACCAGGTCTTTGCTGGGACCCTTTCCAGAAGCTTCTCTAATTCCTGCACCACAGATGTAGCCTTCTTCTCCTACGACCCACTGAGAAAACACAAAGTCCCACCAAGGCATGAGGCCAGTGAAGATAAAATACCCTCCAGGAGTGGCCCAGCTCCCTAATACTCCCTGAGGGAGGAGCCCGGCTTTGGAGTTGCCACCTGGCCGCCCTGGATTCCAGAAGGAGCCGAACGTCTCTGGCCTCCCAAAGGTGGTGAGAGAAGCTGGATGTGAGAGGGTGGTTGAGAGCTTCCCCGGGCACCGGGTGGGCCCTGCAGGCCCCGGCTCTCCTCAGAGCGCCACCGACGGGAGGAGTGCCCAGCAGGGCCTCTCTCTGTCTCTTCTCACCCAGAGACGGGACGCATCCGTCCACGCGTGCGCAGAGCCGTCTCTGAGCGGGACGCCGCCGACTCACCCCGACGCCGCCCCGCACGCCGCCTGCACTCAGGCCTCACGGAGATCCCTCCGCAGCCTCACAGAACGCCCCACCTCGCATTCATTCGCGGTTGCCCCAGCCGCAGCTTCCTCTTCGGGTCTGGCTGCCGCCCTCACCTACCACCGGCACCACGACCTTCGCAGGTGTTTTCTAACATCTCTGAGATATACGCTCCCAGCCGGACGCTCCCAGCCGGACGCTCCCAGCCGGAACGGCCTTTGCCCCCTCAGGGTTGGGAGGGCTGATACTCCACACGGAAAGCGTTTCAGGCAATGCCAGGCCCTTGGGAGGGAGGTGCTCACGTTGCCAGGGACACCTCACGACTCCCAGTTGGTGGAAAACCTGCTCCTCTCTCCATTCTTCATATTGAACAAAAGCAACTAAGGTCCCCATCTCATTCTTTCTGACACGGAATTTGACAGCTTAGGTACTTTGAGACCAAGGGGAAAGAAAAGGAGAAAGAAAGGGTGTGCCCGCTAGAGAGGAATAATGAACGTGGTCAGGAAAACCAGCTGTTTCCCCAAGCTCTGCAAATGGCTTTAGCAGACAGCCGCTCAATCTGTGCCCTCCACAGAGGACCCGACCTGCCCTTTGAAGCGCGACTGGTGTGCGCCGCACGGGCAGCCTGGGGAGTGGATGGTCACAGATTGCAAAATACTCTAGAGTTTCATTAACTCACCCTGGCGTTCCCTTCTGCTCTCCTCAACTGAAGAACTACAAATACTGGAAAATTTTATCAAAGCGCGGCAGGCGTGCTGCATATATTTTACAAGCATATGAGACTTTGTAAAAGATGATTTCTCCGCTCAAGTTCTGACAAGTCACGGAGTGTCCTGGCCTCACACTTAGCTTCTGGCTCTCCCTCCTGAACCTCCACACACGCATATACCCCTCCCCATGCTGGGCAGGGTCACCACGCCCACATGCGGTCCTCCCTCTGCCTTGGATTCCGGTTCATACTTTGCAGCAGAGGATTCTAGACCGGGGCAGTTCTGGGGGTTCCTGGGGGGTCCCTCGGGGACCTGGGGTGACAGCTGAGAAGGCCAGGCTCCGGCTCCCCCTCCCGCTCCCCACCCTCAAGCAAGTGTCTTCACCTGGAAGACAGCACAGCGCAGTGGCCGCTAAGCCTCAGCTGTAGGGACTGAGGTACACATACCTGACCTACTCTTGGCTCTGCTGCTCACTCGCTGTGTGACCTCACAAAGCGATTTCACCTCTCTGTGCCTTACTTTCTTGGTTTACTTTGTAAAATGGGCGAGGTGATCTAGGACCTGGTGGCACTGTGTGGAGTATAACATGGGCACAGAGTCCAGAAGGGTAACTCCTACGTCCTAACACTCCACAGATGTGTCAGCTATTGTTACGCCAGGGGAAATTTTATTTACCTTTTTTATTTGTTGATGTTTTTATTTATTTTTGAGACAGAGAGAAAGTAGGAGCTGGGGAGGGGCAGAGAAAGATTGAGACAGGAACTGGAGCTGTCAGCACGGAGCCTGACGCGGGGCTCAAACTCACGAGCCATGAGATCATGACCTGAGCCGAAGTCAGACGCTCAGCTGGCAGAGCCAGCCAGGCGCCCCTGGGAAATTTTATTTAAATAAAGAACTTTATTTGAAAAGGTGCAAAGCTTTTTGGGTGTTAATATCCGGAAGATCAGGGAGAGAGGCATTTAGGTCCCATGCGGGCTTTTCTAAGCAAGAATCATGTGCTGAGTATAGAAGTCTGAGAGCACACTCAAAAGAAACAGTCTAAGAATTTCTAAATCAAAATCAGATAAATAAGGCGCACCTGGGTGGCTCAGTCGGTTAAGCATCCGACTTCAGCTCAGGTCATGATCTCACCGCTCATGGGTTCAAGCCCTGCCTGGGGCTCTGTATAAACAGCTCAGAGCCTGGAGCCCGCTTTGGATTCTGTGTCTCCCTCTCTCTCTGCCCCTCCCCCACTCGCACTCTACCTCTCTCTCAAAAATGAATAAATGTTAAAAAAAAAAATTTAAAAACCAGATAAATAAAGTCCACTGAGAAGTGTTGAGGGGAGCCCATGGCAGTGATCACATCCCAGGAGCACTGGCAGAGAGAGACCTCAGAGCTCACCACTGCTACCCTATCCAGCACACACCTGAGCAGCTGTGGCCTCAGGACCGCTCAGGACTTCCCTGTGCCCTCCCAGCCTCACCTGCCCCAGGCCACAGCTCTTTGCGGACACCCACCAGCCCTTTCCAGTGTTTTCTCCATCCAGTTTCTTACACTACTCTGGGCTTACCTCCCGCTCCACCATCTCATGGTCTAAATCATCCCACAGCCTTGGAAGGAATGCCAAGAAGGGCTATTGGATGGAGTTAGACCATCTCTGGGAGGAAACCTGGAAACAATTTATCATTTCAGGCTTCCCCCCTCATAAAGCCCTTCCTTTCGGTGATAAAGCCACAATTGATGGTGCCCCCGCACTACCCAGTCCACTCACCAGCTCTCTTCGGTGCGGCCCCGAGCAAAAAATTTTCCCAACTCTCTATGCTAATAAATCATGCTAATTATGGTCCAGGCTGTCTACCTCGGGCCTCCTCTGACCCAGACTGTCTGCCTCCCCACGCCGAGCCCTGGGTTTGCTTTTTCTGCTTGTCCCTCCGCGACTGAAGCTCTGGTGGGGAAGGCCTCATTGCCCTGAGAACACACCCCGTCCCAAAATAGTAACGAATTACAGGTGACTTATCTTGAAGGCTTGCTGTCATCCAGATAACTGAGCTAAGTTCTTTATAGGAACCATTTCTTTTCCTTTTCACAGCAAACCTCCTAAGAGATAGGCACTATTATTATTCTTGTTTTACAGAAGGAAGCTGGAGTCCAGAGAGGTTAGGAAGGTCTGTTAGGATTGCACAGCTAATATGCTGAAGAGTCAGGACTGCAAATCGGGAAGGTCCACTCCACAGCCCAAGCTCTGTTACTCCACACAGTCCTCCACTCCCTTCCAGGTCTTTTTCGGCAGGTCCCTTCCACTTCAGGTCAGTTGACAAACAGTTAGAATGGAGGAGGGGAGGGGCGCCTGGGTGGCTTAGTCGGTTAAGCGTCCGACTTTCACTTAGGTCATGATCTCGCGTTCGTGGGTTCGAGCCCCGCGTCGGGCTCTGTGCTGACTGCCAGCTCAGAGCCTGGAGCCTGTTTCAGTCTGTGACTCCCTCTCTCTCTGACCCTCCCCTGCTCACGCTGTGTCTCTCTCTCCTAGAAATAAATAAAACATTTAAAAAAAAAAAAAGAATGGAGGAGGAGAACAAGAGTCTCACTGAATCCAGCTTGCAGGCTCATTTAGCTTCACAAACTTTCTCATCGAAGCTCCCCTGTCAGCAGAGAAAGACCAAGTCCCCCTACAAAGGGTCTGGGGACATAACTCGAAGCTTTAAGCTCAAACTACTTTTGCAGTCTGCAGATTTTGCATTGTGTTGCATAGCTAAGAAAAGTCAAACTCTCCCCTCACCCAAATTTTGGCTTCAACTGGTGCTCCAAAATAATGAAGTTATCGGCTCCAGAATTTCTACGTAGGAAGGGCTTAGGGGCAGCAATCCATTTGAAAGAGACCGCCAAAGGACATCACTTAGATTTTTCTTAAGAGCCCTTGGCATAAGATTGAGAAGACGGCAGATATCTATAACAAAGAATGGAAGTAGAGGATTAATGGACCCACTCTCTGGCATTGCCAGTGGACGTATACAGACATTAACCATGTGGGTCCCGTTACCCCTGGCACCCTCTGTGGGGATTTAGCCACTGCCCCTCCACTCCAATGTCAGAAGCACAGGTCTCATGTGTGTCCCGAACATCAGGCATTTTACAAAATTACACGGTGTCCCCACATTTTGAACAGCACTGGATGTCTAACTCCTGCTGGCAATTCAAGGACAAATTCGCTTGCTTTAGAGTATAACTTCTTTTGTTCTCATAAAGAAAATAAACTCAAATCTCTGGAAAGGAACAAAGCTGCTGATATACACACAGAGAGAAGGAATGTATTAGAAGTATTTGAGGAAAAACAATCAAAGCAGTGCTGTGGGTAGCCCCCGTACTAACCAGTGTAAATGGACGGTATTCAGTGAGCACTTCCTACATAAATGCCTGTCTCTGTTCTAAGCGCCTTCCATGGACATTCACTGCTGACCATGTGGGCATGTGAGTGTGCCAGCCCAGTGCTACAATCCTTAAATCCTCCCTCCGAATTAAAAAAATAATAATAATGTTTTATTTACTTCTCAGAGAGAGAGAGACAGCGTGAGCAGGGGAGGGTCAGAGAAAGAGGGAGGCACAGAATCTGAAACAGGCTCCAGGCTCTGAGCTGGCTGTCAGCACAGAGCCCGACACGGGGCTCAAACCCACGAACCGTGAGATCATGACCTGAGCCAAAGTCGGACACTTAGCCAGCTGAGCCACCCAGGCACCCCCTCCCTCTGAATTTAAATATGCCACAGGGTATAGCCTCACTTGTGAGAACTACCCCCAGCCACCACTACAATTGCTGAAAACTCCCTTAGCTGTTCCATTCTTCCTCCCAATGTGGCTGGCCCTTGAACAAATGTCCTGACCCACTTCCAACTTCAAAGTTACTGGCTGAGCCTGTTGCTTAATAGTGACCTGTGGACATTTAGATTACCAGGCAGGTGATGTCGTTTGTACACAAAGGCAGAAGAGCCTCAATGCTCAGCTTCCCCAAAAAATTTTGATTATTTTATAAATGCTACATGCATTGAGAAAAACACTTTATATTTCCAGATAATACAACTTGTTAAAGATGACATATTCTGTAGGTGCATTACCGTTTCCTTTTTTCAATGTCTTAAATTTAATTTTAAAAATTTTTTAATATTTATTTTTGAGAGAGAGCGAGCGAGAGTGAGCATGAGCAGGGGAGGGGCAGATAAAGAGAGGGAGACACAGAATTTGAAGCAGGCTCCAGACTCAGAACTATCAGCACAGTGCCCGAATTGGGGCTCGAACTCATGAACCACAAGATAGTGACCTGAGCTGAAGTCAGATGCTTAACTGAGCCACCTAGGTGCCCCACTCTTTCTTTTATTTGCCCTGAGTTCATCTCTTCCAAGTAGCAAAAGAATCTTTTTCACGCCATTCTAAAGGTTATAAATGTGGTCATCATCAGTCTCTCATCCTTTTTCTGATTTTTAAACTAAATTTTATATATGTATCCTACTATACATATATACATAAATTTTACATATTATACATATTATACATTATATATAAGTTTATATATATATGTGTGTGTGTGTATATATATATATATATATATATATATATATTGCTGTGTGTGTGTCTGCCTTCAGGATGCCTTCATCCAAATCTTTCTACATATTATACATATATTGCTGTGTGTGTGTCTGCTTTCAGGATCCCTTCATCCAAATCTTTTTTAGTTAGTCTTTGAGGTGTGTCCAACTTGGGCCTCATCAACCGAGAACAGTGAGGCATGATATGATGCAAAATTCTTACATTTAAAGATGGAAGAGTTGATGTGGACCTAACTCCCTTACTGACTACCCATGTGGCCTTAGTAGAGTCACATAGCCTCCCAAAAATCTCATTTCTCTCACCTGTAAAATGGGGATAATAACCCTTGGTCATTCAGATAGCCAGTTACACTCACTAAGCACCCACAGCGGGGTAGGCCAGGCTCCAGGCACCCCTGACTCAGGGTGAGCAAAGCAGAGCTGGCCAGCCATATGGAGTTCAAGGTTAGGGTAGGAATAGAGCAGGCATGAATCCTTCTGAGAAAGACCTCTGAGGGGGCTGTGCAGGCATGGAAAGATTCCCTGAGATGGGGGAGTGAGCTGTGGTCTTGAGGATGAGCAGGGATTTAGTTAGGAAAAGGTAGATGGAGACCTTGTCCTGGGCCAGGAGGAATCCTGAGAGAGCCACACGGGAGGGAGTAAGGAAGGGCCAGATGAAGCAGGCCTTCCCCACCTCTGTTGGCCTCACCTCTGCATCCCTCTAGCAAGGATAGGACCATGGAAACACACGGCAACCAGCAAGCGCCCCATGATGCTGGCTCTCTTTGCCCTCCGTGTGGTGAGAACAGCCATTTTCCTCTCAGCTCCAGGGGTTGTGGGAAGGCCTTCCCTGGTGAGGAGAGCCCGCCATGCTTGGCTCTGGCTTTGGTTTCCCTCCAGGGGGAGCCGCACACAAAGCCTGCTCTGTGGGTGAGCTTCAAAGGCGAGAGCTGAGGGGAACAGAGCCTGCCAGCAACACCTCCTCATGTCAGTGCCCACCCCCACCCAAGCGTTTCTCCGAATCCTCCAGGCCCTTTAGCTTCCAGAAACAACATGGCCTTCTTCACGTGCCAAAGAAAATAACAAGGAGGTGGAAGTGGAAAGAGGAGGGAATGGAGACTTGGGGAAACCTTTCCAAGAAAAGAAATAAACTGTCTCCTCCAACTGCTGCACACCGATAGCCATCTCCGTCGGGGACTCAGCTAGAGACCAAGGGTGGAAGAATTTCAAGGCTCATAAACATCCCTCATCAGAATACCAGGAATGTCAAAGGCCCCCTAGGTTTACTCAAGCCAGAAACCAGTAGATGAAAGCACAGACCAGACAGAGGAATGGCCGCCCTATTTTCCCAGTAGACCCTATTGGCCTCAAGCTGCCCCCCACAGGCTAGCGGGCTGGCTGGAGTCAGCGACCAGCAAGCAAGAAGTGAGGCGGCCCCCTTGCTCTCCTCACCCACCAGGTAGATGCAACAACGCTGACCTCAACCATCATGGCAGACTATCGACCCTTTGTCCACATGCGTATAAAATTATGACTAAAAACTTGAAATAAATGAAAGCAAATCTATTGTTTAAGTTAACCACCCCTCAATCCAATCTAGGGTGTGAAAAAGAGATTTCTGGAGGGGCTCTGTGTTTTAGGGGGAGCCTCAGTTTCCCCTCTGTGAAATAGCCTGATCATACCTATTTGGGAGGATTTGAGGAACTTGAGAAGCTGACACAGAGAGGTGCCTGAGAAGCTTCTGAAGGAACAATACGCCTGACAGGGCCGACAACCTCTCTCCTGCCTTGGACTGGAAGGTCCATAGATTCACTGCGGACAGTGGCAACAAATGCAGCCTTTATGGGGGAATCAGAATAGCTTCATTGACACTTGCTGTGGAGCCTAACCCTGAGTGACACTTTCTGTTGTCGCACAGCCTGAGCCAGTCACCTGTGCCATCCTCCATGCTCTGCCCTTCTCCTCACTTTTTCCACACTCCTTGTCGGCTACCTTTTTCTCCTGGCATTGGGACAGAGCTGTTGAGCACCCAGTCTCCGTTCTAAGCCAAGCATGGCCCCTTCCCAGTCTCCCAGACAAGATGGTGCCCACTTCTGTCTGGGTTTGTATGGGGCTCCTCTGAAGGAGCGACAGGGCGCTGGCCTCAGGATGGAAAAGCATCATCAAAACCATAAAAGCAACAATACAATCAACTTCTCCACGTCACTCTTCCCCAGAGGAGACTGCTATGGTGATCCAAGGTCTGTCGGACTCTGGGCGATGTCGCACCAGCTCAAGCCCTCGGCACTAGATGACCAGAAGCAGTGCACAAACCAGTAGCTAGTGTTCACAACTGTTATAAGAGGACAGGGACTCAAATCAGCTTCGGATTGTGTCTGGCACGCAATCGGCATTCAATAACTATTGAATTGTTGATAACTTTCTAGGCACTACACAGCCTATATATGTTAACTCCAAATTGCATAACAGCCCTGTGTATTGGGCATATTATACCTATTTTACAGATGAGGAAACTGAGGCTTAAATGTCTGTGGACCCTGCCCAAGTCAAAAGCAGCCAAACTAGGGTTTGAGCCTGGGCTCTCAGGTTCGAAAGACTGTGCTCTTCATATCCTGTTGTCTGAAACCGAACCACTGAAGGGCTTGTTCTCTCCTTCTCCATTAGTTCCCCTCTTTCTAAGCATCAGAACTAGGCCCAGGTACTCCTAAGCTATGACTCGGTTTCTCGCCCATCATCTTCCCTCGTGTCACAAAGTCCACTGGTAAGATCCAGTCTCTTCTGGTTTTTGCAGTGGAGTAGCTAACTGGGCCCCAGCGGAACACCGCAAAGCCAGAGGCTCTTTTAACTCGCAGTCCAGGGATGGGGGTGTTAACATAACCGGAGCCTCCTTCGGGGGGCCCTTTAAAGGCCTTCCTGGAGGTGGCTGTCCCTCACGTCCCTCTCTCCTGGCATAGCCTGCGACTCCTACTGGACGTCCGTCCACCCGGAGTACTGGACCAAGCGCCACGTCTGGGAATGGCTCCAGTTCTGCTGTGACCAGTACAAGCTGGATGCCAACTGCATCTCCTTCTGCCACTTCAACGTCAGCGGCCCGCAGCTGTGCAGCATGACGCAGGAGGAGTTCATCGAGGCGGCCGGCATCTGTGGGGAGTACCTCTACCTCATCCTCCAGAACATCCGCTCGCAAGGTCAGTGTCCAGAGGGCCGGGCTTCCCGGGGACACGCCCGGGGTTGGGACCAAATGACCTGAGCCCACGATGTGCCTCACACAGCAAAATCTCACTAACAGGAACTCTCTATTCACCAAACCCCCCTTAACCCAAATCTCTCAATACGTGGAAATTCTAGTTTGCTAGAATTAGAGATTGTAGGTCAAAGGGAACAAGGTACAGGGAAGCAGGTTGAGTGTTTTTTTGTTTTTTTTTTTTTAACAAGAAAAGAAAAACTAAAAAGACATTCAGGAACCAGGCAGATACAATAAAATAATGTATTGTGTTCATTAAGATTTGCAACAATAATGATGAGAAATAATGAAATCTGGCAGTTTGTACCAATGTGGATGGAACTCGCGGGCATTATGCTAAGTGAAGTAAGTCAGGCAGAGAAGGACAGATACCATATGTTTTCACTCATATGTGAAACAGGAGAAGAAACTTAACAGAGGACCATGGGGAAGGGGGAGGGGAAAAAATAGATAAGGAAAGGGAGGGAGGCAAACCATAAGAGACTCTTAAATACTGAGAACAAACAGGGTTGAGAGGTGGGGGAGAGGGGAAAAGAGGTGACGGGCATGGAGGGGGGCACTTGTTGGAATGAGCACTGGGTGTTATATGGAAACCAACTTGACAATAAACAAAAAAAAGATTTGCAACCATAAAACATGGAAAAAGAGGTTTCTGCTTGACTTTTCATTAAGCAGAAGGAGAAGAAAATTAACTAGACCCTTTCGCTTCCCGTTTCCAGAGGATTCCGACTCACTGGCATTTCGTCATCACTTTCCTAATGGTCAAGGAGCAAACGGCCGGAAGGTGGCGCCAGTGGCATTCTTTAACATTTCAACATGTCCTGCAAGAGCAGAATGTTGAACAGGTGTTTTAAAACTGGAGAGATTTTTTTTTTTTTTTGAGAACATATAATTCTGTATCCCTATGTCACAGATAAAAGAACTAAGGTCCCAAGCGACTAAGTGACTTCTCCACGGTCACACAGCAGACAGGGTTGATTTGTGGAAAACCAATAGAACGCAAGGGTTTTGAGTTCAGAAAGACCTGTGTTCCAATCCGGACTCCAATACTTTGTAGTCACTTGCTCTCTCTGGATGTCCACTGCCTCATCGGTACATTGGGATAATAATACACCTTCACAGGTGACAGGATTCAGTGAAACATTGCCTGCAGCAGCATATAAAGATGTAAAGGCAATAAATGGCAGCTGTTTTTTGTCATTATGAATATAACCAAGGAGAAGAGTTTTTTTTAATAAAGGAAACATAGCTCAATTTTAAGAATAGACCTTTCTAAAAGTTACCACCTTTTTTTTTGCTTAAGAATACACTAAAGGTAGGAAGCTCCCCATCACTGGAGATAATCAAGCAGTCTAATAGCCCCCTGATTGATGGGGATGCTGTGGCAGGGATTCCTGTCTGGACAGAAAACCACAGAAGACCTTCCAACTCTAAGATTCTTTGCTTACTCCTTGCTCTCCCCCATCACAAGTGCCTGAGGGCAGGCAAGCTACAGATGTTGGCCCTGGGGCACTGCTCAGCTTCTGTCCTGGGAACCTTGACCCATCAGGGGTAGGGAAGGGACCGCTGTCCATTGTTGTCCAGTCTTAGCTTCTCTAGCCAGTGACAGTGGCCTGCCTGGAGCAGTGGCCTGGGCATAGAGTGGGCCCTCCCTGAAAAGGGGAAAGTGAGTAAATCACAGCAGCCCAGAGAAGAGCTCTAGGCTCCCTTCAGAACCTTCTGAGGGAACTGTTTGCATGAGAATCCCTGGGCCAGGAGAGGGAGGTGTCCTGCCAAGAGGATGCAGCTTGGCATTGCCAAAACATCATGTCAATCAAGTATGTCTGTCTTTCGGCCTCCTGCGCCATTTCCCCCTTTGACCAGCATGTAAGAGGCATCTAAATCCCCAAGGATTAGAGGCCACATCACAGATCACAGACCCTGAGAGCCGAAGGGGAACTAGCGGTAGTTTTGTCCCATGTTGCCAGTGAGGAACACCAGCCTGGAGACTGAGGGACTGGCAAGATCACACTGGGGTCAGTGACAAGGCCCAGCTCAGAGCCCAGGACCACTTGGAAAATCCTGGAGGCTGCTGGAATGCGTGGCCCTGGGGCCCTCTCCAGGAGGCCTTTAAAAACCAGGAGATTGTCATCGCCCAGGGATGGCTTCAGGGTGGCCCAGTAAGAGCCAGGTGGTCTCCAAGCTTCTTGTCCCCCCTTTTCCCCGTGCCCCGTCTCCTGGCCAGGGAAACTGGGATCCATGGACTTCCTTTTCTCTCCTAGGTTACTCCTTCTTCAACGACACGGAGGAGACCAAGGCCGCCATCAAAGACTGTAAGTAACCAAGTCCAAGCTGCTCGAGGCTGAGCTGAGGCTGCTGTTGGGCGCGGGGGCTTGCTGGCTCTTCGTTGGCCACATTGAAAAGTTGAGGACCTAAAAACAGTCACAGGCCAGGAGAAGACAGGAGGGACAAAGGTGGTGGGCAGAGCATGGGGCTTGGATTTATGGATTCCTCGTCCTCCCCCAGCCTCAGTGTCCCTATCTGTAAACTGGAGCGACCTCGCCGGGTTGCGGTGAGTTGGAGAAACAGTGCATGTGAAGGCCTGGACGTGCTGGCAACACAGATGCTCCAAGCACTGGTATCTGTGAGCAAGGATCATCGTAATTACCAACCACGGGGACTTTTAGCCGCTAATGTCTCTGAAGATATGATCTTGCTAAGTGGTTTTTAATTACAAGGCCATGGAGGACCTCCAGTAGCCCCACTCATTCTGAAAATTAACCCTCATGGTTTTACTTCTGCAGATGGCGAAGGTTTAGGAAAGGAACTTAGGAGCTTTCATTTTTTAAAGATGATGATGATGATTGCTGTTAGTTACTGAGTCCCACACAATGTCCCTGGCCTGGGAACTAGGAAGAGATATGGGTCCTGGGTCCTGGGTCCTGGGCAGGCCCCTTCCTTCCGTGGACTTTAGCCCCTTCATCCACAGAGAGAGAACAGGGCAAATGGGTACTGGTGAGGCCTCTTGAGGGGCAGACACAGACAGATGGGTTCTTATGACTTATTGTTTCTATCCTGAAAGAACCAGGGAAGACTTCCTGGAAGGCGACATATTTAGATTAAGCCTAAAGGATGAAAGTTAGCCAGGAAAAGAGGGAAGGAAAGGGTCCAGGGAATGAGTGCTAAGTGCAAAGGCCCTGAGGCAGGAAAAATGTTGAAGCCCTTGAGAAAGAATCAAAAAAAGGCTAGAAGCTCTCATACTAGGAGGCTCGATACAGTAACCACCAGCCACATGTGGCCATTAAATTTAATTAAAATTAAATAAAGTAAAAATTCAGCTGCTGAGTCACATTGGTCATATTCCAAGTGCTCAATAGCCACAGGTAGCTAGTGGCTACCACATAGGACTGCTCAGATTCCTGTCACCGTGGTAAGTTCTCTTAGACTTACAAGACCGTTGGCCACATCAGCAGAGGGAGGAGTGGCAGCAGAGGCCAAGAGCAGGGCAGGGGCAGGTCACACACAGCTCTTGAGCCTGGATTTCATTCTGAGCAGGTTGGAAAGCCACTAAAGTAGGAAGCGATAAGATCCCATCTGCATTTTAAGAAGACTCCCTGCCCCCCCCCCCCCACCTCCAGACAGCGATGTCTAGGTCAGGAAGGAACTCAGGCAGAAGGCTACTGTCCAGGGGGAGAGTGGCGGTGACAGAGGCCCAGACCAGATGATGGGGAGGGACAGAGAGAAGTTTCTGGAGGCAGAGGCGGTGGTAAGACAAGGACTTTGAGCTGTCCTCTCTGGTGCACACACCCACAGAGACAAGCACTTGGCTCTGGCAGCCACCCAGGCCTCGCCCAGTGCAGGTGCTGCCCAGCCTGCTCCAACCAGGGAGGCACAAGCTATAGACTGAACTCGGGGTCACGTGGTCTGGGGAGTACACCCAAAAACCCGCAAACCAGCACCACAGCTTGGCCAAATGGCAGCCTCCACGGCCACAGCCAGGAAACCACAGATTTCCCCAAACAGAAACCCTATGTACAGTGGAATAGGAAGAAGACCAACAGACTGACAGATCATACAAGGAGCCTGCTCTAGAAAGTCCAGGATGTATAATCACGATGTCCATGGCCCAGGTGATGTTTCATGATCTTAGACACCATCCAACCCAGAAATGAGATGTGCCAGCCACAGGCCAAGGCCTTGGCCACCCAGGACAACTGGCATCCTGGGGCCTTCAAGTAATGCTCCCCCGAGTCTTCAGTGAAGATTAACATCATTCACTGGCATCTGTGAAACACGTGCCCAAGGCAGTGCCAGGCAGAGAGCTGCCCATACTTGAGCTCATTTAATCTTCACTACAACTGCAATCAGTAGTTTAGTGACTCCCATTTGCATCTGAGGAAATCAGAAGAGCAATGACTTGCAAATAAGATGGGATTCCAATTCATTTTCTCAAAGTCTGTGCTTGTATACACTGTGCCATTCACCAGACACATACACACACTCACACACATTCACACGCACACATGCACACATACACATATGTGCACACGCCTCTAAATCCTTCTCTTCATTCTGCTGCCCCTCAGCTGAGACCCAAGGCTCCAGAATCTTCTGGGTCTGGGCCCAGCTCTGCAACAATCCAGAGAACGAGATGATTTTCAACTCAGTACCCGCTGAAGGGGCCCAGGCCCAACAAGCTCTAAAAAACTGTTGGCCTGGCCCAAGTGACACACCCCATCCCCACCACCCCCACTGCAGAAATGCCAGAAAACAAAGCCTACAGGCCTGGTTTGAGGCCGGGAGCCTCCTGTTTGGAGGCTCAGAGCCCCTCCTCATGACACGAGTGTCGGCTCTAGGCCACCACTCATGTCGTGGGGATGTGATGGTCTGGTTTTGGAAACTCTGCCTCTCCAGCCCCCATATCGCTTCTGGACTTCAGTCAACAACTGAAAATATATCCTTTGGCCACATTTTTTAAAAATTTATTTTTAACATTTATTTATTTCTGGGAGGCAGAAAGAGACAGAGCAGGAGCTGGGTTAAGGGCAGACAGAGAGGGAAACAGAATTCGAAGCAGGCTCCAGGTTCTGAGCCGTCAGCACAGAACCCAACGCGGGGCTCGAACCAACGAACAGCGGCATCATGACCCGAGCCGTAGTCAGATGATTAACCCACCGAACCACCCAGGCGCCGCTGGCCACGCTTTAAGTCTCCAGCCTCAAGGCAACCGAACCTTTCCAAATCCCAGGGACAGCAGACAACCCAGGCCACGCCCCAGGGGCCCCACACCCGGCAGAGCCGAGCGGCGGGGACACTTTCCAGAACATATATCTGAGACAAGGACAAATGTCCCCCGGAACACCACTGGCAGACAAATTCAGCGGCTCCCTGGGGGGGCTGTGGCCTCCGGCTGGCGTGGGCGGAGGTTGTGACTTGGCAACTGCCTCTGCCTCGCTTCTTAAAAGATTCAAGGAACCCAACAACAGGTCCCCTCCGTGCGGGACGCTGCGCAGCGCAGCGCCTGATGGGACAGAAGGGCAGCGGTCTTTCGTGTCGCCAGCGGCCTGCTGTCTGTCCTGCTCACCTGCCTTCGCGCCTCTCCACCTGGCAGCTGCCCCCGTGCTCGGCTGCCCTCACCCGGCACTCACACGTCTGCACGGCCCTGCCTGGGCGCACGGGCCTGTTTTTCCATCTCAGTGCAGCTCCAGGCTGTAGCATATGCAAGGGTGGAGACGAGGCCCCGGGGAGCCCGAAGGCCGAAGGCGTGCGTTCACCTAACTGTTGGTTCCAAGCCACGTGCACTGTAGCTGTGCGAGCTTAGGGCTCCGAGGTCCGGCCAGGCACATGACCCGACGGTGCCCCGCCCCCGGCCAGGCACGTGACCTGACGGTGCCCCGACCCCCAACATCCCGGGCTCGCGCCTTTCCCGCTGCAGGGAGGCTTCTGTGCTGGCTTTAATGCAAAGGGCGATTTGCTCACCGCCTTCACCACTCTTTACACACCCCCGCCCTGCCTCAGTATTCCCAGCATTCATCACCTAATTGCCCGTATTTGCTTGTTTATGATATGTTACCCACTTGGAGGTCTAAGTGGAGAGACTTGGACCTATTTGGGGCTGTGCGTCCAGCACCTCGTAGTGTGGGTGTACACTGGCTTGACACTTGTGAACAGATGAGTGAATGGCCTGCAGGGTGCTCCCTGACTCCCCTACACCTTCGTTTATTTCTGTGTCAAACGGGAATAGTAACAGAAGCTCATCACAAAGGTGGGTGAGGTGAGTGCCCAGTAATAGCAAATGCGCTACAAACTTAGCTCATAGTTACTCATGAAACAGCTGTTGAACACCTACTAGGAAAGACAAGATGAAGTAATAGCTCTGAACATCAGCTTTGGAACAGAACTGCTCTGGATTCAAGTCCTGCCTCCACCGCTCTGGATAAAATCCATAAACTCTCTGGTCTTCAATTTCTTCCTCCATAAAGTGGAAATAGCAACGGTACTACATGGGTGGTTGCAGGAAATAAATCAGATAGTTTGTGTGAAGCACTCAACAAGCACTTGGCATTTAGTAAGCGTTCCATAGTAGAGCAGAAAAGAGGCAAGATCAACCATTACAGTGGAGTGGACTAGTGCTGTAAACTAAGGCACACACAGTTGCTAGGAAACAGAGGGGATCTAACTCAGGGGTAAGTTCAGAGAAAACTTCCTGAAGAGGTCTGGAGAGTGAGAGTCAGCTGGGTGGGAAGCTATGCAAAGGCCCTGAGGCAGGAGAAAGCTAATTGGCATTGGGACTACCTAACTCAAGAGAAGGGAAGAATTTGGGGAGCAGCAAGAGAGAAGGCTAGAGAGCTAGGTGGAGGTCAGTTTGTGAAAGGCCTAACGTGGCAGCCTTCATCCTGGACACAACAGGGAGCCACTGCAGGGCGCTACGCCAGGGAGTGACATGACCCAGTGGCAGTGAGGCAGATTGCCCTGGGCAGCAGTGTGCAAGACAGGACACCGTTCCTTTCCCTGACAACATACTTATTCTTTCATCTAGTGATTAGAGCACAGTATATCTACTAGACTTACAGTACATAGGCTTAGTACAGAACTAAGTATGCTAAGTGTGCTTAATGTAGCATATGGTACAGTGGTTGCTCAGTACTACTTACTAAGCATGTGCCATAGGCCAGGCCCTGGGCTGGGTGTTGGGGGGTGGGGGGGGGGGTAATACATCTGGAAACACAAATCCCTGACTTCTGATGGGAATAGAGAGTGAACTAAATAAAAGAGGTTATACTATGTTCGATGGTGATAAATATTACGGCAAAAAAAATAAATAAGAGATTGTGGATACAGAATGCTGAGTAGAGGTAAGTGTGTGTGATACCACTGAGAAGGTGACTTTGAGCAAAGATTGAGAGGAGACCCAAACCCATGGATATCCAAGGAAAGAGCACTCAGGTCAGAGGGAGGGCAAGTGCAAAGACCCTGAGGTAGAATGTGCACATGAGTTTCTGAAAGAGCCAGGAAGCCAGTGTGGCTGGAGCAAAGTGAGAAAGGGGAGAGGTGGAGGGGGTGAGATCTGGTACCACCTTTTTTGTTTTTCTGTAAACCATATACTACTTTGAAACAAGGCTGTGCGAGGGTCTCAGTTGTTACTTACAGCATGAGTTCTAATTGAGCTCTGTATTGAGTTAATGCCTTGCTTTCTGCTATTCATCAGTTCTGGTCTCTCTGCTTCTGCTAGTGTCCCTTCCAGTCCATTCTCCACACACTACTCAGGAATTTTCGTAAAATGTGGATCTTGTCAAACTCCAAAGTCTTCACTTTACTCTTTGAATAAAACCCCAAGTCCTCACTGTGGCCTGTTGTCTACCTCTCCCCTGGGCACGCGTGCCTGCCTCACTGGTTCTCTCTCTCTCTCTCACTGGCTTTGCACATGCTGCTTCTTCCCTTTGGAACATTGTCTCACTTCCTCACATCAGCGTAGATCCCTCCTGCACACAATGCCCTCCTTGGCCACCCTATCTAAAGCAGGCACTCCCCACATTTGTTTGCTCTCTGATGTCTTGCTTCATAACACTTTAAATAGGTGGATTGTTTGACTTGTGTTTTGCCTTGCTTGTGGGTCCTTAAATTCCACATGCACAGGGACCAGGTCTGTCTTGTTTACTCCTATTCCCAGCACGGAGCGCAGAGCGTGGCACCCAGTGAGACAGAGCACAAATGCTTCCTGAAGGCAAACACCTTGCACCTACTACTTACCCCCAAAGTGCCTGGAGTGGTGTCTTCTACCACAAAGGTGTCCAATTAACAGTTGCTCATTTTGGTTTCATTTGAGTTCTGAATGATTCCTACTGCTCTAAATCATTCTATTTCAGATGCTGATACAAATTGTTTGAAAACAAGTGGCATCAAAAGTCAAGACTGTCACAGTCATAGTCGAACAAGTAAGTGTAGAGACGCCATTTCTCATTTCTAAGTTCCTGAAACCACTCATGAGGCAAAGTATTCTAATAAGCTTTCAAATGGAATGTTTGAATGGGACCAGCTGTTTTCCCAAAGAAGGTACCAGAAAAGTTCACTTTTATAAATGTCATCAAAATCACATTTCTTTTCAATTGGACACGGTGTTACAAGAATTAAAATGAGGAAAGAAAGAAATTTTCTAACCATGTTGAATTTCTGAATAAGGGTCTATTTCCCCTGGTCTACCGGGCATTCTTTTCTCTGAAGTACTCAGGGACAACGGTAGAGAAAACACCATGTGTTGGCAATTCTGTTAGTCTTTCCCAGCCCTAAAATCTACCCAGTGCAGAACCAAGTCTGTATTAAATCGTAATCCTCCAACTTCTGCTAGGAGAGAGTGATTTCACAGATAACTAGAGAGATCATGGTTACAGAGCTAGAAGAGATGAATTCAGGACCCAAGCCCAGGCGGATAGTCTCTCCAGCCGGTCTTAACCACAATAGAAAGTGGTTAAGTGGTTAAGAAAACAAGAGAAATACCAGCTTTTCATGAAAAAGCTAACTGCAGGATTGGTCTGCCCAGACAGGTGTGGTTATGGGATTTTAGTACAACCATAATGCCGGTCAGAAAGACCATTTGACTGTCATTTTATGAATTCCTAAGAAACAGTCCACAGTCCCACGGAGCAAGCACAGTGTGTGAGCCATGGTGTTTCTAGTCAGTATAAACTTGGCGTCCCTATGTATGTTTTTTCTGATTGCTTTCATAGAAGACAGACATTTCACAGCTCAGTCAGCTTCCAAGTGAGCACTAAGTCATTACTATGGAAAATAACCCCATAAAAGCAGCAGCCATTCTCATGAATTAATGAGAAACTGTATTCTCTTAGAATTAAAAAAAAAAATTAAGTTTATTTATTTTGAGAGAGAGGAAAAGAATGAGGAGGCAAGGGGCAGAGAGCTAGAGAGGGAAAGAGAGAATCCCAAGCAGGCTCTGTGCCCACAATCCTGGGATCATGACCTGAGCTGAGATCAAGAGTCAGACACTCAACCAACTAAGCCACCCACACGCCCCTTAACAACCTTTTAAGTGACTGGTTTTCTTCCTTCTCAAAAGGCCTCCAGAGTTCTCATCTGTGGGAATTTGTGCGAGACCTGCTTCTATCTCCTGAAGAAAACTGTGGCATCCTGGAATGGGAAGATAGGGAACAAGGTATTTTTCGGGTGGTAAAATCAGAAGCCCTGGCAAAGATGTGGGGACAAAGGAAGAAGAATGACAGAATGACGTATGAAAAGCTGAGCAGAGCTCTGAGGTAAGTGGATAGCATGAAAGGCCATGAGCCTTCAGGCAGAGTTCTAGAAAATGGCCAGCCACGGAGGATTAAACTGTGTTGGCAGCTTTCTCCTTGATCATTGAAAGGTCATGGGACAACACCATGGTTCTTGGTTACAGATGAGATTATGGTTTGTAAACGGACACGCCGTCCTTTGCATTCTTGGCCGCGGCCCCAGGGATCACGCCGAGTGCAGGCCGTCCCACACATACACACACAAAACACGCTTTGAACCCAGTGTGGGGAGGCTTGGTCTTCAAGACGGCTGGGAAAGGTTTAAGTGTAAGTTGATAGCAGGGTGTGAAAATACCAGGGTAACCAAAGACCAGCGTGGTCACCCAACAGGAACGAGAACAGGGTTTATATTCGGTGGTTCCCTGGGGGTGCGAGCCTCCCCACATTTCTCTTCTGCTTGCCTTTCTCAGGTACTACTACAAAACGGGAATTCTGGAGCGAGTCGACCGAAGGCTAGTGTACAAATTTGGAAAAAATGCACACGGGTGGCAGGAAGACAAGCTATGATCTGCTCGATTTTACGGATCTCTGTCTTCTCAATCAGATCGCAATAGACACTCACTGCAAAGTCTTTTTGTTGTTGTTGTTCACCTGCAAGTGAGCTGATAAAATTTCTCCACCTCTCAGCTTACGTTTGGATTCAGAGTTGTTGTTGTCTGCTGGGGGACAGTGGCAGCAGCCCTTAAGAAATTCCTTAATTCCTTTTTTTTTTTTCCTTACCCGAGGGGGAGGAGGAGGGCATGATCATTTGCAGTACCTTGATCACACATCACTTCCCTAATCAAGAGTTGCGGATGCACAGTAGCCCCGTGCTATTGGTGCCGCTCAGAGGAGAGGGTCCAGTTCTGCCACTGGAGGCTCTCCAGGGCTCCCATTCAACAGGCTCAGAAGTTTTCACATTGTTAACAGCGGCAGCTCGCAAAGGAAGAGCAGTTGGGATAGTGGGAGGGGGTGAGACGTGTGTCAGACAGACACACTGCAGATTTTAAATAGTTCGCATCAGATGCCATAGAAGAGTTTCTTAATCGATAAAGGAGCGAATCCATCAAGCTGGGACATGACTGGACTTAGCCTAGGCTTAATAGTAAGTTTCTGAACCAGAGCATCCCTGGGGCCACTCAGCAAAATTCCCATAGCCATCTTTCTAGAGCAACACACTTAAAACTAGGCACATTATTGACTCCTGCTGAGTTTATTTCCCCCTCTTCTCCTCCTGGTGGGGGGCGGCCAGGTTAGTCTATGGATACTTGCACCGATTTCCAAACCACCGGTGTTTCTGATTCAAGCTGCCAGCGCCACAAAATTGGAACTCAATCATTCCGTCTGTGGCCAAGGCGTTAAATAAACCCTTATAGAACTGGCAGTGTCCTGACAACTCTGTAAAGGCCAATTAAATGTGTAAGTCTCTTTTGTTTTGTCTTCCCGGAATGTACTCAAGCTCTAAAATATATTTCCTTGACAAAAGTAGAGTGAATTTATACCAGTAAATGTCACGGGTTCGAGTCTGCACTGGCATCTTCTCATTACTCGCCAGTGGGGAAGCCATGAGTGACCTACAACGAGGTGGCTGTCCCTAGGGCTGCTACTCCGCCAGAGCAGGGATCTCCATGTGACCAGGCACTGAACCACCGTACAGGCTGAGGACCTCCTTGCGTAGAGTTTAACTTCAAAAGCAACGTGCTTTAAAAAAAATGTGAATTACTGTAAAATAATCTATTTTTGGATTCATGTGTTTTCCAGGTGGATATAGTTTGTAAACAATGTGAATAAAATATTTAAGGTGTTAAAGTGTCTCTGTATTGTTAAATTCTGCAAGGCAGACTCAGCAAAACATTAGCGACCTGTGAAAACTTTGATGACACTTGCATCTCTTAACAGTTTGGACGTGTAAAGAGCCCCAGAAGATGCAAGAAATATATGCAGTGACCCTGCCCACCACCTCTACATCCTAAACAGAGGTTCCTGGGGCCTACAGATATGTTTCTGTTTGGTATCCATTTGTGTGTGTGCATGCGCGTGGGTACACACACACTTTTTGTTTGTTTGTTTTGAGGTTTTGTTGTTTCTCATTCTGAATTAGTTACCTTATCTAAAAATCAAGGGGTTGACATAAAAATCCAGGTTTTCAGCTCCTTTTAAAACCTCAGATCCCGCAACCCTAGTTTCCTAATGCTTTGTGGGATTGGAGCTAAGTAGAAACTGCCCCTTTGGGCAGAGCATCTGGTCAGCACTTCATACCTCTTTCCGGACATTCAGCTATGTTCTCACACTATTGTGGTTTTATTTCCATACATCCAGAATGCTTGTACATTTTGAACTTGAGACCTCCGTCCTAGCCATCTGAAGAGGTAAGTGCCATGTCAATGGATGGGATCAGAGTCCACAGTCCCACTGAAAGAAGACATTGTCCAGAAAATTGGGAATTTGCTGATGGGAGAGAACTGGGAACTTTCTGGCAGAGAATTTGGCAGAAGGAGAATGAAGAAGCTAAGGTGGGGGTCAGAGAGGGGGTGGAGGGGAAGAGGGGAGGGGTGAGGAGTAACACACTACCTAAGAGATACTGCCCCAGCCCTGGAGGGGGGCCTCAAGCAATTCACAGAACAAAATAATTTATCCCTCTGCCACTCAGATTTTCCCTTTACAAAACCATTCACCAGCATCCTCTTTGCATTAGTTTTCTAGAGCTGCCCAGGACACATTCCCACATTTGGTGGCTTATAACAGGAGGGATGTATTGTCTCCCAGTTCTGGAGGTTGGAAGTCTGAAATCAAGGTGTTGGCTGAGCCACGCACCCTCCCTAGGCTCTAGGAAAGAATCCTTCCTTGCCTCTTTCTGCTTCTGGAGGCTCCAGGCCTCCTTGGCTTATGACTCTAAGATTCCAATCTCTGCCTCCACCTGCAAGTGGCTTGCCCCTCCATCTGGCCTTTAGTCTCTTAGAATACTCATCATTGGACTTGGGAACCATCTGGATAATCCAGGGTGATCATATCTTGAGACCCTTAATTTAATGACATCTGCAAAAACTCTTTTCCAAATAAGGTCACCTTCACAGCTTCAGGAGGCTGGGACACGGGCAAATCCACATGAGGACTTCATTCAACCCACTATACTCTAAAACTTTACCTAAACATAGAGCTTCATGATACAAGTCATTAAAGAACGGAAAATATGAAAAGCTGCTTAAAATACCACACTTCAGGCAAATGGTACCAGAGCAGGGGGAAAAAAAAAACCAACTAAAAACAACAATGCAAAATTCACTTATCAAAGAGTCAAGTGAGGAAGAAGTGTTTCCTTTATAAAAGACCATAATAGAGCTTTCTATAGAAAACTTTCAGTATATTTGTGACTGCTTAAAATTATCCAGAATTTTAAAAGTATACAGAACTTTTTGTGTTCGCCTCTCCTAACCTTTCATGCTGTTAAAAGCTCTGATAAGGATTTTAAAGCCTTCAATTTGTCTTATCAGCTCATATAAAGTGGAATTTGGCCATCTGTTTTGTGGCCAGGAACTTGCCCACTTTTCTCCCAGAAAAGCACGTGCTAAGTTCTTACAGCTCACTTCCTATGTAGATAAATTGGAGTGATGCTCATTTGTCAGGGAAATACAAGATGAATCTGTTTTTAGGCCAAAATTCTGACACTGAATTTAAAAAGAGCAAGGAGATCCTTCCCAGAGCTTAACAGCCCAGAGTGAGTGCTCCTTTCAGAAAAGCAAGTCATCAATTTTAAAATACTGGGAGCCGATCTTCAGGCAGCATTGTGCCAGAGCTGAAGGGAAAATGCCCTTTAAGGTGAGGATGTGAGAAATGAAAAGGACGTGTCCACACAAAAGCAGGTACGCAAAACGAGCACAGCAGCATTATTCCAGAACAGCCGGCAAGTGGAGGTGCCCACATGTCTGTCTGTCAGCTGATGAACGGGTAAATAAAACACAGCACATCCATACCGTGGAATATTATTTGGCAATAAAAGGAAATGAAGCACGGGTACACGCTGCAACATGTAAGAACCTTGAAAACACGATGCCGAGGAAAGAAGCCACTCACAAAGGCCATGTGTCATAGGCCTCCATTTAAATCAAATGTGCAGAGCAGCCAGTCTTTACACAGCAGGTAGACTGGTGATGGCCAAGGGTTGGGGCAGGGTGAGCAACTGCTAATGGTACAGGGTTTTGGGGGCTCCTGAGGGGGGTCACAAAAATGTCCTAAAATCAATTATAATTATACAACTCAATGTATATACTACAAACCACTGAATTATATACTTTAATTGCCTGAATTTTAGGGTATGTAAATTATATCTCAAAAAAGCTATTATCTTTTTAAAAAGGTTCCAATGACCCACTGCATCAAATACTAAGAGACCATGTGAGAGAAGGAATGAGAATGGACCATTGGATTTTGGTTTTCATTGTGGTAAAATATATGTAAACACAAAACTTAATGATTTAATCATTTAAGTGCCCGATTCGGTGGCATTAAATATATTCACAGTACTGTGTAACCATCACCACCATCCATCTCCAGAACTTTCTCCTGTTCCCAAACTGAAACTCTGTAACCATTAAACACTAACTCCCCATTTTTCCCTCCCCCAGCCTGGGAACCACCATCACACTCTAGGTCTCAATGGAGCTGACTCCTCTTGGGGACCTCATATAAGTAGATTGATATCACATTTGTCCTGCATCTGGCTTATTTCTCTTGCATCATCCCTTCAAAGGTCATCCATGTTGTAGCATGTATTAGGATTTCCTTCCTTTTTAAACCTGACTAATATTCCATTGCCTGGATATGCCAAATTTTGTTTATTCATTCATCCATCAATGGAAACTTGGGTTTTTCCCACCTTTGGGACACTGTGAATATCGCTATGAACACATGGTGTAAACATGATCTTTTCAAGTCCCTGCTTTCACTTCTTTGGGGTACATACCCAGAAGTGGCATTGCTGGATGGGACCACTGGATTTTAGCAGCATGGAAGCCACTGGTGACGCTGGCAAGGGCAGCCTGATTGGAGTAGGTTCAAGAGAGGAAGAAGACAGAGGGGATAGCGAGGAAAGACAAATCTTTTTAAGGTATTTTTCCATAAGGAGAGCTGCAATGACAGGAGAGCCCTCTGAGGGCAAGAGAGGATTTAAGATTTAGAGCAGCAGGCTTGCATGCTCACAGGGGTGATATACGAGAGGGCAGGGAGAATCCAGAGCAGGAGGGAGGGCATGCGGTCAGTGCACAAGAGGGGTCTGGTCTTCAGTAGGAGCAGAGCTCATCTCTGTCAACAGAAAGGAAAGAAGAGCATGTGGATGTCGATGCTGGCAGTTTGGAAGATTCTGGTGGAGGAAAAGATAAGGAAGTTATTCCATCATTGGTGAAATAAGGAGCCGAGAGGAAGAGGGAAAGGAAAGGACAAATGGGAGGAGGGAAAGATAGATTTCCAGGCAGTGCTGAGGGCCACGTGAGGTTTGGGGTCATATTTTAAAAAGCCCAAGCAACAGGGCTGTGTTTTGCTCTGGTCATGGTCATTTCCAGTGCAGGAACTGAATCACTGAGAGGTCCCCCTTACAAAAGCTGGGTTCTGGAATAATTATCATTTAGAACTATATAAAATTTAAACGGAGTAAGAAGGGAAGTTAGGACATGAAGAGGGTGATGATCATTAAGAAGTGATGAAACATCCTAGGAGTGTTGCGGAACTTAATGGGAAGGGAAGTCTATGGTAAATTAATGTTCAGATATAGTCACACACACACACAATCACCTCCATGGGTGGAGTACAATTCCTCACTCTTGAACTTTGGACTTAGCCATGTGACTTGCTTTGGCTAATGAAATATCAGTGGGCATGACACAAACAAAGGCTTCAAAACCCCTGTGCAATTGGGATTTTTCTCTTGCAACCTCAATTCCAGAGAAAGGAAAAAGAGGTTTCCTTTTCTTGGATTCTTACACTTCTGCCATCACTATGGGCTAGCCATGACCATGCGTCCCAGAAGGATGAGACGTGTGACACAGAGTCACATCTCCAAGATGCCTCAGCTGAGCCCAGACTAGATCAGCTGACTAAACACATAGGTGATACGTGACTTAATTATCAATCTCTAGATAACTAAACACATAGGTGATACGTGACTTAAGTCACTGAGTTTTGAGGTGGTTTGTTACAACCTGACCAAGACAAGGTCCTGGGGGAGCTGAGCTGGAAAGATGTAGTGGTCAAGGTCAAATATTTTGAATAATCACCATACAACCCTAGGGAGATAGGAACAATTATTGATTCCACTTAGAGATGAGGGAACTAACGCTCAAAGAGGTGAAGGAACTTTACTCAAATACCCACAGGTGGATAACACGCCATCCCTCACCAGTTTTATTCACCTGATAAATTTGGCTCAGAAACTCTAAGGATGTATCTTAATGTCACTTAAAAGGAATACAACTAGATACTACTTCCAAGGAAGGAAAACCTAACTGGGGAGGTTACCCTCAACAATATTTATCTTTGAAAATTACAATAAGTGGTCTCCAGAGAAAAACTGGAGACACTTCCAGGTGTCAGATTTTTATATATAGGAAACATGTTAAATACATGTTATTTTCACTACTGACTGACTTATTTCTAGATGACAGAATAAACCAAAACAGGAAATATCTCAAAAACTTCATCTCTGTGCTTATAACCAATACTCAAATCAACTCCTTCCCCGTTGTCAAATTATAATTTTTATGGCTTAATCTTATATAGTAAAGATATATTTATCATTTAGGCACTATAGAAAGAACTGTAGTGAGGTCACCATACTGAAAGTGTTCACCACTGGATACATATGGTTACTTTTACATTCCAAGTTGACAAAGTTAAGTTTCTAAGCACACACAGGAGGAATTTAGGGAGGAGAGATTTGACAGGAGGGTTAAAGAAGTTTGAACTACAAGACTGAAAGTTTGTATCTACCAGTGGTGGAATGGTTTCCTGAAGCCCAAGATGTCAGGGAATTCCTGAGAGTAGAGTACAAACTGGTTTTGAAGATCTGAGATGAAGGGAAGAAGCGTTTTCAAAGAAAACAGGTTTTCACGGAGTACTTTAAAGCATTCCACTTGATTTTCGGTATGAGAGGCAAAGATGAGTCAAAGAAAAACAGAAAGGAAAGATAAGGAAGTGAGCTCATGGACAAGACATCTCAGCAATTTTCAAAGTTGAGAAATTTGCTATTTTTCTTACAGAAAAAAAGTCCTGGTCCCCAGTGTCTCAGAAAGCTACTGGTTTAAGCAAATACTGATAGCATCCTTGTGATATTGGTTTATTTTCAATTTTAAGGGTAAGCATCTGATAACACACGATATTCAGATTAAGAGTCCAAATTCCAGAAAGAGCTGAAAGAAATCAAATTACATTCTTCTATTCTTATGTACAGATTATTTTATTGCAAAAATGTAACAATTACAAATCAGTCTGTTGTAAAATCAATGCTATATTAGCATAAGTGTAATTCCAAGTTTTAAAAAGTCTGAGCGATTCCAAGCAGAAATAAGCATTAATCTGTGACGTCACTGAAGTTATTGTCAAAAAACATCAATGCATTAAATGTGTTTTTCCTATAGGGAACTGAGAAAAATTAAAACTTCTGAGCAGATTATCTTTTCTTATATAATCATAGACATATTTTTAGTTAATAAGGCCACAAGATAATATGTAAACACACTGATTTCAGCAAGATTTTTTTATTATCAAATAAAATCGTCTTTGATTCCAGTCATCTTAAGTGAAGAATCCAAATGCCAAAGCAAATACATTTTCTTTAAAAAGGCTGGTTAAGCCCTGACCCTCACCTCCTTCTAGGGGAACAGCATTAAAAGCCATTGCTGCATTAGCTGTTACAGAAACCTGGATTAGCATTTTAAAGACATGAGCTTGCCTTCGCGCACCCAGCACAGGAGAACCTTCTATCCAGCCAAGAGTGGACACCATGCTTTGCTTCACAGGTGGAGAGCCACCTTGGCAAGACCAGGGCCCTGACTCTCACAGATTCGCTTTCTCCCTGGCAGCCAAGTGAGACCCATGCTGCATAAAGGTGTGAATCGCGTTCTGTTCAAAAAGAACAAGGCCAGCAGGTTAATTCAGTCCCTCAGCAGCAGCTTGGTTGGTATTCGTCTTTGCTTTAATTTGTACTCACATTAAAGTAATAACACTTGGGGATTCATTTATCTAAACTACCTTATATAGTCCAGAGGTAAAATGAAGACTATGCGCTTTGCAATTGAGTTCTTTACATAGCAAATGAGTGCCTGAGCAGCTTGAGAAATTTAATAGTTGGTCCTGAGAAGAATCATCGTAAAAGGAGACCAAACCGTGCCTCATCTAATCCAGGACACCCTTCCTCCCCCACAACCAGGGGGCGCTGGGCTCACCTTAGGTTTCTCAGCATTGTATTTGTCCAGAAGAGCCTGGATGCGGGCCCCATAGTCGGGATGGACATCACTAAAGTTCTTGACCTGAAACCAAATGAAAACGATGTAGATATTACCCGAGCCCCCTATCAGGCCATTCGCCAGTGTCCATTTCACAGTGTTTACCCGGTAGGGGAAGAAGGAAGGCACAATCACACAGGGTCTGGAGAAACACGGGGTAAGATTTCCAAGGAAAACCCTGGCACATAATGGCTGAGAAACCTTGGATAAGTCATTCCTCTGAGCTTCCGTGCCTACTCCCCGTAAAATGAGCGAGATAAGTAAGCTCACCTCACAGAACAGTACAAGAAAAACACACAAGGTGAGCTGCACTAACGACATGTGATGAACCGACCTCAGGATGGCTCAACAAGTTACACTGACTGGTGTACAGAAATGGGCCCAGACACCGCCTGAATTTTAAGTGAGGTACACAGAGACACTGGCACCTGCTGGGTGAGTCCACATACCTCAGGCAGGAATTCCTGACCATGGGCTGATCCTGAGCAGACAGAGGGAGGCGGGGCATTGGGAACCCACAGGAAGCCTCGCGGCTTCAGCGCACAGGAGAGAAGGATGCCAAGTAGCCCAGTTCTGCTACTTCCACACTGTCTCACTCGTTCTCGCCAGTAAGAGGAGCTAAGACCCACACTCCCTTATCTCATAGAGCAAGTGTCCAGCTCTCTGCTGCAGGTGGCAATAAACAAATAGTGCCTCAGGAATTTCAAGGGTTATTTTTCATACACGTACTTGTGAAAAACAGTTAGAGACACAGAATTTGCCTCCAGAGAAAGTGCCCAGCCTGCTGGTACTTGTCTCCAGGCCTTTGAACACATCCCAGAGAGCTACTGGCCCAGCTGCCCCTTTGAACAGAGAAGCAGCAGCCACGAGGCATGGAAACAGTGGGGTTGCCTAAATTTACGTGAAGCTTAGCCCTGAGGTCAGACAGAAAACTGCCACGTGAGAAGGCTCCACGCAGCACAGTGAGCTGCCATCAGAAATATCCAGGCACCTCTGCTCAGAAGTTCAGCCTGAGTTTTGGAAGCAACTCACTTCTCCCCAGAGAGCATGCAAGTTTCTAGTTGCTTCTGAAGGTGGGTCAAGTGATACCCAGACAGGCTTCATGATATAAAGTTGCAATCTAAAAAAAAAACATACATTTTTTTTTTTTTTAAGTTCATTTTTTTATTTTGAGAGAGAGAGAGCAAGTGCACAAGTGGGGGAAGGGCAGAAAGAAGGAGAGACAGAATCCCAAGTAGGCTCTGCACCATCAGCACAGAGCCCAATGCAGGGCTCAAAGTCACAAAATATGAGATCGTGACCTGAGCCAAGATCAAGAGTCGGACGCTCAACCGACTGCACCATCCAGGCACCCCTATATTTCTTATCTTCTAAAGTCTAAGCAAAATTGTGGCAGGACTCACATTTTTATATTGGGCAGTACTGTCTTCCATAGAACATGGGTGCAGTCAATAAAGAGCATAAAAGAGAATTCACCCTGTAAATGATTACACAACTGCACAAAGTGCTAATGGATCAATGGATACACCATATGCACCGGAGATAAAGCACAGAGAAAAGGATCAGAGGTTGGTTGGAGATTAGTACTGATTTTTTTTTTTAAGTCCAATTAGCTCAAGTAAAATAGAAAGGACACTTCCCTTTAAGGGTTCTCTCACACAGCTGCACTCTCTTCTCCAGCCAGTAGATGTCACCCATCAGCTTACAAAGCGTCACTCACCGCTTTCTTCTGGATGAAAAGTTGTGCGTCTTTCAGATGGCCAGCAATGTTCTCACACAGGCGTTTCCTCTCCTCTTCATTCAGTACCTTCGTATAGAAGGCCCGCACCTGCTCAGTGAAAATGCACAGTGCAGAGAATTAAATAACCAGTTTATCATGAACAAAACTCACCTGATGTGCCACGTTTGAAATGAAAAAGATTTTAGAATTTAAGGATAATTTAAATTCTAGTTAAAACTGTTGTTTGTGTGGTGTTCTTCACTTTGTTTTAAGCAAAACAGAAAGAATTCAGTTGATCAGAGCCCACAACTCTTTCTTCATAATGTCGTGTTTAGTCAGCGTTTATAAATCTTTTATAAACAGAAGACCGTATAGTCTACAATTAAGAATCCCACCACACCTTAACATTGCCAAGTCAGAGTGGGCAAGTGGTCATCAGATGGAAAGTCAGCACAATACAACCTTTGTTCAATTCACCCAGAACCACAGAGGGAAAACTCTCAATCATTAATATAATATGCTTAGATTTCAGAAGCCAAGCTTTCTTGGAGAAGACACGGGGTCCCTGGGTGGCTCAGTCAGTTGAGCACCTGACTCTTGATTTCAGCTCAGGTTGTGATCTCAGGGTCATGAGACTGAGCCCCGCACTGGGATTCTGTCTCTGCCTCTCTCTCTGCTCCTCTCTGTACTCTCTCTCGCTCTCTCTAAAATAAATAAAATGAAAAAACTTTTTTTAAAGAAGATACAAGTTAATAACAATATTTTGTTTATATTGTTGAGCTCACCTCTAAAATGAATATCAATAGATTAAAATGGAAAATTGGAGCTTAGAATTGGTATAGGAGCCCTAACGGACTTGCTCATTTCTGAAACCAACCATTTCAAGGTAATAGTTATGAGTTTATTCTACTATTTCATTCATTCAATCAACCAATACTTATTTATTGAGTACCTATAATGTACCAAGCACTGTTCTATGTATTTTCTATGAATGTTTATAAAGTCCAAAATATCAAATTCATAAAACTCAAAATGTTCATAATTTTTCTAAGTATGTTATGAAATATTGAGCCATAAAAACATTTTTTAAAAATTTGAACAAAATTTACATTTGATACCAAAGTTTAAAAATCCAACTTTGGTATGATGACATCCAATCACAGTACTGCATTTTGGGGACTTTTCTCAGATCTCTCCCTCAATTCACTAATTCTCTCTTTAGCTATATCTAACATATTGTTTAATCATCAACTGAGTCCCTATATCCATTAAATTTTTATTTGAAAAACTGTACTTTTTGTTTCTAAAAATATCTGTGGTTCTTTCTTAAATCTATTTGTTTTTGTTTTCTCACATCCTATTCTTATCTTGTAAATCATATTGCTTTCTGTATCTCCTTTAATACTGTATATGTGCCTATTTTAGAGCCCTTTTAGATTATTCTATCATGTGTATGATTCTTCCGTCCATCGCATGTGCAGTTTCTCAGGGTGCTGGATTTCCCTACATGTATTGTAATTTCTCCCTGTGACTCATATTCAACAAGAGTTTTCTGCAGAACCAACAACCGTATCTAAATTATGAAGGTGTCTTGTGATTTTTTTCACCATCTCTGCAGAGGCCTAGCAGGGTTCACTGACCCATTATTTCTCAGTTCAGGGCTTCTAGATGATTCTAAGTGGAACAAGAATACAGAGACCTCACCTGAGAGGAGAGGAGCGGAAGAGAGGGACCCCCAATTCCTCAGGAAATCTAGAGCCCACATGCTTTCAAGCTGCAGCCTCAGTCTGGTGGGTAGTTTTTCCAATGGAGTGCGGGTTCCCGGCTCTCATCATGTCAAGAGCTCAGTTCTAGCTCTCTGCAACACAAGGGGCCTGAAGCCTAAACTCCTAGCCTCTTAGAGTCAAAATAGGGTCTGGTTACTCACCATGACACATATACCTTCAATGTCCACACACTGTTGTGATTCCAAGAGATTTAATTTTGTTAGCTCTACTGCTTTTTAAAAAAAATTTTAAATCTAACATGTCTGTGTGTGATGAGCGTCCCATCAATCACCAACAAACTAAAAGGGATTCGGTCTTGCAATTTCAGTAGTGTGCTGGGGCCCACTTGCTCATGAGAGCAGGTGGTCATCTTTTTAGGAATTTTGTGAACTATTAACCAGAGCCGTTATTAAAAATTCAATTATATAAACTTACAATTAAGTAAATTATAAACAAAAATAATCAACTCCCAAAATATATGCTTTCATAATTAATACGTATTACCTATGCTCATGAGGTTATTTGTGGCTACTGTATCTCTACGGTGGAAATACTGAACATCATGTCATTATATACACATCTCTATGTATACATATACGTGCCTTTCAAATAAAGGTATCTCCAAAGTGAATTAATTCATGCACTTAAATATCTTTTATTTGGAAACCACATTTATAAATCAAAAAACTAGATAGAAGTTCTATTCTAATTTAAATGTTAAGTTTAACACCAGCTACCCAGAGTTCTTAAGGCAACTAGACTCTTAATTTAATTCTTTTCTTGTGTAAGGTATAAGCTGTATCAGACACATTAATGAGGAGGCTGCTCTTCAAAGTCAAAGGATCTCTTGCAGTGCATCCACAGAGAGAACGGCTCTTCGGCAGCCATAGGGGATTGGAAAGAGGATGGGTACTTCACCCAGGGCAGTCAACCAGAGGCTGGCCAAAGGCCAGTCATGCAAGCTGAGTGAAAAGATCAACCAAATGAATCTGACTTCCTCTCTCCAGAAACTGATAAATAAGTATTAAGAGAGAAAGAGAGTGAAAAATGGTAAAAAAAAAAAAAGTGCTAACATGGGGAAAGAAGCCATAAAGAAGAGTTAGGCCATGGTCACAGCAAGCCACAGCAATGTTAAAACAGAAGCTAGGAGGTGGTGAAGAGAAACTCTGGAGGATATGGTGAGAATAAGAAATCAGTCCTAGAAAACAGAAGGTGACAGGTGGAGAGCAGTGGAGTAACATGAACGGAGGGCCCTACAGTAGAAACACACACACATTTGCTACCGAGGCTTCTAGAGCTGTTGTGAATCAAGTTCCAGCCCCTTCAATCTGGGCTGTCCTACTAGCTTCTTAAATGTGGTCGTACTTAAGCCTTATTTGCCCATTTCTTACATTCCTATGTGTTGCTGCTTTCCCAATGGCCCCTAGCTATATAATCCCTTCAATAAAATTTTGAGGAGCTGAAATTGAGTCTCCATACCTCGTAGTGAAGGAGCACAGTAACATAGCTCTTCAACTTCATCTAATAAAGGGACTGATTCATCATTAGAGATGTCTTCCATGAATTCGACTTAAGCTATATCAGACACTTCAGGAGGGGAAACATATGCAGACACTAACAAGGAAACTGATCTAAGGACTCTCCTGGCTGACGAAGAAGTCATTACCTGAGTGACATTGTCTTCGTTGGCACTGTTGAAGCGCTGCACGTCCGGAGAACACCGGCTGCTATGTTCGATGGCATAACGCTGCTCTTGGGGAGCACTAAAGCTATTGGGGTAATAATTTGGAGCACCACCTTCAAAAGAAAACCATACGGGTTCACTTAAGGAGATGAAAACTGAAGTAAGTCTGCAAACAGTCAACATAATAAGACATAATTCAAGGGTCAATTTACACATACGTGTATATACACAGGGCACATGCACGCATATATACACATACAACGCATATACATGCCACATTCATGCTATTTTTAAGGTCTTCTGCTTAGCTACAGGCAGGACTCAGGTTCTTAGAGAATAATGCCACCTTCCAAATGCTCCCATGGGCAGGCTCACTCTGGGTCTTACTGAAGAGATTGCCAGTTTGCTTGAACACTTCAAGGGGTCTGACCTTTACAATCCTCTGATGCTCACCAGGATGAATACATTCATACAGGTTTAATCTGGCCCCCGTAGGGGATGAGACCCATAAACACATTTCAAATCTGAGAATTTCATTTGGGCTTGAGCTCAATTCAAACACCAAATCACAGAATTTTTTAGAGCAACTGAAAGTTGCTCTGCTCCTTCAATCTACAGACATATAAACTGGGCCCTGAGCTATTAACTGCCTGCCACAAGGTCACGTGATAGTGGCAGAGCTGGGGTCTGCGATCCTTTTTGTTCCTTCCACTGCACCATCTTCCCATTCCAGAGCTCAACTTCACTCTTCCTTCAAGGTTTTTAAGATTCCCTGAGTCTCTTTCCTTTACTGACTATGACTTTATTCAGCTCTAGCTTCACTTTCACTTCCCTCCATAGATGAATAAAAAAGGATTTTGAAAAACATTTGATATTTCAGGTATGGCAGCACTCATTTATCTGGACTTCTAGAAAAAATAATAATAAAATGCAATCAAAACATTTTTTATAACTTCTGGAATAAATGAAAAGGTTTTTTTTTTTTTCCATTTTGGCATATTTATTTTCCTAACAGCTTTGACTCGTATTAGCTGAAGCTTGAATTATCTGAGCACAGGCTGCCTAAATAGGAGTGGCCTAGAAACATATTAAGTGTTTTGAAGAAACCAGTCTGAGCTTGGAATTTTAACCAGCTCACTGCCAGAATAGATTATCCAGAGTGAATAATCAAGAGGCATGACACTGATCAAGGTACCAAGTGCATGTAGGAAGAAGAAAGGCACCATACTATTATGGAGCCCAATTATTAGCCCTGGGAATTCATTCTATGCCAGCCTCATCCATATCAAAGGCGATGTGCTCCGACAACCAGCCCAGCTGCCACAGTGGTCTTCTGCACTGAGAATTAGCTCTTTGAAATGCGCCCATTTGGATGATTTTAAAATTGTATTTCCAAATAAGTTCTGACCTTTACTCAAAGTGGGAGTTATCTTCAAATCTTTGACTACTGGGAACAATTAAGCTCTTTCATCACACCTCAAGAGCACAACCCAAAGGCTTGGCTTTTCAAACTGGGCAAAGGGTGTGTCAAAATGTATCCTTAAGTAGTTTTTTCATACATATGCCATTATAATGGTAAACAAGAATGATAAACATGAAACAGGTACTAATTAATGAGGTTCTGAAACCTACATGAACCTCTCTGATACACACAGTCTCAATAACAAAAGGACTGAGGAATATGAAAGAAAATAATCACTTTAGAATAAAAATACAGAAGACAGACACAGGAAGTAGCAATTACTTTGGATAATAACACACCCCATTAGCCGTATAAACCTCAGAAGGCAGAAGTATTGCAAATGCCTGATATAATCAGTTAGTGAGCAAGTAAACTTGTTAAATACACAGAAAAGGCTTAGTCATGATGATAACAAATGCAAGGCACTAAATCATATAAACAAAACAATCTTAAGCATATAAAAAATAGTCACAGAAAAAAATACAGCCGGATATAGAGCAAAATGCAATAGTTGTAGCCTCTGAGTGTTGGGGCCATACGTGGGTTTTTCTTCTCTCTTCTCTTCTTTCTCTTATATTTTCTAAATTTTCTTTAGGACACAATGTATTATTATTGTCATAGAAAAGTCAACGTTGAATATAGCCATGTATGTCTATAAATATTTAGTAGTAAAATTTCTGAAGGGATCAATGTAAGCACCCTATTACTAAAATAAATGTATCCTAAGTAGAAAACAAAAATAAAATTAAAATCTATATTAAACTAGAAAATATTATAAGGAAAAAACATTAATCAAACACTAACTAATTAGAACAAGTAGTCACAAATAGAGGCTGTTGGTACATGGCACCAAAAACAGTAGTTAAAAGGAAAAAAAATCGTAAATTCGATAAATAAGCTCAAGACAAAATGATGCACTACAGTGTCACCTCACCAGTTGATTTACGTGAATTCAGCTGCATTCAGTTAGTAAAAAAAGGTGAGGGAGAATCCCTGGACTTACTCTGTGTCCCTTATCTAACCTGCCCCGTCTGCTCTATACTCTTAGCTACATTTGCTCCTCCAGGGCCCCAGCAAAGTATGAAGAGAAACAAGAAACACGAGCTCTCAGCTTTTGCACTTCCAAGAGTCTAAGTCCTAGTGAATTAAGAAACTGTCCACTTTGTGAAGGCTAAATTGAATGCTACTCAAGGAGAGCCAGTGTGGGAAGGAGTTTTCGCCCTGCCTTTCCCTATCAGATGGACAGCAAGTACAAATGTGAGATGGGAACTGTCAATAAAACCTATCACACAGATAAAGTATACAGATAAACTTCCCTTGCTTCATAGAGCAGAAGGTCCCCTGGGTCCTCTTCACAGAGCAGGACTCTGCAAACCCCCGGCCCGGCATGGCGCCCCCTGCCCTCTCCCTGCTCCGCGGGGCCCTCTGCTGTCCCCCGCTGAGCCGGATGTCTTAGGCCTACCCTGATTGTCCAGCATGCACATGGGGCCGTCACGCTGGTAGTTGGCCACTCGAGCACGGAAAGGACAGTTCACGGGTATCTGAAGATAGTTGGGCCCCAGGCGGTGGCGGTGGGTGTCAGGATAGGCAAAAAGGCGGCCCTACAGTTATAAGTGAAACAGGCATTGGCTGTGTGCGGTAACAAACAAACAAACAAACCAGAACGGTCTATAAACTTCATTCTAAACTCTGTAGCACAAAGCACTCAGTACGGGGTTACTATAAAGCCCTGCTTATCCCCTGAAGACAGCAACGTTTCTGCTCTTATGAAATGAGTTCTTCCTAAATGAACAGTCTTTCATCTTCCTCGTCACACAGCCGAACGACTTACAAATCTTCACACCTGTTCTAGGTAAGCACTCCTTTGTCTTTTCTCAAATAACAAGTTAGTGTCCTGTCTTATACCGCTTCCTACTCTCAGAGACATATCACATCGTAGCCAACTAACTGGAGTCCCACTAACTGGAATTTATGTCCTTCTCACTGTGATCTGGGTTACCACTATGGATGACCCTGGAAAATTTATTAACGTGACCTTGTTGAAAGGTAACTGAAGACACTGTCCGGCACCATACAACTACCACTACCCTTGGACACTGATTAGTTCTCATTAGAGTAATTTCAAAGTCCTCCTCAATGGCTCCCCGCTTCCCGCCCCTCCTCCAGCATTATCGTCCTACGCACTCCTGCCACAGGAATTGGCCTAAGGCCCCACACAGATTACATTACTTACCTACTCAAAAATCCTTAAACGTTTCCCCCTGGTCACCAAGCAGCTAATGACGTATTACAGTCCCTCCCTGCTGCATGGTCCCTCGCATGCTCCAAAGCATTAGAACTCACAGCCAATGACTTAAGTTGTGGAAAAGGGGCACCTGGGTGGCTCAGTCAGTTAAGGCTCCAGTCATGATCTCACAGTTTCTGGGTTTGGGCCCCGCGTTGGGTTCTGTGCTGACAGCTCAGAGCCTGGAGCCTGCTTTAGATTCTGAGTCTCCCTCTCTCTCTGCCCCTTCCCCGCTCATGCTCTGACTCTCTCTATCTCAAAAATAAATAAAACATTAAAAAAAAAAGAAGTTGTGGAAAAATTGGGCTAGGGACTGCACCTACTAAATAAAACCCTCTCACTTTCTAAACACACTTTTAAACAGAGATATAAAGACAGCACGTTAAAATATAAAATGCATGTTTGCCACAACCACAGTACTGATAGAAATTATATGACTCATCCCTATAATTCAATTCACTCATGTAATTGAATGGTTTGCATTTATCATCTTTTCTCAGGACTCCCTTCCTGACAGTTTCAATGAAATGGCTTAGACATTTGCTTTTTATTGTTGCAGAGAACATGTATTTGATCTGTGGTCCCTTTCCCTGGGCCGAGGCCTCCAGCCAATGCTTCAACGCTCTTCTAACCAGATGAGTCAGTGTTGTCAACTGTCTCCCTGTCTCACTGTGGTCCCAGAGATCCATGGTGACCCGGATTGTGAAAAGAATTTCAATATTTGTTCTTCAGCCTGTTTCCTCAATACCAGGGTTACGCAGTCTAAGCTCTACCCATTGCCAAGGTCATGCCTTGGCAAATCCCAGTAACCTCCTTCACATGGTCCAGCCCCCTGCCCGCCCCCAGGGAGTGGAGGTGAGGGGCCCAGGGTCATGCTGTCTTGGCTTCCTTTCCTCTCCATTTTCAACACAGGCACTTCTGCCTGTCGTCTGTAATCCGCGTGGCCTGCCTTCTCTCTTCCCTAACCCCTAGGTCTCTCCTGCTCTGTGTGTCACCAGCTGGAGCGACGCTACCTGATCGCAGATCACGTTTCTCAAAACTGAAGAAACCTTCTTTTCCTAAATGGGATAGCTGTACAAACTTCTACTTAAGCACTGAAGTCCCCTCTGACATATGCTCAATGGACCCAATCCTACATCTTCTACTTCAGGAAAAAGTGACTGTTTACAGTTTTAATACACCCACCACGGTCCACCATTGTACCTATACTCAGGTCTCTCTCCTGCCCCATTTTATTTCTGTTGAAAACTGAAATCCTATCCATCCTTCAAAAGCTATCTCAAATGCTACTTCGTTCTCAAAACTTTGTCATCATCCTCCTAACAGACAAGATTTCTCCTGATTCACAAGGCATTCTGCTATATATTATAGTTGTTATTTTGTGTCTTTATATCTGCTGTAGCAGCTGGGGCAGTCTGCTACACACAAAGGTATTCAATTCGTAGCAGTTAAATTGAAATGAAAGCTAACAAAAAACTTATTTGCTATAAAAGTCTCAGATGTTCCCAATGTCAAATCAAACAAGATGCTATTAAAAAAAAAAACAAAAAAAAACAGGGTATCTCAGCTTGTCTCCATGGAGAGAGACACGTGAACTGGACTTGGATGTTTATGTAAGAAGCAATCACCTGTCACTATGGTCTGATCTAGGGTAATGATCTTTAACCTCGGTATCATGGTCAGAGTCCAAAAACACAAGAGATTGATTTACTTAGTAATTATCAGGCCAATTATTTTCCTACTGATTTCTGCCCCCTAAAAGATTATTGATTTACTCACTAATTATTAGGCCAATTATTTTCCTACTGATTTCTGGCCCCTCAAAAAATTATTTTTCCCTATTTGTACTTTTTTTTTCAATGTTTATTTACTCTTAAGGGGTGTGAAGAGGCACAGAGAGAGGCAGAGAGAGAATCCCAAGCAGGCTTCAAGCTGTCAGGGCAAAGCCTGAAGTGGGGCTCGATCCCATGAACTTAGAGATCATGACAGGAGCCAAAATCAAGAGTCGGATGCTTAACCAAGTGAGCCACCCAGGTACCCCTACTCTTTCTACTCTTGAAAGAGCAGAGTGGAAGGTGATTTAAAAATAAATAGTGAACGAGTAGGAACATTACTGAGACAAATGGTTAAATTAACCCACTGCCATCAATCTATGGCAACATACATTTAGTTCATAAAAACCATCTTCATTCTCCTTTTACAGATGGAAAAAATCATGCATCGCCATGGGAGAAGAAATGAATCAAGTTATACCGACCAAGGTGTTATAATCAGGAAACAATATTCCCTCCCATCAGTTACAGATGGAACAGAGAGTTCTTTACTCTACAGATACCTGAGGCATTTCTAATGTAACTTCTAAATTAAGAGACTAAATGTCAAAGTCTGAACGCGCTGAAGGACTTTACTATGAAATCTGCTTTATACTGTAATACTGTAATCTAAGAATGCTTCAGTCAGACCCACAGGAACTAAGGAAACTAAGGACTTAGATGAAAATTTAAGTGATGTTTTAGTTAATTCTTCATATAAAAGTTATGGCCACATTACACCGTGTGTGTGTGTGTGTGTACATGCATGTATACATGTATGCTCCTGGCTGGGAACATCTCAACCCACTGGGTTTACCTGAAGCATTTTGTCAGGGCTGGGCTCGATGCCAGGTGGCATGTTGCTTGGGTCAAACGCCATCTGTTCAACCTCAGCGAAGTAATTCACTGGATTCCGGTTTAAGACCAGTTTACCAACTGGGATAAGAGGATAGTCCTTGTGAGGCCAAACCTAAAATTAAATGTCATATTCACAATTACCAGGCAACCAACTACAGCCAATTAAAGTACTCATTAAAAGTATCAGCCTTCTAAGATAATGAAGTCAACGATAACAAGTGATAACAGCAATTTTTTAATCCAACAAAATGAAATGAACTTAAACTGAGTGCACTGGCTGATTCTTTCACAACAGTTAACGGTTAATATTGACATCTACCCCGGGCAAAAGTACATCAACTTTTCGAGATCTGTTCCCTGCTAAAAACAATGTATCAAGCCACCTATGTGAATTCAATGAACTCCACAATGGGAACTAGAAGTGAGATGCACAGATTAAAGAACTCCAAAGCGGTGCCGTTTTGTACCTGACTTCTCTATCATTATGAACGCTTGACCGGAATCTGTAAAATTAGGTACAAAGAGACTTAAAAAAGAAAACAATTTGGTTGTCAACGGACTCACCTTGGTGACATCAAATGGATTAAATGGAAAGGCTTCTGCCTCACTGAACTTCATGACCTGGATGTAAAAAGTCCAGGAGGGGTAGTTGCCTGTGGCAATGGCATTGAAAAGGTCCCGGAGGCCGTAGTCAGGATCTTCCTGGGAAAGTCTTGCTGCATCTTCAACAGAAAGGTTTTTGATGCCCTGGTCAGTCTGCAGAAGGAGACAAAGAAGCTCGCACCGAAACATACTGGCAAAGTTACGGAACTTGAATCAGTTACACATTGAAGAGGATGAGTAATGCTACCCAACACTGGACTTTCCTTGTGACAAGTCCACCGTTCAACTCTGACCCAAATATGAATTGATCAACAAGAAATTCTACTTGGTTATCCTGATTCTTTTAAACGTGCAGGGAATCTGTATACACATTTCATATTTAAAATTAGTTCTCTCTTTCCCTTTCTGTACCCTGCATTATTTGAATTTAACTCTTAACATATAGTGGACTTTCAACTTCTCACCTATAATAAGAATGTTGTGATACTGTCTTCAAAAAGCCAAACTTTTTGGTGTAACATAAACATAACATAAAATGTACCATTTTAAAGTGTCCAATTCAGGGGTGCCTAAGCGTCTGACTTTGGCTCAGGTCATGATCTCATAGTTCGTGGGTTCGAGCCCCGCATCAGCCTCTGTACTGACAGCTAGCTCAGAGCCTGGAGCCTGCTTCAGAGTCTATATCTCCCTCTCTCTCTGACCCTCCTCTGCTCATGCTATCTCTCTCTCTCTCTCAGAAATAAATAAAACATTAAAAAAAATTTTTAATAAAAAATAAATAAAGTGTCCAATTCAGTAGATTTTTTTTGAGTATATACCTCAAAATAAAGTTGCCAGGTCATATGGTAATTCTATGTTTGATTTCTTGAGGAACGTCCAAATTGTTTTCCAGAGTGGCTATTATTTGAATTGTTATGCTCATGTTACTTTTCAAATCAGGAAAAAAGAGCAAAATATTTTTTAAATAAGCAAAAAGTTAATAAAAGGACTATCCTCTTTTTGCCTAAAGTAATTTTTAACTCCCTGCTTTATAACAGCTCAAATCAGTTACTGAGATTGTGCTTAGCTAGCATCCCTCCACTTCTACTTCCTTTTTTTTAAAAGAAATCATAGAATCATGGTTCATAGAGCTGAAAAGAACTTCAGCAGAGTCACTCTGAACCGATTCTTTATGAGCAGGCAAAATTAGTATTCCAGCTTCCCAAGCAAGCCACTAAGACCCATGTAAGTTAGTCACTGTCACCCATGATTCTATTATCACACCACGCTGCTCCTTCAATAGATTTCCACTTATATCTTATTCTTCAAGATTCCCACAAGCCAAGCATCAAAAGATTTCCTCAGCAACGTCAACTCTGAAACTCTACCACAGAAATCTTAAGTCTCTCTAACCAGTGGCAAGATCTTTACTCTTCTTACTCTCAGACCAGAAGACAATCACCTTCCAGATTTAAAAACGGAGGTCATCATCTGCAGATCACCCAGAGAGCAAATGCATTACAGTGTGCAATAATATTGCAATACTTTTCTGACTTTAACTGAATTCACTTGGGGTTAGAAAAGACTAATCATAGGTCAGAATAATCCAGATCTATATATCCAAGTAGGTCTCAGGCTATCCCAGGGCCTCTGCTGAACAAACCCATAAGCAATCCAATGCTTCCAAGATCATGGACAGTTACTATTATTATCCCAATTTTACAGTGACAAAGCTGGAGCACAGAGAACTTTCAATAATATGAGAGCAAGTCACAGTTATCTAGAAGAGGGAAGATTTGAATTCAGACTAGTCTCACTGCAAAGCGACCAACACGCGGAAACACCAGACACAGTCACTCAGTCCTGCTCTCAGTGGCTCTACACTGTTCCCTTTGGCACCGACAAGCCCATGGGTCAACTGTTTCTTAAAACTGTTCCCTGCCAAAGATTATAGATCCAAGTTATAAGTATAAAGAGGGGAGACAGTCTTCCTGTTTGATAGACCTACATAAGTTGTTCAGATAAAGATTAAAACCGGTCAGAAGGAAACAACACATCTTGGGATAGATACCCTTAAAAGGGAGACTATATTTGTCCTGAGTCCACTTCTGTCTGTGCTTATTTTAGCAGCAGTATTTGGAATCATGTTCTTAGGCAACCAGAGGTTTTTTAAATAACCTTCTAGAGTTCTCTGAGAATACTGCTTGTTGTAACAAATGCCAAGATCATAGTAAGAGAGAGCCATTTAAAACACTTCAGTTAATTTAAATGTTCTCAAAGCTTCCCCTGAAGGTAACTTATTTCATATGGTTATATAAAGGAAATGAAAAAAACAGAACTTTTATTTTCTTACGTTTGTAACTGATTTTACTTTTTTCCCGGTTCAAAATATACCCTTGATAAGTGCTGAATAAATGGATGTATGAGTTAAAAAGTTAGAAGAAATGTTTCTGGAAAGACAGCACCAGACATTGAAAGTAATGGTGAGACTGGTATTACAGCCAGGAATGCCCCGTTTCTGCCTCTGTCCCCTCCTGGACCACAAAAGGTATCTATGCTCAAAACGATGACTCAGGGGTACAAAAGGCAAAGCAACATAACACTTCACTGTTTGCTAAAGCTTGACTCCTGAACTCCAGCAAAGAAGTCTAGAAAGCCAGGCTAAATGTGCTAGAAAACTCCTTTCATACCGCCTGAAGGCCTGTATTATCTCCTTACATTTGAGCCCAAGCCAAAACCTTAGGTCTTCTCTCTCCGGGAAGAATGGATATGCACCTGGCAGCCCCAGAAACATTAAACCAGAGAACCAGCAGGGAAGGAGCATTTTCCCAAATATTTACACATTGCTCCCAGGACTCAGAAGGAGAAGAAAGCTTGACCATGGCCAGCAGCTGTGTGTTCCTACCCTCTGGCCACATGGAAAGAGGGGACCAAAGAGAGCCCATGTGGTTCCCCTAACTGGGTAGCACACCCCTGCTCATTTGGGTGGAGCCAGCAGAAGAGTCATGGTCCTGGGCAACTGGATCAATACTTCTCAGCCTTCGGAGTGGACGTCAGGGAAAAGTGGGAGGGGCCTTGACCTCTGCCCAACTTTTAAGAGAAGTAAGGAGACATGGGTGGTGGGGAACTTTGTCCCTTCTTCCCCAAAGGCAACACGTACCTTATAATGGAATTTGCAATAAACTGCCTCTCCACTCGCATTAACCAGCTTGAAAGTATGTGATCCATATCCATTCATGTGTCTGTGTCCATCTGGAATCCCTCGATCACTGAACAAGAAGGAAACCTAAGGAACAGAAAAGTAAATAAAGCCTAAAATTTTTCAGTTTCAATCAAAACATCCTAGATTCTTAAGACATTCCTAAGTTTCTAAAAAACCTCTTAATGACATAGAACACACTAACCAAGTACCTACAGGAAAGGTTATCGTTAGTATCACGTATACAGAATAACAAGAATTTCAAAGCAGAATGATACATAAATCATTAGCCTTATGGCTCAAAATTCTATAAAGAAAAGCAAAAACGAATCTGAAAACTAACTTGTTGTTCGAAATCTATTTTAACAGTAAACATGTTTGGTACCACTTTTCCCTTCTTTCCCTGATACAAAGAGCTTTACATCATACTGAAGACTTTAATCCTTAATGTTGTTAAATATCAATTGATAATGCTTCTAGCATCATTGAAGGTCTTTGAATGGGGGAAGATTAACAAACACAGATTGTAAAACTCTTCAAGATCAAGCAATCTGAGGAAGCCTCCCCAAAAGAAAGTCAGAAACCAAGTTCAATGAGAGAGCCAACACTGGAGAAATGCCTTACGAGGCATAATTAACAGGTCTCTCAAGGGTGACATGTTCTAATACAGTGGAAAAGAAGAGCTCCCACCTGATGCAGAGACTCGGGGCGCAGGCTCCAGAAGTCCCAGACCATGTCCGGATCCTTCAGGTGCGTTTGAGGGTTTCTCTTTTGACTGTGGATAAAGGACGGAAACTAAAAACAGAAAAAGAGAAAAAAATCCAAAAATTAAGCTTAGAGGAATTAAGGTGTCTTATATTATACACTGCCTATTGTGAGGTATATGGATTAGAATTCTGAATAGTATAATCCCAGAATTTCACACTGACAAACCCTAAAATGAAATTTACCTGCTACATGTTCCCAGGACAAAGTGCCTCTTTTTATTAATCTTCCAGGCTCTACATGGAAAACTGGACAATACCCACTAAGTCAGTGAATCTTGAACTGAAAACCAACGGTAATTGTTATTTGATCTTAAAGAAAGATACTAAATACAGAAAAATGGGCCTCATTTTTTAAATGTTTACTAATATCTTTGAAGGAGAGAGAGACAGAGTGTGAGCAAGGGAGGGGCAGAGAGAGAGGGAGACACAGAATCCAAAGCAGGCTCCAGGCTCTGAGCTGTCAGCACAGAGCACAGCGTGGGGCCAGAACCCACGAACCACAAGAGCATGACCTGAGCCGGAGTCAGAGGCTCAACCGACTGAGCCACCCAGGCGCCCCAGAAAAATGTGCTTTAAAAGGTAATCCGACCAACCCAAATTCTCTTCTTTCTGCTTTTCCCAAGGCCTCTCCTCAAAGGACGGTCAAAACAGAACACTGTATGAAATCAATTTAAATCAACAGACATTTGTAGAGTGCGAGATGCTTTATCACCTACCAGTATGGCATCCCTGATGAAAAATATGGGAGTGTTATTTCCAACAAGATCCCAATTACCATCCTCTGTGTAAAATTTCACTGCAAACCCTCGAGGATCACGAACTGTGTCGGCTGAGCCCGACTCTCCAGCTAGAAGGTTCAAATGGGAAAAATTAGGCCTAAGACAGAGTACCTGGCAACCAAGAAGCTTAAAGTCATAAAAAAAAATACTAGGAGCTATGCTTTCCAACCCACTTCCTAGAAGGAAATAAGTTACTTAAGTGCCTGGGCTATTACTTCTACTACCTGCCAGCTAATTCAGTCTACAAATTAAACAAAAGAATTAATTGAGATTAAGAAGAGAGTACATAACTGTAAAAGCTGGAAAGACTATCCATTTAACATAAGCTAGATTTGTTCAAACAGATAATTAAAATTTTAATTAAAATAAAGGAGGAAAATAATTATAAAGAGTAAGGTGGTAAACAAATCAGTGAGTTGTCAAAATTATGAGGTTTGTGTTAAGAAAATGAGTTAAAATATAGATTCTTATTCTTCATGTCATTTATTTTTGCATCCACAGTTATTTTAAAAATGCACAGAGACTAAGACAGAAACAGAATTATTCATGCACGCGGTGTGTTCAGATGCAGTTGACAGATCTAATTCTTACTAGCGCTACTGAAAAAATCATTTAACCACTGGAAATAGAAATAACCCCACCCTGCAAAGTAGATCTACAGATGAGATTACAGATAATGTCTGTAAAGTGCCCAACCATGGATGGCACGGAGTTAATTCCCAAAAAAGGGTAGCTATTGTGGTTACTGAATAAGCTTCCCACTCCACGTTTCCATCTGAGGCAACCACTTGTGGGAAAGTTCTTTCCAAATGTCACAGAATTGCAGAGGTGGCCTCTGCCTAAGTGTGATTTCCTAAGACCTCAACAAACAGACTTAAAAGTAACTTCCTGCATGTCTTGAAATATTCTTTCTACTGTAAAACCTGGTATAATATGGAGAAGTGGGTTTTTTTTTTCTATCTTCTAATATACTTCTTTCGAAATGAAGTTATAAATGCCCCCAAATAAGGGACAGGGTTGAGTTACACAGTGCCGGTCAAGCAAACTAATGAACTTACCCACAGTGGAGAATCGAACCGCAATGGGAGTCCTCTTTCCAATATGCTCAAACACCTTGGCTTTGCAGTATTTGGTAATGTCATGCGTGACCTCGAAGTAGCCAAAAGCTCCTAATGAGAAAGACACAGAAACCCTTATCGTGAGACCATCACAGACCCTTGGGTCCCCAATAGGCAGCTAGGTGACAAGAGAGGCTGATGGTTTGGCCCTGGCCTTCTGGGAGCTTCCGAGATGACGGGAGAAGGGGAGACAGATGTCCAAACACAAAATGATGGGGGCAGGACGCAAAGCCCTTTTATCACTCAGTAGTAACCCAAGCGCTACACAGCTGGGGCTGAGAAGAAGGAGAGATGAGTAGGGGTGGAAGTAGCGGGTCAAGCCTGACCCAAGGACACAGGGCCTGAGGCGGCCTTGAAGTACAGATAGGACCCAGGAGAGGAAGGGAAGAACAGGGAGAAGAGGAGAAAACACAGGCAAAGAAAGAATAGAAAAAACACAAATAGGACCCCACAGGCCAAACAACAAACTGAAGAGCATACCAAAGTCATGATGGAAAAGCCACACAGAAAAAGCTGAAGGGGACGGAAGAAATAAAAAAAAAAAAAAAAAAAAAAACCAGAAAGTTCTAACTGGGAGTGCAAGCAAGCAGCTAGGAGGAAAGCTTGTTCTTGCTTTCCATCAAGCTTTCTTGTCCAACTGAGGAAGATTACTTTCATTTTTAGCAAGATGAAGCATTTTACATAAAGTGTTCAAGCCAGAGAATTAACCACCATTTAATGACTAGCTCCTCTCCTGACGGACATTTTTTTCCCTTTCTCCCTAGAATGGAGCTTTGTTGCTTCTATTAAAGGGTAGCCCCAATCCTGTGAAAAGTAAATTATAACCCAGGTGTTATGAAATTATCCTTTCACAGCAAATAAACACAGCTCTCACCTGCGCCTTTAGCATGCACGACTCTCTCAGGAATTCGTTCCCGGTCAAAGTGAGCCATTTCATCAGTGAAAACCACATCCTGAACAAGAAGGGGCCCCCGGGGCCCTGCCGTAATAACATTCAGTTTGTCTCCAACTGGATTGCCGGCCCCAGTGGTCAGGACGTCAGGTTTCTAAAGTGAACAAAAACAAAAGAACACAACAGTGTGCAGGAGAGTCAGTACAATACACTGCAAGAGGGCACGCCGCTTTCCAAATTTCTATACCTTCTGCTCCAGCTCTTTTTAAATTTTCTGTGTCCAAAGTGCTGAAAGCCTACAAGATATGCCATTGCCTGAAATGTATAGGCCAGTCTCAGAAACTCTTGAAAAATCTCAACACCAATCTGCTAAGAAATGCGCTCTGGGGGCACCTGGGTGGCTCAGTCAGTTAAGCGTACAACTTCGGCTCAGGTCATCACAGTTCATGGGTTCGAGCCCTGTGTCAGGCTCTGTGCTGACAGCTCAGAGCCTAGAGCCTGTCTTCACATTCTGTGTCCCCCTCTCTCTCTGACCCGCCCCTACTCATGCTGTCTCTATCTTGCTCTCAAAAATAAATAAAACATTAAAAAAAAAAAAAGAAGAAGAAGAAAAGAAATCTGCTCTGAAGAGCAGGAAGATGGCTCACCACCCTGCCACCTCGCTCCGCCGCTGCTCTGGATACAGCCACCAGTGGGCTCGAAACCCCCAGATGGGGATCCCCCTGAAGGGATCATACGTGCTTAACACTGAATGTCCAAAATGATAGTGAGAAGACAGTCTCCGGGGAAGCCATGCTGGTTAATGCCTGCAGAGGCTTCACGACTGTTCCAGAAGCCAAAGTGCAGCCAAAGTCCTGCAAGGCGCACTCATTTCTCTCAAGCAGCACACACCAGGCCCCTGCAATATCTCCTTTCAATTCCAAAACAAAAAAAACCCAAAAAGTCAATGGCTTTTATTGTCACTGAAAATAAACTGCTCCTGGTCAGATTACAGTATGAATTTGCTAAAGATGTCAAAGGTCCCTGAAATGGGATAGGTTATTTCACTGTAATAAAGAATTCATTTTAATCCACTCAATTCCCCAATTATCAGTTACATCAGAAGCCTCTCAGCTGCCCCTTCTCTGGGATGGGACCAGTAGTACGTTCTAAGTAGTGATACAGCTCTTAGCATCATCTTGCTTCATGGTCATACCCTCTGCTCTTGACCAGAGACAACTGTCTCTCTACTGTCTTTCCTCCCTGGCAGCTGGGAAACCAGGGGAGATGTGTGGGTGAAGCAGAGCTAAGCCACCTCCATTCTGGGAGAACAAGTCAAAAAGGTCTAGGGATGGAAGTTCACAGTACCAGCTTCACGTGCCCCGAAAAGCACTATGCACAGAATTTTCACAAGACTGAAGTAGAGTGTGTAACTTTTATTCTCAAGGCACAGCTGCTCTGAGTATTAAAATAAAGTCACTACCTGTCTCTTCTCTAGAAGGAGATAAGAGAGGAGAGGGGTCACTTTAAAAACTATAAAAATACCACGAGCTCTCTGGGAAAATGCACTGAATAAGGGAGACCTTGGAATCTGCAGAATTAATAAACAAGACCCATACACACACTAGGATAACCCCCCACCCCCGCCCACTTTTAGTCACACGGAAATGGGAAGAGCCCAACATGGAGCCATGGAGAAACTATGAGCCCTGGGTCCAACTTCCAGTTCTGTGTATGTACTAGCCTATCACCTACTATTTCTGAGTCTCACCTTTTCATCTGTAAAATGGGCAAGAAACAACTACCTCCTAAAGTTAACAAATGCATGAATTAAAAGTGCTAAGTTCAGGGGCACCTGGGTGGCTCAGTCGGTTAAGCATCCGACTTCAGCTCAGGTCATGATCCCATGGTTCATGAGTTCGAGCCCCACATCGGGCTCTGTGCTGACAGCCAGCTCAGAGCCTGGAGCCTATTTCCAGTTCTGTGTCTCCCTCTCTCTCTGACCCTTCCCTGCTCCTGCTGTCTCTCTCTCTCTCAGAAATAAATAAAACATTTTTAAAAATTTTTTTAAAAAGTGCTAAGTTCATACCAAATGAGGGCTCACACAACACATACACATGCTAACATTTTGCTGGCTGTGTGAAAGTGATCTGATAGAAGAAGCAAAGCATTTTAGGTTTCTTGTTCTAACAACCACGACACATGTGTAGGCATCCATTCAGACTCTCTCACCGGACCCTTTCCCCCTTCCAGTTGCAAACTCTCCCAAATGTAAGAAAATTTAAGAGTCTAATCAGCAGATACCACCCAATCATGCCACTCTTTTTGAAGATACACATGTACTAATACATGGGATACTAGATACTTTTTTTTTATCATTTAAAGTAGAGGGGCAGTTGGGTGGCTCAGTTGGTTAGGCATCTGGTCATGATCCCACAGTTTGCGGGTTCAAGCCCCACGTCAAGCTCTGTGCTGACAGCTCAGAGCCTGGAGCCTGCTTCAGATTCTGTGTCTCTCTCTTTCTCTCTGCCCCTCCCCTGCTCATGCTATGTTTCTCTCAAAAATGAATAAATGTTAAAAAAAAATTTTTTAAAGGAAAAAAAATAAAGTAGAAACTGAGGAGAGCCTGGGTCGTTCAGTTGGTTAAGCATCTGACTCTTGATCTCTGCTCAGGTCATGATCTCATCATTCATGGTATTGAGTCCCATGTCAAGCTGTGGGCTGACAGCACGGAGCCTGTTTAGGATTCTCTCTCTCTCTCTCTCTCTCTCTCTCTCTCTCCCCCTCTCCCTCTCTCTCTTTCAAATAAACTTTAAAAGAAAAGTAGAAAATGAATCAGAAAAAGGAAGAGAGAAATTGTACAACTTCACCTTTAGTTTAAACCTAAGTCCTTGATTTTCAACTATGGCTGTCACTGGAATCACCTGTGGAGTTGTTGTTATTGTTGTTTTTGGTTTCGTTTTAGAGACTGAGTGCGAGCGGGGAAGACGGGCAGAGGGAGAGAATCGTAAGCCTTAAGCAGGCTCCATGCTCAGCACAGAGCCCACCACAGGGCTCCAGCCCACGAGCCTGAGATCATGGGATCGTGACCTGAGCCAAAATCAAGAGTCAGACACTCAACCAACTAAGCCACCCAGGCGCTCCACCTGGGAAGATTTTTAATGCATACTGATAGTGGGCTCATCTACCTGGAGATTTCTGATACACTTAGTCTGCATGAGGCCTGGGCATCAGGATTGTTTTGAGCTCCCCAGGTGATTCCTAAGTGAAGCCAAGATTAAGAACCACTGACTTAAAGCTTTGGGATGATCTACAATTAAAATAATGAAAGAGTCTGAGCAAATAATTTGTCCACACCTTCCCGTGCTCTTTTTGACAGACATAGCACTAAAGGAAATCTAAATCTATAAATAAATAGAGGAGACATCGCATAAAGGAGAAAAGTACGACAGGAGATACCAAGAAGCTCCGGAAAAGGAAAGGTAAACAGGTCGGAGTGTCATGTATAGCCCTCCGTCATTCATGGAAGTGATAAAACCACATCACATGTCCCCTCCTGCAGACCAGGTCAGAGTGATGTGGTCAAGAATAAAAACCATGCCCAGAGGAGCACATGCACAGTAAGGTGGATGAATCAATGGCTGAGTAAAGAACTGAAGAACGAGACGGCCTCACCTGATGGCCTGGATTCACAGAAACTTGGGAGCAGGAATGCTTGGGAGCGGGAATGTTGGAATTTTCCCGCCCTTCCGCCTCCCTCCCACCCAGTGCAGGAATGTCCTGCACAACACCAATCAAGCTAAGAAATGAAACCTGGCTGTCTAAGTTACAAACGTAGCATCCAGCCTCTCTTCTTTGCTCTAACATATCAACGGTCCTAATTTTTAACAGCTTTCCTCACATACACTAATGTACTTGTCATCTGCCTTCAAAATGTGACAGAAAAAGCTTCCAGTGGGTCAGCAATACAGCAGGGAGGCCGAAGGGAGGGCAAAGACTAGAAGAAAAAGATCCTCAACTTCAGGGGCTTGTTTAGGGCAACATTAGATGGAAGAAACCGACCTGAACAAAAGAGAAGAGGGCATTTATTAGAAGGTGAGGAGAAGGATGCCATGTATTTGCTGAGATGAAAAGAGTTAATGCAATGAAGCTGTACTAAATAAAATGAGGAGTGGGGCTGGGGAATGGACCATGGAAAGCAAATTTTTAAAAAATAACTTCTGAAAAAAAGTACAAGACTTTAGAGAAATTTCTAAGATAACAATAGCTCAGTGTGAGCTGAGGTCTTGCCTCAAAGGTCTTCTTTTCTCACCTTTATGGTATGAGTAAGCAAAAATGGACATTCAGAAACGAAGGCAAAAAGGGAAGAAAATGCATCTGCTTGCCTCAAGGGGTGCTATATTCCAATTATGACTCCAAAAATACTACCAAGTAAGCAAGTGAATCAGCTCCCTAGCTTCCCTTTCCTACTCTCTAGGAATATTTAGAGTCAGGAAGAAAGTGTACATTAAGATTTGGACTAAATTCACCCACCAACTTTCCAGAAATGTTTACAGAGCGCCTACTATGAGTTAGGTGCTAGGGATTCCAACAGCAAACATCAACATCCCTGCTCTCATGAAGCTTTCATATGCTACGGGGGGATGGGGGGGGGGAGGGCTAAGTGTTATATTATTTACAGCAGCAAAAGCCTACAGATAGCTTAACTATCTTAAATATCCAAAAATAGAGGAACAGTTCATAAATAATGGCATATCCATAAAATGAAATATTATGCCATCATTAAGAATTTCACCCACGGAAAAAATTTAATTAACAACGAAACTACCATAGCGTTTAAGCGATATAATTATAGGTGATTTTAATTTTCTTCAGATTTCTTTTTTTTTTTTTAAGATTGATACACCAAAAATATGGCCACTAAACAATGACCAAAGCGGGGGGGCAGGGTGGAGGAACATGTATGTGCCCATGACCATGACCGTGAGGGAGCTAGACTCTGAAGAGGGACAGGGTGAGACAGAGCATGAGGGACAACACCATCCTCTCACAAGGAAGAGAAAAGGCCGCGACAGAGAAAGAACACGAGGAGGAGGGAAGAAACAGAAGGCTGTCATGGACTCCAGGACAGAGACTTTCGGGAGAGAAGCCAAGAGAGGCACTTGCTGCACTCAGATCACATGGAATGAGGACCAAACAGAGGCTTCTGGTCTCGGAAACCTGGGGGCCTCTGGTGACCAGTCCCATGACAGTTTTAATGGTAAGTAAAATAACAAAACAGAGAACCACTGACCAATGACGGTATGACTTGAACCAAGGGATATGAGGTGCCAACTGGGTGCCTCTGAGGTCCTATTAATAAAGGATTCTGAAAACTGTCTTTGGCTTTAAATCGGTGACACTGGAGGTGAAAGTTACACTGAGCAGGCCAAGCAACGCAGGGGAGGGAAGGAAGCAGAGGTTATGAATGCAGTCTTTCTAGAATGTCAGTGAGAAAAGGAGGTGGGGGAGAGGTGGTGTGTCAGAAAGAAGGCCGTGAACGCCCCTGTCCAGTTGCACGGTCAGCTCCGTGCATCGGGCACTGCGATCAACCCCACTGTAAATACAATTTGTTTTTGTTCTTGTGTAGGGCAAACCTCCAGCAATCTCCAGCGTTTAGAATACTTTTGAACTAGGAAGTGGCAAGCGGTGAAAGCCGGCCCTCCCGGGGCTACGAACAACCACAGAAATATCCAGGAAGGGAAGACCTGCAAGAGGACGCCTGGTTAGAGGAGTGCGGTCACGTGAGGCCACTCCCCGCACAAGCTGAGAAGGGCAGGCGGACAGGAGGGGACCAAAGGATAGAAGAAGGGGGGATGATTGGGGCGCCTGGGTGGCTTAGTCGGTTAAGCGTCTGACTTTCGCTCAGGTCATGATCTCGCGGTTCGTGGGTTCGGGCCCCGCGTCGGGCTCTGTGCTGACTGCCAGCTCAGAGCCTGGAGCCTATTTCAGAATATGAAACACACTCTCTCTAAAACACACCAAAACACACAATATCTCTCTCTCTCTCACCTAGAAATAAATAAAACATTAAAAAAAAAAAAGAAAAAAAAGAAGGGAAGAAGAGCCCACAAACAGCAGGGCCAGCAGCTGCCTGAGGAGGCTGAGGGCAGCGACGGCGCGGCGGGCTTCACACAGATGCTGGGAGACCAACAGCTGGAGGGACAAAGAAGTCCAAGCTGTCTGCAGGTCAAGGACACAAAAAGCAGCCACAGAGCACGTGGCTCACATGAGAAGCTCAACCATCTCAACAAGGTCCCCTCCTGGAGGTGTCCAGAGGCTGCAGTTTTTTGACCAGGGGTCCCTCATTCAACTGGACATTGTCCTCCCTGTCCCCACAGGCCACAGAGCCTGGCAAGAGGAAGTTCTAGGTTCTGCACAAACAACAGTACAGGCTGCAGTGTTGGAAAAGGGAGGGCAGAGGCCCCTGCAGGATAGTGAGTGAGGCAAAACCACATCACGGCCACACCCTGCAGCCTGTACCCTTGCTTCTTAAAAGCAACAGAAAAAGATACAACATCTCACGATGCCAGCTCTGCGCTTGCTCTAGTAAGAGGATGGAGGTGGCCATTTCGGGTCCAAAGTTCATCAAGAAGAAGGGGCGCCTGGGTGGCTTAGTCAGTTAAGCGTCCGACTTTTGCTTGGGTCATGATCTCGCGGTTCGTGGGTTTGAGCCCCGCGTCGGGCTCTGTGCTGACTGCCAGCTCGGAGCCTGGAGCCTATTTCAGAGTCTGTGACTCCCTCTCTCTCTGACCCTCCCCTGCTCACACTGTCTCTCTCTCTCTCCCCTAGAAATAAATAAAACATTAAAAAAAAAAAAGTTCATCAAGAAGGGCAGAGAATCAACGCAGTTGGCAGAACTGTACAGAACTCCTAATTTCCCTTTGTAACCACCATTTTCGAAGCACCTACCGTAGGCAAGGCTTTATCCAACCTACCTCTGCCTAAGTCCCCTCACTTAAGCCTCCAATAATCCAGTGAGACACATGTTATTATTCCCATTTAATGGGTGATGTGGTATGGTCAGAGACTTTGATTTTATACAGATTTCAATGTCGGAGCACAGGTTTACTTGTTACATATGAGACGCAGGATGAGCAAAGAGATTTCTTCCAACTTGCAGATCATTATGTTGTTGTGGTGGTGGTGGTGGTGGTTTTTAAAGTCAGATCACTTAAGAACTGGAATTTTTTTAACAACAGAAAAGCTTTTCATTGCTGGATAATTAATTCTAAGAGCTTGCTCACTCTCTTGCTCTCTCTCTCTCTCTCTCTCTCTCTCTCAGGAAAAGCAGCATTTGTACCTGTTCAGGTGTTTACATCTTTCTGGCTGCCAATTATTCCTCACATTCACATACAGTTCTCCTGAACCACTCTTCCTGCCTTCACCCCTACACCATCCCTCAAGCTGAGCCAAGAGCATCTTCTTGTGCCCCACAGAACAAAATCTTTATAACTGCCTGTCTGCTTTATTGTTTTTCCTCTCTAGATAGTATACTTGTTTTACTTCTATCTCCCTGACACCTGACACAATGCTGCTATCAGCAAGTATACACACACACGCGCACAAAAAATGCTTGTGGATTCAACATGTGAATAAATCAAACTATGGGCCAATCCAAACTGGCCAAGGAAGATTATTCCTAAGTAGGAGGAAGAAGCAATAATAGCCTACCTCTCTCCTTGCATCTCCCCTCCCAAAAATAACCAAGAAATATTTTAATTTATAACTTCAAATTCTGATCAAACACCTTTAGACAAATGTTATAAAAACTGCTGCAGAAATTGGTAAAGAAGTAGTTTGGCTTGGCTAAAAACTGATGCCATGATTAAAAATGGAGACTCAAAGTAAAATTCCATTTTGGCTTTGCTCTTTGTATCTTTTGGCTGGAGTTAAGATATGAATGAAGAAATTTTCCTGGGAGGAGTAAGGTTGGCTTTCTCTGACAAAATATTTTATCGACATAGTTTCCACTTATTAGTGCCCTCTGCTCACAGAAGGCCCAAGAACTTACTAAACATCATTTTCCGGTTTTTTAATAGATAAAGATTGGTAATACAGCCCCTCCCTGACTTCAATCCCAAAGAAGTCATAATGACAGCCTCACATTCTCAGAGTTCACCACAGAATATGCCTGATATTTTCTAGCAAATTACTGCTTAACATGCTAATTTATTTAACGAAGACTCATCAAGTACCTGCAATGTGCACACCCATGTACAGAAGACCGAAGACTGCCTTGGTCCTCAAATTTCTGTGGGGAAGCAGGAGAGATATCAGAGTGCTCCAGGCCTCCTGGCCCATTCCCCAGAAGGGGAGAGACTTCCCTGAGAGGGCAGTTTGGGAAAAGAACCCAGGCCTGCACAGGCCCCCCACTCCTTTCCCCTTTAGAAACCAAGGGCCACAGGAAGCACACATCCTTCAGCACACACCCTGCTCTCCCAGGGGCAGGCCTGGTAATCTTCACTGCCTAAACACAGGGGGTAAATTCAAAACAGGGGTTAAATCTGGCCACCGCCCAGCTGGTTGATGCTGGCTCCTGCCCAGAGAGGGCTTATGGTCACCAGAAAACATGGAAAACCCTAACTACCATGTAGGCTAATTAATCCTAAATTCCTGACTCAGTCTGATAGGCTTTTATTATTATTATTATTATTATTATTATTAACCTTAAAACGTTCTAAGCATCAGAAGGTGCCCCACCTTAATGCCACCTCACACCAGGGTGATTCACAAGCACAAAATACATGAATTGATAGCCCTGGGAAATGTTTCTGAGAGCCTTCATAACCGAAAACTATGCTTTCTGGGCAATGTGGAGACTTCATCACTGGGATGTACTTTGTCTTGCAGGCTGACTTCATCATGGTCAAGCCATCAGGTACCTGGTATAAAGTCAATGCCAGGCGGTCATTCTAAACTCAAGAAGCAAAACTGATTTTCATTCTATTTTACTCATTGTCTAAGTTATCCGTGACCCTCCACCTAAGCTATTGCCACTCAAAAAAAAATTTTTTTTTAAATAACGTATCATGGAAAAAGTGAAATCCAAAAAGGGTAAGGAAAGTGTAATTAACATATGTATATAACATATTGATTCCACAATTCTATACTTCAGTGCTTACCTTGATAAACGTAGTCACCATCTGTCATCCTACAATATTATTACAATATCCACACTGCCTTCTCAACAAAGAACACAAACAGATCCTGTTGGCACTAAATAAAGTATACTGAAAGCTTCTGAACAGGCCATTTCGGCAGTACGTTACTACCAGATCTGCAGCCTTTCTGGTCTTAGACTAACAATGCCCTGGGCAAGGAACAGTAAGATCCATCAGGCAGGACAAGAATTGCCTGTCCACGGTATTGAACTGAGTTGGGGAAGGGAGAAGAAGCAATGACACAGAAAATAAAAAGTGATTCCAAGGATCCCAGGAGAGAGAACTAGTGGGTAGTTTTAATTCAAGAAAAAATAAAATAAAAGTTGCCTTTGACAAGGAAGATAAATGTCAGACTTAAAGGCCACATGGCTGGCTCTCTGAGCACGTACACTGAACACACCTCCTCCTTCACCCCAATGGGACATGCCTGTTTTCCAAGCAAGGCTGTTTCGTATTAGTGTGGGTAAAAGTAAAAGGCTAACCAATAGTTGCCAATGGTTTTTTCGCTCTTCTTGGTGAGCTGTCAATGTTTTCATCAAGAAATGGTCAAAAACTTGGGGCGCCTGGGTGGCTTAGTCGGTTAAACGTCCGACTTTCGCTTAGGTCATGATCTTGCTGTTCCTGCCAGCTCAGAGCCTGGAGCCTGTTTCAGTCTGTGACTCCCTCTCTCTCTGACCCTCCCCTGCTCACGCTGTCTCTCTCTCTCTCTCCTAGAAATAAATAAAACATTTAAAAATAAAAAAAAATAAAAAAAAAAAGAAATGGTCAAAATATTGCTATTGGTTTTCAATCATTAGCAAACATTTAGAATTGTCCTATCAATAATAAAACCTTTAAAATAAACAAAATAAGAGCTATTGCAAGAGGTTTTTCTCTGCCTTGAAGAACCTGTCTAAAGTAGGTATGGGAGCTACTAAGAACTGGCCTAGCCCTTCAATCTTTCAAAACAGTAGGGAATAAGAGAAAATGGTAAAGAAAGACTCAAAAAATGAAGGATAATTGATCCGCAAATGTAAACGATTCTTTGACTCTTTTTATTAGAAACCACAGCAATCACAGTACTCAGGAGGAAAATAAAGGACAAAAACAAGAACAAAATAAACAAAACAAAGATCTGCTTGTTTAACATGCTGCAATCAGCCACTCTTTTTTTACCTGGAGAAAAATATAGAGTGGTCTACATATTGGCTAAAACAAATGAAAGCTTAGAAATTTTGATTCCACTTCTCATGTCTTTCTCACTGCCACACAATGACGCAGCAAACTCACTCCTATGTAGTTCCCAAAAGAAACAAAAGCACATGTGCACAAGGAGCCATCCGTCACCCTTTCTCCATCCCGAATGCTGACAGTGTAATATCGATGTAGGTAGTATCAAATCACCTTGAAATACATAAATCCTCATGAGCTCTGTCTTACGACTCAGTGATAGGAATGAGAACCAAGTCCCAATCTCTCTCCCAGGTAATAAAGGAACTGTTTAAAAAAGGTAAAGCTTGAACTGTTCAAATTCTACAATTTTTAAGGGAATAAGAGGCTACTAATTAAGCCTAACTATCCAAAAGGAAGAGCATTCTAACTGATGAACAAGAATGTTCCTATTGAAGTTCCATCCAACGTGACTGGTAATACCTGGAGAACCAATTCCTTCCCTTCAATGTATTTTGAGAGAAGAAGAAATAATTTTTTTTTTATTTTTTTTATTTATTTCTAGGAGAGAGAAAGAGAGAGACAGCGCGAGCAGGGGAGGGCCAGAGAGAGAGGGAGTCACAGACTGAAACAGGCTCCAGGCTCTGAGCTGGCAGTTAGCACAGAGCCCAAAGCGGGGCTCGAAACCACGAACCGCGAGATCATGACCTAAGCGAAAGCCAGACGCTTAACTGACTAAGCCACCCAGGCGCCCCGAAATAATTTTTTTTTTAATGTTTGTTTATTTTTGGGAGAGAGAAAGACAGAACCTGAGTGGAGGAGGGGCAGAAAGAGAGGAAGGCACAGAATTCAGGGTCTGAGCTGTCAGCACAGAGCCTGACACAGGGCTCGAACTCAAGAACCACAAGACCATGACCTGAGCCGAAGTCAGACACTTAACCAACTGAGCCATCCAGGCACCTTGAAATAAAGATTTTTAAGAAAATCCAAGTCATACCTATAACGGATTTGATTCAATGATCACTTATTAAGGTTTACAAAGCTTCCAATTCACTTGTCAGCAACAAAATATGACTACAAGGAGAGATTCCCAATAAATTGTTTTCACATTGGTTGACACTTTGGTTCCAAAGGAGGATACACCCAGCTTGGCATTCTGCATCTGATTCTTGGAGAAGACACCAGGCTGCCTTCCTACAGAACTTCCTATAGTTCCAAAACTTAAAGCTCTCAAGCAAAACATTTTCAAAAAGCAAGGAGTAGGACAGAGGATGTTGACACAGAGCTGCCCATTTAAATAGAGGCATTTGCCAAGTACGGGGAGAAAAATAAATACACACACACGCATTATCTGTTACTATCATAATTTTCTAACAGGTAGACTATTTTAATGTCAGGAAGTAAAAATGACATAATCTTTAAAAAAAAAAAAAAGACTATATCTGCTTGCCCATCATCACCCCATCACAAGAAATGGCTAAATAGACGTTCACATGGAATGTATGGCTTGGATAATATAGTAGTGTCGGCTACCTGAACAGAGGTGGATTGCACTTCCCAGGTGCCCTCACTGTTAGCTGTGGTCATGTAACATGTGTGGCATTGTAGCCAATGGAATGTGAGTAAAAGTGACCTACACCACTCCCAGCCTGGTCTCTAAACCTCCCACATGCCGTCCTCCAGGTTCTTAACCTTCCAAGGCTGGACTGTGATGCCCAGGGCAACCTTTAAAGCCAAATGTCAAAGGGTGGGGGGGGCTCCTTTTGCCAATAACTGTGGGCAGGAGAGTACTCACCCCATCTCTTCAACCTCAAACCACTTTAGCTCATCAGGTAAGAGAGAAATAAATTTTTTTAAAATATTTTTATGTATTTCTAGGAGAGAGAGAGAGACAGTGTGAGCAGGGGAGGGTCAGAGAGAGAGGGAGTCACAGACTGAAACAGGCTCCAGGCTCTGAGCTGGCAGTCGAGCAGGCAGTCAGCACAGAGCTCGACGCGGGGCCCAAACCCACGAACCGCGAGATCATGACCTAAGCGAAAGTCAGACGCTTAACCGACTAAGCCACCCAGGTGCCCCATGAGAGAGAAATAAATTTCTAATGTGTTTATACCATTACAGATTTTGGGATTATTACAGTGCTTAGTCCACATATGATTTAAAATATGAGCTACAGATTAACAAAAAAAAACTAATTTTTAAAGGACAAAAGATTTGGGGCGCCTGGGTGGCTTAGTCGGTTAAGCGTCCAACTTTCGCTTAGGTCATGATCTCGCGGTTCGTGGGTTCGGGCCCCGCGTTGGGCTCTGTGCTGACTGCCAGCTCAGATCCTGGAGCCTGTTTCAGTCTGTAACTCGCTCTCTCTCTGACCCTCCCCTGCTCACACTGTCTCTCTCTCTCTCTCCTAGAAATTAAAAAAATAAAAAAAAAACATTTAAAAATAAATAAATAAATAAATAAAGGACAAAAGATTTGAACAGCTATGTCAAAAGAACATATGCTAATGGTCACTGAGCACATGAAAAGACAGCTATCTTTATAAATCACGCACAATGCAAATTACAACCATAATGAGACATCATGTCATATCCACAAGAATGGCTGAAATTAAAAGGCTGGTAACACCAGTGTTGACAGGATGTGGAGCAACTGGTACTCTCATATACTGTTGATGGAAGTGTAAAAACACGGTACAAACACTTCAGAAAAAGGCTTAACAGTTTCTCATAAAATATTCACTTACCCCATGACCCAGCAGTTCTACTGCTAGGTATTTCCTAAGAAAGCATATGTGCACAAAAATACTTGTATGAGACTTCTCAAGGTAGCTTTATTTATAGCACCCCAATACTGGAAATAGCCCTCATGTCCAGCAACAGGATAAACAAATGGTGATATATTCATGCAATGGAATACTACTGCTCAGTAATGAAAACAACCAACTACTGATACATGCAGCATCATGAATGAATCTTAAAACATTTTTTTCTCTTTTTACTCTTAAAATATTTTTGATGAATGAAAGAAGTGTCAACACAAAAAAGTACATAATCCAATGGTTAAAAAAAAGTCAAAACAGTGGCTGCATAGGACAAGACTGCAGAGGGTGCCATAAATCACTAGGAAATAGCATGAGGGAACTTTCCAGGGTGACAACAACCTTCTATATATCTTGATGAGGAAATAGGATTCACAAGTGTATATGTTAATCAAAATATCATGGAATGGTACACTTAATATTTGTATATTTCGCTATAGTTATTATCTTAAATATGCAATCAAACACTGAACTCTGTTCAGTTGAAGGCTTAGTGTTTAGGGGTAAAGTCCACTGATGTCTACAACCTAATCTGAAATGCAGCCCCCAAAAAGAGGGAGGTGAATGGATGTGCAAAGAGATGGACAGCTAGAATAACATGTAATAAAAGATACACAGCAAAATGGGGTGAATATATAAGTATACACTGCACAATTCTTTCAACTGCTCTGAATGTTTGAAATTTTCCATAAAAAGCACTGGAAAATTATAAAGTCTACATATGCAAAATTCCTTCTGGAGGATCAGGAGAGGGGAAGGGGATCACCTCAAGAAATAACTCAGAGCAGCTAAGTGTGAAGAACAAGACATCAAAATGACTGCCAACTGGGACCATGCACACAGGCAAAGGAAACAACTATGAGTCACCCGATCACAGATGTGCTTTTGTGAGCCAGATGCTTCACACATAGGCAACCTAGTAGGGAAAATCACCAGTAGGGTCTTAATGATTTAAGAACAGTTACTGATTCTCGAAATGAAGAGAAAAGCTAGTCTCGGAACAAAGGGGGGAGGGTCTTTAAAAATGAATAAATTGTGCTTTATGAAAAACTCACTCCATAGTTCATATTTTTCTCAGTTCACAGAGTATCATGAAAACTTCAGAGTGAACCAGGGTTTAGCTACCACTGGGTATAGACAGAATCCTGGTCCCACCAGCTACATTCTAATCTTAACTCTGCCTCTAGCTGCCTGTCTTTAATTAATAAGACTCCAAGTCTCTCTGGTTCACGTTAGGAACTCAAGAAAAACTGAACTACATTTCTGGCATATAATAAAGGATAAAACAAGAAGAAAGATCTTCCAGGCCCTTAGAAGAGAATGACAGTCTTCTCTGGAGCAGGGAACTACCTATAAAGCGATCCGTGGACACTTAGCTTTAATACCCCAGTTCATGAATACTAAGCTAGTTTTGAGAAAGCGCATTAAGATGAGAAAAAGCATGGCTCTCATCCTCTGCCATTAACCAACTGCCATGGGAACTAAGCAAGTCCCTCACACTCTCTGGGCAATACAAAAGAAAACTCAGATCAGATGCCCTCTCAACTAATCCAACCTGCTCAAAGATGCTGTTTAAGACTCTGCGCCTGTGGATACAGGCCAGGAATGCCTCACCCACCACCACTAAGCTGAAAGCCTTCTCCTTAAAGTGCTTGTTCAGATGTCACCTGCTTTGGGAAAATTTCCAGCCAAGTGCGGTCATTCCCTTTATACTTTACAGATAACCTGTATTAGAGCCTTCACCACGCTGTATGTTAATCATTTGTTTACCTGTGTTGTCTCCCTGACTAGATTTTGAGCTTCCCGATGCTATAGTTCTTGCCTCACTGGCATTTGTACACCTGGTCTCAGCACAGTGATTATGCAGGCACTCAAAGAATACGTGTGAATAAACGCATTAACCAATCCCTATTGTCGCTTTTAGCTCTAAAATGTTAGGCGTGGTGTTTTTTAAATGCAAATAGAATAATGGATGTAAAAAGTCTTTATTAGTCGTTTAATGCCGTGCGCATTGAGTATCCGGTATCATGAGCAGTGTCGGGGACATCGAGAGGATAAAACACGATCCCTGCCCCCATGCAAATATGGAGGCTTGTAGTTATTGCCAGAGCAAGGTCAAGGCTAGAGCCCGGTTCCTACTCCCCCACCCCACCCCACTTCCCTTCTTGCTGCAGCTCTGCCTCTTTCCCCATGAGCCTTCAGTCCTCCCTCAAGCTGCGACCTCTGTCCCAGCTGGCAGAATTGCAAAAATCGGAGCCAATCACCCACGCCCTGCGGCCGACTACAAACCCTGCTGGCGTGCCCCCGGCCCCAGACACCTCTCCCCTCCTCCCCGCGAATGGAACAGTCTTTCGAGACGGGAAAGCAGCGCCCACCCTGGCCTGTGATCAGTGGGACTGGCCCCCGCAACTCGGCAGCGCTGGAGAAGCCGGGCCGTTACTTGCCCACGCCCAGCTCTCTGCGCAAACCTTCGGGCCGGCGCGAGGGCCGCAGGGTATACCTGCGCGCCCCGCTGCTCCTTCCAGTGCTTCATCTGGTCGCTGGCTGGATCTCGGCTGTCCGCCATGGTGTCCGACTGGCTTCGCAGAACGTTGCAGGGAGCCTGGGCTACGCGTCTCCACCCTCCGCTGGAGAACCCGTCTACCGCCGCGCGGCAGAAGTAAGCGACCTCAGGCTCCGCCAGTCCGCCCCGCCCCTCGCCCCGCCCCCGAGGGAGGACCGCCTCCTGATTGGCCGCTCGAGCGCCAGGCAGGATGGGATTGGAAACCAAATATGGGCGGGAGCAGAGGGGCCAGGCGCTAGGCCTCCGGGAGGGAGACGGAACCTGGGGATTGGGAGAGGCCTGAGAGGTGTGTGTAATGGGGGGAGCCCCGCCCTTCCGACCCCAAGACCGCGGGATTCGTGAACCCAGAGCTGGGCTGCGTTAACGGGGGCCTCAGTCTTGCCTCCGGTTATCAGCATTCTTCAGGCTGCCAGGCAAAGTGACGGTTGGTGGCCTACCAGTTTTGCTGAGGGAACGCTTAGGCGCTGCTGGGTGGAGCTTTGAGCTGTAAACACGACCTCAGCTCATTTTAATAAGTCAAAAATCTTGGGATGAATTCCAGGACTCTTCTCCAATGTCACGTTAGTTTTCCTCGATCACAGACTATTTCCACGGAAAAATGAAACATTGACAAGTGCTTCATGGTCTTAATAGTCTAAAATCCTTAGGAAGGAAGTTCAGCCTTTTAGGTTCCCCTTTTTGGACTATCTGCTGTGTGCCAGACGCTGCTAGATGTTTGCCAGGCTGTATCATTTAATTTTCCAATCTCTTGATAAAGTTTTGTTATCTCCAACTTGAAAGAGAACGAATTTGAGGCTTAAGAGAGGTGGAGGAACTTGCCTAATAGGAGTTAAAAGCTAGCAAAATGTCAGAGTCTAGATCCTTGGGGACCTGGGTCCTGAACCAGTATGCTATCCTGCCTTTCTAAGAATAACAATTTTAAAAAATTCTAAGAATTTTAGAATCCTATGTCTTTAAAGAGCCATACTGGAAAATTAAATCTTGAGTGAGTTATTGACTAGTTTGTCACTGTTACCAAATGGCTTGAATGATTTTCCCCCCTCAGGTGCTACGATTTCTCTTTAAACACCTGGATACATATAAATATAATCTTCAAATTAAGAGTGCTCAACTTTTAAATTTGATATTTTTGAATAAAACTGCCTATCATGGGTGGATATAGGATAATGAAACTTTCAGATGTTCTTAACTTTATAAAAGTGTGATATATAAGTTTTATATATATGTAAGTTTATAAAACTTTTGCAGTTCATTGAAAGAGCAAATGATCTTCAGTGCCCTGTGTTTCTCCTTCATTACACTTAACACAACCACAAAGATGCCATTAGCTGTGTGATTTGTGCGGTGTCTTTTGCTACCCACTTCACTCCCACTGCCACCAGAGTATAAACTCCACGAGGACAGGAATCACATTTGACTTGCTCTGTGTTGTATTCTGCACAACTAGAATTTGAGTACTTACTCCATGCCAAAAAATGTTCTAAGATTTTTGTTTGCATTCGTTTAGTTAACCCTCCAAACAACTCTATGTGTTAGGTACTAATATTATCCTCATTTTACAGTTTAAGAAACTGAGGCATGGAGAGGTTAAATAAGTAATTTGTTCAAGATTACACAATTATTAAAGGTTAGAGCCAGGATTCTAGCCTTGTTCATCTCCTGAGCTCATGGCCTGTTGAATAAAAAAAGGTTGAAAAGATCAAACTACTCATTTTCTTCACCGACTAAGATAAATTTCAACCAAGTAAATAAAAAGAGGCCTGGAGGCATGTGTTAACCTTTGATCTTTACATGAACATTGTCCTGTTTATTTTTTTTCTCTGTTTTCTTTAGTGTTGGTTTGGATTCCTAAGGAATTTCCAGTGAAAGAGAAATGGAGAAACAAGACACTTTCAGATCATGTCAAATCTTGTATATTAAAGTAAGGTATGTGCTTACAAGTAATGACAATGAATTTGTATTGGCTACACTGGTAGCATTATATTCACTGGCTTTACAACTATAGTCTAATTATAGTTTAAGTGAAAACAGCTCTAAGAAACAGCCCTAATTTAAAAATACATTAAACTAAATCTATTTGACTCTTAAAGGTAATCCCAAGTGATTGGTTCAGTAAACAAATTTGGTCCCAGATTTTTATATTTTACTAATACAAACATGTGAGTATTTTCATTAGTGTTGAATACAATTGCTATTTAGAAAATACTGCTCTATGATTATTCAGAACCCAGTGAAATAAAATATACTGGCACAAAACATAATGTTATTAATCCTGATATCACCAAATCAAAAACCAAACCTACAAAATAGGCCATACAATAACTGTTGAAGAGAAAAGTCTGGGCACTCAACTAGGAAACTTTATTGAAAATTTTCTTCAATCAGTATTTGAAAGAATGGAGAGGGGGAACTATGTCTTATTGGATGACAGGTATTAATACAGCGCAGCATGAGATTAATTGAAACTGAGATAATTATTTCCATTCTGATTCCACCCACCCTGTGAGGGGCTGAGAATATTCCACATGTTTTGATTTCATTCTTTTCACAATGGGCTTATGGTGTAACCTGGGGATAGAGAGAGGGGTAGAAAAAAAGAACAGAGTGTAAAAGAGAAGAGATATGTCACAACCCAGAATGCCCTGTGAGGGAAAGACAGTGGACACTACCACAGAATGGTATGTGTATGTTTTCAACCCCTTGTGGACTAGTCCTGAGCATACAGGAGAGGGAAACCCAATTTGCAAAAAGTGAAAATGGTTCTATATGTGTAAAACAGGTTTATATGTATAAAATCGGCATGTACCTTCTACTCTGCCTATTTTGCTTTACCACACATTACTTCTACTCTAATAAGAACAATTACTTGGGGCACCTGGGTGGCTCAGTTGGCTAAGCATCTGACTTTGGCTCACCTCATGATCTCATGGTTTGTGGGTTTGAGCCCCGTATCGGGCTCTGTGCCTCTGTGCTGACAGCTCAGAGCCTGGAACCTACTTCAGATTCTCTCTCTCTCTCTCTCTCTCTCTCTCAAAATTAAACATTAAAAAAAAATTTTGTTAAAGAACAACAACTTAAAAGGAGGTAGCCCAGACATCCTTTGGGTCTAGTAATGGCCATAATTGGAACATACATGTACCATATTATTTATCTGGGTGTTTGGAAAAAGGAAACACAGAAATAAGAATTTGAAATTTGTTATTACCCTAACTTTTTCTTTTCTGATTTTAAAAGTGGTGCATGCCTACTAATGAGAGCTTGGAAATACAAAATAGCATGTAAAATAAACAATTATCCACAAGTAGTAATAAATAAATACCTTTCTTACCAATATTTTCTCTTGTGTATGTAATGTGTTTGTGTATGTGTGTGTGTATGTGTGTAAGAGAGAGATTAATAATGGATCATACAGAGTATATAATTTTTTGTGTGCTGCTTTTCTTTCAACTATTAAATCTGTTTAGTAAAGATAATTTCGCTCATACAAAACAACAACAGTTGACAACAGTCTGAAGGCTGGACACGCCATCAGAGACAGGGAGGGACTGCAGGTACTCGGAGCCCTTCCCTCATGCCCAGAGAAGACCCTTGGTGCTTCTCCACCACCTTGCCCCTGATGGAGAGGAAAGCTGAAGGATTACTGCCACCCTCTGGGACCCCCAAAAGACCATGGCACAAAGGCCTTCTCCTCATGTGGCCCATTAATACTAGGGAAGTGCCTCCCCACCCTCCCCACCCTCCCCTCACTGGCCTGGACACCGGAAACTAAGTTGTTTGGGGAGGGGGTGAAGTGGCTCATGGGGAAGGACCAGATTCTGGACGTCTTTGGTGTAAACACTCCCCCAGCCATCTAATAGGCCACAGTGGAAATTTGCAGGGCCACAAAAGTGGTGCTGCCTTTGCCCACAAGCTGATTTTTTTTAACTTTCAAAACATTTTATTTATAATAATATTTTGACATATTATTTCTCGTGTGGTACAAAAGTATTACGTACTTAAACCTGTCAGCCAGATAGAACTCTTTCCATTCTTCAAGCCAACTTTCCTCAGAGGCAAATAAATAAGAAACAAAGTATATTCTGTAGATCATACACAGAAAAATTTCCTTTACAAGAACAAAAATATTTAGACATGTTATATTTAGTGTAGCTTAGCATTCCAGTTTATGTTGATAACTTCAGTTAGTTGGAGTTACATCACATATGCAGAAGAACTCAACATACAGCAGATAGTTTAACTCTTGATTAAGGACAAAACATCTGACAGGAGTTTTTTTCTTGTATTTTTTAAAAGATACTCCATTTGTAAATTCAAGTTTGGTTGGCCCTTTTTAATCTTTTTGTTCAACATTTTGAACACTTCCATTTTTTTCATTTTGTAGAGCCTTTGAACTTGGTCTCTCTCATTTTCTACTCTCAAATTCTTGTTTCCTAGCAGCACACTTAGCTGGTGCTTATCCGTGTCTTTCTTCTGCTTTTCCATTTGATAGTTTCTTTTTCTTTTTCTTTGGAATAGTAATGAAGTTTATACTTTTGCTATGCTGTTCAGGCTGAGCTGGTCAGTGTTCTTCCGACAAAGCCTGGGCAAAGTAGCATTGTTACTTCTGGAAACGGCTGATCAACTTGTTCTTCTGACAAAGGCTGGTTAACTCTTCTAAATTGCTTCCTGAGCCTTTCCTCTTCATCTAATTAGAGATGTTTCAGATTATCTAAGCACCCATCTGTGAACTGGGATTCCTATGAGGTTTGAACTCTCTTCCCCTTCTGTAGCAATTTTTGTAATTTTGCTGAAGCTTCAGTTTTCTTGAAACGTAAAGCCTGTCCATCAGGAATGCTCCCTGCAAAAGAAAGCGAATGGTTAGGCCACCACATTCTTTGTTCAAATTTATTATTCCTGAATCTGATGAAAATCTCCTTTGCCACATGTTCCCAAACTCCGAGTCCGCCTTGCTACCACCTCTCTGGCACCGTGGCACATCAATCATGTCCAAAGTCTTACTTCTTCTACTTAACATTATGGGAGGAGATTCTTCCTGGGTTTTTAAATATTCTTCCAAAGTGTGATTGTTTTTTTCCTCTTGCCTGCACAATGTGCAATCAAAGGACTGATCCCTTGTTTACACATTCCCTTACTGGAAACATTTAAATTTTTTTTACTATAAATAACAGTATAGTGAACATCCTTCCTCTATTTGTATTTGTATGTGCTTCCTTAGGACCTATTTCTAGAAGTAAGTAATTTTTGGTTCAAATCATATACACATTTGAAGTCCCTTGTGGCATACTGTCAGTTTTGTCTGCAAAACTTGAAACAGTTGACATTCACCAGCACTGAGAGTAAGGACTGGAAATAAAATTTTAAAGATACGTAAGTAGTTAGATTCTAGCTACCTAAAATTGCATGTTTTATTAGGCTGTTCAGAAAGGACAACACCTCTTTCATTATATTCAGCCATTTCCACCACCCCCATGGGATTCATTCCATCTAGTGAATGTCTACAATGTCCTGTGCTCTCTGCGTGATTGACTTTGGGAACATAGCAGTGAAGGAGATGGGGATCAGCAAAAACAATCCAAAACCCAGGAAATAACACCATGTGAAGAGTGTTCTAAGAAAGAAAATACAGCTGCTGCAATGGCACCAAAAAAGTTTGCCTAACCTGAACTTGAGAGGTCATGAGAGGCTTCCTCAAGGAAATAAAGGCCAAATGAACCTTGAAGGATGAACAGGTGTTAGGTATAGTGCCAAGAATAAGCATTATGTTAGCCCCACTGCGACCACAGAAATCTGAAGAGATTTCTTCCATTCTTTCTTGAAAGTCTGACATCATCACTGATGGTATTGTGACAACTTGAGTAGTACTGGGAGGGCAAGCAAACATTTGCAACTGGAGTTCAGCCTTTTTGAAGCTTGCCCAAGCATGCTGACCTCTGACTCAGACTGGCTTTGACTTCTGCTCTTCTCCCACTTGTCCACCTCATCTAGGATCCTGCATGGCCTGTACAAGTCTGTCATGTTAACTACTGGGATCGCTATGCCTGGCTTGAGTTGTTTTCCAGGGCTGCTGTCTTTGAAATATTTTGATTGTCTCCTTTGTATATACTGTTAAGTGTTGCCTTTGTGCTTGACTCTGGGCTTAAGTCTATATGCAGAAACCAGACATGGGTTCCTAAAGTCTGACAATTCAAAAAAATGACCAAAACCTCATAGATAAACCCACACATTCAATATGGCTTGAGGCCACACCCTTACGTATCTATGGAGAGCTGAATAGTGATAAATTATACATGCTATGTGGAGCTACTGGTTGTAGCTGGGGCTGTAGACCGGGAGGACTGGGACAGGTGTGTCTCTTCTTCCTCAAGACCTAGATCATAGACCAGCAAGGCTTCAAGGGGCAAAACAACACGATGCACAGTTAAAAGTCTCAGCTCTAGCATCAGAGCACTTGGGTTTGAATCCCACTATGGCTTCTTACAAACTGTGTGACCTCCACCAACTCTTTGAAGCTTCTAGATATTAATAAGATATTAAGCAATGATATATTAATACCTTCTGTAGTATGTATAATCTAAGCTGCCATAATGAAAAGAACCCCCCAAAATACCATGGCTTCAACAATGTAAAACTTTATTTCTGTCACACAAAACATCTCAGACTTAGATGGCATGAAGGCAACTAAGCCACCCTCACAAATGAGGCCTTCATCTCTGAGTCCAAGGCACCCCCCCCCACGCCGACTTCGCCATGACTGCATGCCAACCAATGAGAAGGGAAGCAAAGGAGCAAATGGAGCATACACCTGTCCCTTTCAAGGGCACAACCTAGAAATGGCACACTTGATCTATGCTCACATTCCCTTGGTCAGAATTTGGTCACATGGCCATGCCTAGCTGTACAAGAAGCTGGGAAATGTAGTCATTGGCCATGAAAACATGTGCTTGACAAAACTCAGGCATTCTGTGATAAAAGAAGAAAGTGAAAATGGTTATTGGTGGTCAACTGGCAGCATCTGCTACACTGACCTCATCAGGTTGTTGCAAGGAGTAAGAGAGACAGCGTGCACCATAGGAGTTAGTGGTCAGCCTTTCTCAGTATTGATCTGGAGCCCCACATGGCTCTTTGATGGACTGCTACAGCCTGAGGAAATACAGCAAACTTTGCATTAACATATTATATTATAACCACCCCTATAGAGTGTGCTATAGTGAAGTGACTGCCTCTGGCCACTGCAAGTGTAGCTCTGGGTCCCCATTGTGATGAACATTTAGGCCACTGCCTTAAATAAGCCAAACCTTCTTGTTCCACACAGCCATCACCTCAAACTTATTTTATTTATCTATTTATTTATTTAGTAAGCATTTATATTATTCCTACTATGTCCCAGACTCCACTCTAAAGGCATTTCCCAATATTTACCTATCTTATCCTTACAACAACCCCATAAAGGAAGAACTCTTATTATCTTCACTCTACATATGACATTGAGATATAGAAAGACTAAGTAACCTCCTAGAATGCCTGGGTGGCTCAGTCATTAAGCATCTGACTTCAGCTCAGATCATGATCTCACAGTTGGTGAGTTCAAGTCCCACACTGGGTAAGCATGAGCCCCACTTTGGGTGAGCTTGAGCCCTGCTTTGGGTGAGCTCGTGTCCTGCTTCGTGTGAGCTCCAGCCCCACTCCATGTAAAAACACAAGCCCCAGATGAGCCCTGCTCTCTCTCTTACTCACTCTGCCCCTCATGTGGGATTCTCTCTCTCTCTCTCTGCCCATCACTCACTTGCACCCCCCTCTCAAAAAAGAAAAGAAGAGAAAAGGAAAGAAAAGGAAGAAGAGAAGAGAAAAGAAAGACTACGTAACCTCCTAAAGTCACATAACTAATTAGTGGTGGAGCCAGGATTCAAACCAGGCTCTGGAGGTCACATCTCAATTTCAACATTGTTCTGCCTGCCACAAAGCAGACAGGAATACAGAAGGATATGGGGTGAGGGTCCCACATTGTTAGAATACAACTAAAGCGATGAGGCATTAAGATGGCATGGGAATAGGGAGGCCCTAGGATTGCCTTGTCCCTTAAACACAGCTAGATAAAAATAAAATCATTTTGAACACCCAAGAAATCAATCTGAGAATTGAGAGTAAAACTGAACAACTAGAGGTGAAAAAAAATCACCCCATTATGGAAGGTAAGAACTGCAGAAAGTTGATTTGGTGGAGGGAAGAGCTGTGGATGTTGCAATGAGGAGGGAGCCCTGATCACAGAGGAGCAAGAAAAAGCGAGAGAGAGAGAGAGAGAGAGGAAGTGCAAGCGGGGAATTGCACAAGATATACTCTTCTCCAAAATCATTGACTGGGAAAAAGAGAGAGGCTGAATACCGCAGGTTTTTATAAACCGTGGAGTCTGAAGTTTCAGAGGTCCACACCATTGCCAGGGTTGTGCTTGGTGGAGCTCCAGTGGGAAGGAGGGTGGAGACCCGAGAGCAAGCAGCATGGTCTGAGGGTACCCTGGGTTGCATGGGGAGAGGCATTTCCCCTGCTTGGAGGGTATTTGGGAGAGGGGGCATGACCTCTCCAGGGGCAAAAGACCTGGTGGGCACTGTTGAGCTGCCCTGTTCACTAACATATCACAGTCAAATTCACAAAATACAAAGACATGGAAAGAATCCTGAAAACAATAAGGGAGGGTGGGGAGTTCTTAACCTGCAAGGGAAGACAGATCAGGTTCTCAGCAGATCCATCCACAGAAACTTGGCAAGACAGAAGGCAGTGGCAGGATATATTCAAAGTGCTGAATGGGAAAAATATACAGTCAAGAATGCTTTATCCAGCAAGGCTGTCATTCAGAATAGAAGAAGAGATAAAGAGTATCCCAGACAAACAACAACTAAAGGAGTTTGTGACCACCAAACCAGCCCTGCAAGAAATATTTGAATGGGGGGGGGGAGGGGGAGACCAAAGACAACAAAGACTACAAGGGAACAGAGTACATCACCAGAAATACCAACTTTACAGGCAACACAATGCCACTAAATTCATATCTATCACTAATCACCCTGAATATAAATGGACTAAATGCTCCAATCAAAAGACATAGGGTATCAGAAAGGATTTTTAAAAACAAAACAAAACAAACAAAAGAAAAATGAAACAAAACATAAGACCCACCTTGGGAGGCTGGGTGGGTCCGTTGGTTAAGCATCTGACTCTTGATTTTGGCTCAGATCATGATCTCACAGTCATAAGGTCAAGCCCCATTTCATGCTCCATGGTGAGCATGGAGCCGGCTTAAGATTCTCCCTTTCCCTCAACTTCTCCCCCACTCACACTCATGACCTCTCTCTCTCTCTCAAAAAAAAATAATACAATAATAGTAAGGGGGCTTTAACCTCCCACTTACATAAATGGACAGATAATCTAAATAGGAAATCAACAAGGAAACAATGATTTTGAATGACACACTAGATCAGATGGACTTAACAGATATATTCAGAACATTTTATCCTAAAGCAGCAGCATACACCTTCTTTGCCAGTGCACAGGGAATATTCTCCAGAATAGATTACACAATGGGTCACAAATCAGCCCTCAACAAGCACAGTAAGATTGAGATCATACCATGCATATTTTCAGAAAACAACACTCTGAAACTTGAAGTCAATTACAAGAAAAACATTTGTAAAGACCACAAATACATGGAGGCTAAAGAACATCCTACTAAAGAATGAAAGAGTTAACAGAAACTAAAGAAGAAATAAAAATTACATAGAGGCAAATGAAAACATGACAGTCTAAAACCTTTGGGATGCAGTAAAGGCAGTCCTAAGAAAAAAGTATATTGCAATACCTCAAGAAGCAAGAAAAGTCTCAAATACACAGCCTAAACATACACCTAAAAGAGATAGAAAAGGAATAGCAACTAGAGCCTAAATTTATCAGAAGAAGAGAAATAAAGATTAGAGCAGAAATAAATGATATAGAAAGAAACAAACAAAAAACCCCCACGGTAGAACAGATCAATGAAACCAAGAGCTGGTTCTTTGAAATAATTAATAAAATTGAAAAATGCCTAGCTAGACTTACCAAAAAGAAAAGAGAAAGAACCCAATAGATAAAATCATGAATGAAAGAGGAGAGATCACAGCCAACACTACAGAAAAACAAACAATTATAAGAGAATATTATGAAAAACTATATGCCAAGAAACTGGGCAATCTGGAAGAAATGGACAAATTCCTAGAAATATACAAACTACCAAAGCTGAAACAGAAAGAAATAAAAAATTTGATCAGACCCATAACCAGAAAAGAAATTGAATCATTAATCAAAAATCTCCCAAAAAACATAAGCCCAGGGCCAGATAGCTTCCCAGGGGAACTCTACCAAATATTTAAATGATAGGTAACACCTATTCTTCTCAAATTGTTCCAAAAAACAGAAATGGAAGGAAAACTTCGAAACTCCTTCTATGAGGCCAGCATTACCTTGGTTCTAAAACTAGACAAAGACCCCACTAAAAAGAATTACAGACCAATATCCCTGATGAATATGGATGCAAAAATTCTTAAGAAGATACTGACAAATTGAATCCAACAGTGCATTAAAATAATTATTCACCATGATCAAGTGGGATTTATTCCTGGGCTTCAAGGATGGTTCAATATTCACCAATCAATCAACATGGTACACCACATTAATAAAAGATAAGAACCATATGAAACTCTTAATAGATGCAGGAAAAGCATTTGACAAAATACAGCATCCATTCTTGATAAAAACCCTCAACAAAGTAGGGATAGATGGACCATACTTCAACATCGTAAAGGCCATATACAAAAGACCCACAGCTAATATTACCCTCAATGGGGAAAAACTGAGAGCTTTTTCACTAAGGTCAGGAAGAAGACAGGAATGTCCACTCTCACCATTACTATGTAACATAGTATTGAAGTCTTAGCCTCAGCAATCAGACAACAAAAAGAAATAAAAGGCATCCAAATTGGCAAAGAAAAAGTCAAACCTTCACTATTTTCAGACAACGTGATACTCTATTTAGAAAACCTGAAAGACTCCACTGAAAGATTGTTAGAACTAATATATGAATTCAGCAAAGACACGAGATATAAAATCAACATACAGAAATCTGTTGCATTTCTACACACCTATAATGAAGCAGCAGAAAAAGAAATCAAGAAGTTCATACCATTTACAATTGCACCAAAAACCATAAGATACCTATGATTAAACCTAACCAAAGAGGTAAAAGATCTGTACTCTGAAGACTATGGAACACTTATGAAAGACATTGAAAAGGGTACAAAGAAATGGAAAAACATTCCATGTTCATGGATTGGAAAAACAGATATTGCTAAAATGTCTATACTACCCCAAAGCAAGCTACACACTTAATGCAATCCTTATCAACGTATCACCAGCATTTTTCACAAAGCTAGAACAAACAATCCTAAAATTTGTATGGAGCCACAAAAGATCTTGAATAGCCAAAGTAATCCTGAAAAAGAAAAGCAAAGCTAAAAGCATCAGGATTCTGGAATTTAAGCTGTATTACAAAGGTCTAGTCATCAAGACAATACTGTACTGGCACCAAAAAACAAAACAAAACAAAACAAAAGACACATAAATCAATAGAATAGAATATAAAACTCAGAAATAGACCCACAATTATATGGTCAACTAATGTTTCACAAAGCAGGAAAGAATATGCAGTGGAAAAAAGACAGTCTCTTCAACAAATGGTGTTGGGAGAACTGTACAGCAATATGCAGAAGAATGAAAATGGGCCACTTTTTTACACCATACCTAAAAATAAATTCAAAATGGATTAAAGACCTAAGTGTGACAGGAAAACATCAAAATCCTAGAGGAGAACACAGGCCTTTGCTGCAGCAACTTCTTACCAGACACATCACTGGAGGCAAGGCGAACAAAAGCAAAAATGAATTTTGGAGACTTCATCAGTATAAAAAGCTTCTGCACAGTGAAGGAAATAAGCAACAAAACTAAAAAGCAGCCTATGCAGTAAGATAATATATTTGTAAATGATGTATCCAAAATCTATAAAGAACTTTTCAAACTCAACACCCAAAAAAACAAATGATCTAGTTAAGAAATGGGCAGAAAACATGAATAGACATTTTCCCAAAGAGGACAACGAGATGACTAACAGATACATGAAAAGATGCTCAATGTCACTCATCAGGGAAATTCAAATAAAAACCGTGATGAGATACCACCGCACACTGTCAGAATGGCTAAAATTGACAACACCAGAAACAACAGGTGTTAGTGAGGACGTGGAGAAAGGGGAACCCTCTTGCACTTCCAAACTGGTTCAGCCACTTTGGAAAACAGTATGAAGTTTCCTTAAAAAGTTAAAAATAGAACTACTCTACAATCCAGCAATTGCTCTACTAGGTAATGACCCAAAGGATAAAAATACAGATTTGAAGGGGGTACATGCACCCCAATATTTATAACAGCATTATCAACAATAGCCAAACAATGGAAAGAACACAATTATCCATTGACTGATGAATGAATGAGTAAAGAAGATGTGCTATACGTGCACGCGCGCGCACACACGCACACACACACACACACACACACACACTGAAATTACTCAGCCATCAAAAAGGTTGAGATCTTGCCATATGCAGCAATGTGGATGGAGATAGAGTGTATTATACTAAGTGAAATAAGTCAGTCAGAGAAAGACAAGTACCATATAAGAAATAAAACACTTAAACATATGGGGGTGGGGGAAGAGAGGGAAACAAACCATAAGAATCTTTTAATGATAGGGAACAAACTGAAGGTTAATTGAGGGACCTAGCAGGGGAATGAGATAGATGGGTAATGGTCTTAAGGTGGGCACTTGTGATGAGCACTGGGTGTTGTAAGTGATGAACCTCTAAATTCTCCTGAAGCCAATATTGCCCTGTATATTAACAAACTAGAATTTAAATAAAAATTTGAAGAAGAAGAAAAAAAAAGAACACAACTTAAGCATTGTACCACCTCCTGACCACCTGCAGACCTGGCTTTCTGATCTAAACCAATTGTGAGCCTCACATAACTGAGAAACGTCACAAGAAAATGACATTTCAGAGTGTCTTTGAAATAAAGTGGGAAGTAGTTGTGATATAAGAGCAATACAGGCCTAGGGAACCATATGGGATTAAGGAGTAGCCAAAGAAGGTAAAAAGAGTACCAATGAAGATGGGGCTTGTAGAGGCAGTGAGGTTGCAAGGAGAGGAGGAAGATCCTTAGACATCTCTCCATCCTGACAGCAAAGGGCAGCCAGAGCCTCAAACTTTGAAGACAGTAGAGTGAATATCCCTGAGAAAATATGTCCATTAAAAGACTCACTTTCCACCAGGCAAGAGATTCCATTGACCTGTATTAACACTTATATGAAACTCCTGCTCTAGGATATGTGGAAATAAACATATTCAATTCTGAGACATTGTGACATTAAGCTAACTTCTTCCTATGGTGTCAAGTGTCAAAAGCAATTGCTTCATGTAATCTGAAAGCAAAGGTCTATTTACTGTCTTAAAATATAAAACTTTAAAATACAGTATGCATTATGTGTTATTGTCTAGCTTACTTTCGGCCAGCTGTTGTTCAAATTTCGCCCCGTTTATCCTTCTTAGTCCTCCATCTTTGTCCCCTGCCTTATCTTTCTCTCATTCTACTTAGCACTAGCTTAATTTTCTGGAAGCTTACACTGGGATTACATCTTTCCCAGTTCTGTCCCACTCAATATTCTAAATACCAGTGAATAGCCATCACTAATACTTTCCTCCTTCCTGGCCTCTGACATTTCAACTACTTGATGGGTGGATTACAGACAATCCACTAATAAAATTTTCAAAGGGTACAGTTCTCTCACTGAGCGCCCTTTTAATCTGTACTTCCTCAAAGTATGGAAGTCACGTTGCTCAGCCTCTGGGGCTGAAGTTTACTATGTCCCCTTCTCAGGAAGTCCTTCTTCATCACCTCTCTTAGTGTTACAGCCTCTTGCAGTGTTCCCCATCATACCTTCCCTGCTTTATGTTTTCCCCATGGTATTTCTTACCTTCTAACATAATATAGAACTGACTTATATTGCTTAACATGTATTTCTACACACTAGAATAGAAGCTTCATGACTAAGGTGGGTTTTTGTTTTGCTTTTGTTTATCAGCACTCAGTAGGTGTTTGACCAACATTGACTAAATGAATCAACATATGCATGAATTAATGAGTGAACTAGTAATACCAGGATAAACTTTATGACAAACAAGCAGAGTAGGTAACAGTTTGCCTTAAGGGATTTGATAAGATTTCTTTTTCAAATACATTATACCCTTTTGTTTCATTTTTAGAAAGATTTTCCTTTAGGACATGAAAGCTTTCTCATATTTAGGAGTCTTCTTTTAAAAAAGAAATGTATTATAGCCATCATGAGCCTTCTGATATAATGTGCCAAGAAGAACACATCACTTCTGGGGTATTCCCACCAAAATGCATAACCTGAATCTAATCATGAGGAAACATCAGACAAATTCCAATTGAAGGACATTCTGTAAAATCGTTGGTCTGTACCTTTTAAAATATCAAAAAAAGGAAAGATAATGACTAAAGAACTGTCCCGATTTAAAGAAGACTAATGGATGCCAGTTAAGTATAAAGTGTGTTGCTGGATTGGACCTGGAATGAGAGGAAAGGCTTAAAGAATATTATTGGGATAACTTATAAAATTTAATATAGGCTATAAATTTAATATGAATAATAATGTTGTATCAATGTTAAATTTCCTGGTTTTGATCACTGCACTGTGGTTATGTAAGAGGATGTTTTGTTCTTAGAAAACACATATTGAAGTATTTAGTGGTAAAGAGACATGATGTCTGCAACTCACTGTCAAGTGGCTCAGAAAAAAATACACATATACATATACACATACAAATAAAATACAAATACAAATAAAGCAAGCAAACAAATGATAGAACAAATAGAGGGAAATGTAAACAATTACTGAATCTGGGTAAAGGGTGAACTGGGGTTATTTATATTATTTTTGTAGTTTTCTGCAATTTTAATATTATATCAAAGTAAACATTTATTTACCAGGAAAAAAGGAAATACATTCCTAGGAGAGGTCATATATAAATATTTCCTCGGGTAATACCTTAATCATAAGTTATATAGGAGTTGACTGAGACCCAGAATGGGGCCAAGTTTAGACCTTATGTTGGGGTGAAGAAATAGCAAGAGAAAAAAAAAAAGGAAAATGAAGAGGAAACAGAAGCTATTGTTTATTGAAACTTTACCTATGTCACAGTTTTGCCTTGGATCAGTGATTTTTTTTGTAGGAACAATTTAAGATACCGAAAATAAAGACCTAAGTTCAAAAGTAAGAAGATATTGGGGCGCCTGGGTGGCTTAGTCGGTTAAGCGTCCGGCTTTTGCTTAGGTCATGATCTCGCGGTTCGTGGGTTCCGGCCCCACGTCGGGCTTTGTGCTGACTGCCAGCTCGGAGCCTGGAGCCTGTTTCAGAGTCTGTGTCTCCCTCTCTCTGACCCTCCCCTACTCACGCTCTCCTCTCTCTCTCTCTCTCCCTCTCTCTCTCTCTCCTAGAAATAAGTAAAAATATTTTTAAAAAAAGTAAGAAGATTTAAACACAGACAGCCAGGTTACATAGAGAAATGGCTATATGATTTTCTTACTTCTGATATACATTATAAGATATATTGTGCTAGTACTTATGAAATCCTGAGATCATCCAGGAAAGCATACTGTTAGCTCACCTTGTATTATTATCCTGAGGTAAGGAATTACTTGCCAATGAACATTTGTTTTTGACTTTTTAATTACTGTATAACCAGTTGATCTAAGTTTAGTAAATATCAGCTGTTATCTTCAAAACAGACCCTGATTTTATGGCTGTCTTTGGTGGTGTTTGGAACATGACCGATAATGGTGTGTGATCACACTGTCAGGTTTAAAGATTATTCTGTTTATTGTTCCACTAACAGGAACCTGACAATACAAGTCCTGGTGTCTGAAGTTAATTAAGTGTGGAAGACTCGCCCTACGTATAGCAATATACATTCCTTAAACAGTCTAATCTCTGATATCCAAGTGTCTATAGTAAAAATCAATCATAAAGCAAATCTTGAGCAAAGAAAAGTATCATGATATTGGAAAGGGGTTGAGGCAGCTGAAGCTCACAACAAACAGAAGGTAAAATGTCAGTCACCAAGACTCCTCCTCAATGCCACAACCAACCCCACAGGGAGCCCCACAGTTGAAAGATCTAGTAGTGGCCAACTACAGGCTGAATGGACAGGGAATTCAACACCCACTATGGACAGAAACATTGCATTGGGCTGGGGACAGAGGAGGTATACAGTTTGTACCAGGAAAATTATATACCCTTCTTATATCATATTCCCTCGCATTATTACTTTTTGTTCCTTCCAAACATACCAACACAAAAGCCCCATGTCCTGAAAATTAAAAAAAATTATTTGTAACTGTCAGAAATATTACATAACATGAGGGGCACCTGGGTGGCTTAGTCGGTTAAGCGTCCGACTTTCGCTTAGGTCATGATCTTCGTGGGTTTGAGCCCCACGTCGGGCTCTGTGCTGACTGCCAGCTCAGAGCCTGGAGCCTGTTTCAGTCTGTGACTCCCTCTCTGACTCTCCCCTGCTCACGCTGTCTCTCTCTCTCTCTCCTAGAAATAAATAAAAATCTTTAAAAAAAAATTTAAAAAAAAGAAATATTACATAACATGAAACACAATAGTCTACAAAATCAGCCACATAAATTATGAAACCAAGGTCAAAGTTCCAGTTGCTCTCTGCCAGTGTTTAAAAGAAAGGGGGAAGAAAGGCATATTTGTGAAGAAAAACACAGAAAAAGAAAATGTCGTGTGCTCAGGCATGTGAAAAGCCCTATCCACACCATGTTGGATTATCCAAACACTCGATTCCCAACCATGTTAGCCACCCTTTACATGTGTTTATGAATATAGGAAATGAAGAACAGATCGAAACATTGTCCCTACAGCCAATACTTGTAGCAAACATTCTTCTCTCCAAAGCATTAGAAATTTGTGGATGTGGAGCCAGGAAGGCTGAATCATAATTAAATTCAGATGTGCTATTATTTAATACTCTTATGGATCTAAAAGAAATGATGACCTGGGGGTCAAAGCTAGTACCTCCCCAAGAGCCGAAGCCACACAGACTGAGGGCAGACGTAGCTGTGGGAACCTGGCTGCAAAGGAAGGTTTAGGAGGAACTAAAGAGATAAGGGTGAGTTGAAAGAGATTAGTCTGTCCTCATCAGAGAAAAAAATGAAGGAAGGATGGGGAGTGGGGAAGGAAGGGAGAGAGAGAGAGAGAAAGGGAGGGAGGGAAGAAGGAAGGAAGGAAAGGAAGGAAGGAAGGAAGGAAGGAAGGAAGGAAGGAAGGAAGGAAGGAAGGAAGGAAGGAAGGAAGGATTTGGGAAAATAAACAGCCCTCAAGACTCAACTTGGGTGGCTCAGTCAGTTGAGCATCTGAGCTTGGTCTCAGCTCAGGTTGTGATCTCACAGTTCATAAGTTCCAGCTTCACAACAGGCTCTGCACTGACGATGCGGAGCCTGCTTGGGAGTCTCCCTCCCTCCCTCCCTCCCTCCCTCTCTCTGTCTCTCTGTCTCTCTGTCTCTGTCTCTGTCTCTCTCTCAAAATAAATAGATGAAGTTTAATTTTTTTAATGTTTATTTTTGAGAGAGAGAAGGTGACAGAGCATGAGTGGGGGAGGGGCAGAGAGAGAGGGAGACACAGAATCTGAAACAGGCTCCAGGCTCTGAGCTGTCAGCACAGAGCCCGACGTGGGGCTTGAACTCACAAACCTCAAGACCATGACCTGAGCCAAAGTTGGACGCTTAACCCACTGAGTCACCCAAGCATCCCAAAACAGATAAACTTAATTTAAAAAAAAAAAAAAGCGGACATCTTGGAAATGCTAAGGAAAGAACTATTTGTCCAGAATAAAAAGATGGAACTTGTTCCAGCTAAGTCCAGAGGATGGTGGCTAATGCAGGGATTAAAACGGAGAGGAGAAGAAGCAAAGCCCAGCTACAAGAGACTTTTCCACTTACAAAACTTCTTACTTAGAGCAGCACTTGCCTAGGAGCAGAGGGGAACACTGAGTTTCATCATAACTGGTTCTCTGCAGCTGCACTCTGAGTGCCCGGGGCGTGTCTGATCTCAAAGCATCGACCTGAAAACTGTTTATGGACCAAGGAACCATAGGTTCTGTTTAACCAGCATACAGGTCTATGGACTTGTTCTTTCCCATCCAAGTGCTAGTTTTCAATCTTTGATTTGGAGCAGTTAACAACTGCTGACCTTTTCCCCTTGGCAAAACCAGTGAGTGAATTTCTTCTCTAACGTGTGTTCCCTTGCCTAGCGAGATAAGAAATACTTGACTTTTTTTTTTTTTAAGCACTAAGGATTTTTCCCCCCAGAGGAACATGAACAAGAAAGATAAATGATGATGTGTAAATTAGCTAACGGTAACTCTGGTCCCCAAAAGCCTTATGCAACCAGGTGAAGTTTGGAAAGAACAAGCTCATGTTTCCTAGTCCCAGGTCTAGGGGCAGGGCCACTGAAGAGATGCAGAGAGATGAGAATGGCTAGGTAAGTGTGGTCTTTGTGAATGCAGTTCTTGGATCCTCGCCACCCCTGCTGGCCTTCCACCTACCCCTACCCCAATGCCTGTGGTTTCCTCTTTACAACAACAGTGGAAAACTGGAAATCCCTCCCTTCCTGCTGGGGGTGTCAACACAGCCTTTCTCTTGCAGCTCAGATTACTGCTGCCAATGGCACCACCATATATTGGCACCACTTCTAAGTAGACCCTATCACAGTCACTATGGCGACTGCCATCTGCTCTTGTTTGATTGCCATGGCCTCCAACAATCTTTTGCTGCTCAGCCAAGTACCTCCCCTGACCCCTGCTAATGTGCCCACCATATAGGGAGTCCAACATCCCAGTTTTGCTTGGGACTAAGGTGTTTCCAGGGGTGTAGGGCTTTCAGTGCTAAAACAAGAAAGTGGCACCACCTAGATTTTAAAATGTTTTAAATCTGCTAATATGTTGTGTTAAATGTTAAAGAGTAGATATACTTCCAGGTAAGTGTACTTGCAGGTATTTAAAAACAAACAAACAAACAAACAAACCCACACACACAGAAACTGAAATCACACAAGAAGAAAATCCTGCCGGCATGAACTACAGGATCCAGGAACAAGAGAAATAGTGATTCGGAATATAGCTCGGGAGCTGTGATGGCAGACTTTGGGTGCCAAGGTTAATTCCAGTGGTCCCTCAAAATACAAGATTATTCTTCTACTGTAACACATGAGAGCCCAAGCAACACTGCTTTAACATACCCTAACAGACTGTGACATAAAGGGGAGAAAGCCATTCTTTCTCGCTCTGCCAGGGTCCACTTTGGCCTCAGGAGGGCTCAGATGCATAGCAGGAGGACACAGTGAAGCCAGTGGCACCACCAGAAACACAGAGAGCTTCCCTAGCACCCAGCAAAGTGAAGTAGCAGCATGCCTGGCTGTCAGCTCAAATATCGTCTCAGTTCATGGGGACACTCTACTAGAACACACAAAATATTTTTTGGTATAATTTGTTGTCCAGTTGGCTAACATACAGTTACACTGTGCTCTTAATACTCAAAATATTGAGTATTAAGAAAAAGTTGATAGAGGTTTGGACTTCCTGTGTCTGAGAAGCTGGTGAACTTAGGGTATGATGCTAATGTGCCTTCACTCTCATCCTCAGGCTGGTGAGGTCTGAGGAAATTTCAAGTTACAACGATAATATGTCAGAAGGTAACCCAGGGTGGAAGTAAAGAGTTCATGGAGACTGCAGGGATAATTCCATTTGCCTGGAACTTAGGATCTGTGGAAGTTACTGGAGAATAAATCTGGAAAACTAGGCTTCTCTCAAGTTCTATGGGACCTGGAAGGCCAGGCAAGGGGGTATGGACTTCTAAGACTATTTAGTTCTGCTGAAAATGCTTTAACACACAGCAGCATGCCCACTACTCTGTTTTAGGAAAATTAATTTGCCAGCAAGATAAAAATAGATCATAAAATGGGAAGAGTGGAAATCAAAAAAACAGAAGACCACTAGAAGAGTCCAGACAAATTGAAGTAAGAACAGTGGTTGTGGGGCAGATTCTAGAGTATCTGAATTGATGGGGACGGGGCTCTATATCTGATACATCATTAAATGATGTTTGCAAATCACAATATACTATGCAACTTTCATATATATTAAACTTTCTGAAGTTCAATGCCATTGAAAGCGAAAACACAATGACACCTAGAAAATACGTCACTACCCAATTTTCAGTGTTGTCATAATACAAAAACTCTGAAAGATAAACACATATATCCTATATTTTCCCCTTCTTATTCATTTAAAAGAAAAAATGTCCTAGAAGAAGTGATAGGAACATTTTGGAAGGAGGTCCAGACCTTCAGATTGCTAGCCTGGTCCAGTGAAGAGAAGTCTGAAAAGTATGTGTGCTTCATTCTAAAGAATCTGAGAAGCCAGGCCTCAAGTGCCATTTCTCTATCCAGATTGTGCATTTTGGGGATTTGAGTGAGATTTCAGGTGGGTCCCTGATCACATGCCAACCGGACATCTTCGGTCAGAACTGCTGTCCCACAGTGCCACAGGAAAGGAGACTGTTTTCTGTGCCGGCCCTGAGACTTGTAACCCTACAAGTAGGCTGAGAATGTAGAGCACACTTAGCATTTTCCTAGCAGAGAGGCATGGGCTCTGTTTTGCGATGGTGGTGTCCATAGTTTAGAGAAAACACATTTATACACTGACTGGTTTCTTCTAAGTGATTCCAAAAGAGATGAAGAGAGTGGCCTCTCCAGTAACTACCCCATTCCAGCAACCCGTCTCCTGCTGGAATACAACCATCAAATAGTAACCTAATGGCTAATGCCCACTCGCCTATCCGAGCCCCTCTCACCCGTGTCTCAGGATTGTTCTGTGTGAGTATAAAGAGCATGCGGCAAGGTGGAGGAGGGAAGAACTTTATCCTTTACCTTCTTGGAACTTTAAGAGTAATAAATTTATACTTCAGCTAAAAGAGGTTTTTTATCTATGTTTACTTTTGTTTCTAGAAGAGCAATACATGCCACATGTGCTTTGTAAAGAGAGGATGCAACAAAATAAAAATATACAAAAAGTGAGAGTCTTTCTCTCTCATGACCCAAGCTCTCTCTCCCCCTCTCCCTCTCCACCTTTTTCTCTCTCTCATTCTATGGTACTTACTGATCTAAAAATTGCTTATATTGCTCAAAAATACCTTAGAACTCTGCTTTCTTGTTAATATGTACAACTACACCTTGTTCTTTTTGATCCCCTCATAATGGTCTATAGAATAAGCACACAACGTGTTTAACCATTCCTCGAGTGACAGACAGTAGGTAGCTTCCAATGTTCATTTTTATAAACAATACTATCATAAATACGTCCTTGACTGTACAATTTTGTGTACTTTTAGAAGTCTTCCTATAGGATAAATTCTTAGAAGGTGAATTAGAAAACTCATCTCTCCTATGCACAACCTTCCCACACTGGCCAAACATCTGTCATACCAGCCTTCAAAGCCAGGCACCCAGTGTCTCTCTCTCCTCCACTCATATCCACTTCTAACTTTCATCTACACACTACCACTAGCTGGTCTCACTGGAGGCAGCTGGTTTCACAGGCCACTCATTTTATGCTCAGGAGATCTGGCCATGCAAAAAGAAGCAAGAATTAGTATAATAAATATAAAACTAGGTTTCAAAATGATGGTCTGAGAGAGAGGCTACTGATGATGGATAAGAAACTGGATACTCTGAGGTCATGAAGTAGATAAAACATCTTCTCAGAGTCCCCATTAGTTCTCAGTTTTGACTCCTTATCTCCTTGCTTTGAATGCTCAGGACTGGGCAGGAAGAGTTTCTTAATATTTTGGTAGATTCTCTTTTCTCACTAATAGCTCCTTCACTAGGCAACTTGTGCCAGGAGAAGCAGGTAGGCTGGTGCAGACTGTTGGCGACACATGTCTCTAGGTTCTTTTTCACAGCGCAACTATCCTGGGATGGGTAGGTGCTGTGACAGGGGCTCCGCAATGGTGAGGTGACTTACCCAGCTAGTGAGTAAGGCCCCTGGTTCTGAGCCAGGTCATTCTGACACCAAAGCCCACATTTCTGTTACTCTTTGAGAAACTTGTCATAAGTGGGGCACCTGGGTGGCTCAATTGGTTAAGTGTCCAGGTCATCCTGACACCAAAGCCCACATTTCTGTCACTCTTTGAGAAACTTGTCATAGTTGGGGCGCCTGGGTGGCTCAATTGGTTAAGTGTCCGACTTGGGCTACCACTTCTTCAAATACTTTCAGCTACTACTTCTTCAAATAAATCTTCTGCCCCCTTTTCTTTCTTCTCCTTCTGGGATCCCTGTAATATGAATGTTGTTATGATTGATGGTGTCACTGTGTTCCCTTAACCTATTCTCATTTTTTATTAATCTTTTTTTTTGTCCTGGTCAGTTTGATTGCTTTCCATTACTCTGTCCCTCCAGGTCACTGGTGCATTCTTTTGCTTCCTTTAGTCTACTATTTATTTCATGTAACATATTTTAAATTTCAGTATTGAGTTCTTCATCTCTGATTGGTTCCTTTTTATGTCTTCTATCTCTTTGTTGAGGGTTTTAATGTAATCCTCTACTATTTTCTCAAGTCAAGTGAGTATCTTTATGATCATTACTTTAAATTCTCTATCAGGCATATTATTTATCTCTGGTTTTGTTTAGCTCTATTTTTGTGCTTTTGTCCTGTTCTTTTCTTTGGGACATATTCCTCTGTCTCCTCACTTTATATAACTCTCTGTGTCTGTTTACATATGTTAGAAAGATCAGCTATGTATCCTGATCTCGCAGGTAGTAGAGTATAGTGACCTCATGAAGAAGACGCCCTGCAGTGCCCTGTAGCACAATGTCTTATGTTCACAAGGACCTGGTGCTTCAGAAGTGTCTCCTATGTGTGTTGCATGTACCTTGTTGCCATGGTTGAGCCACTTTTTCCTTCAGTCCAGTCATCATCAATGGCTCTCTTTGCCTGTTTGGCAAAGAGGTTTGGTCCTTGTGTTGTTAATGGGCTAGTCTGGGGCAATCTTGGCTTGAGCTGGGTCAGATCAGGCATTTACCAGAGCTATGGTGACATCAAACTGCAGAGCACTCTCTTTGTGTTGTGCCTTGGGAGGCTTCCATTGGTGAGTGGGGCCTGCAACCATACCAGCTGTTTGTCCCCAGCCCACTTCTGGGGCTGCAGTCAGACTTGTGTGTGAGGTTATCCTCCCCTTTCTCTGGGACAAGAGTCACTTTGGAATGGTACTGACCTTAGTCAGGGCTGCTTGCACAATGCCATATTGTGGCACCACTCCAAAGTCCGTTTTAGATATGGCCACATTTGTCAATGGACAAGGGATACCCTCCAGAAAATATACTGTTGGTAAACAGATGAGCTAACCAAGTTGCTCATGCTTCTGGCAAAAAAAGGGAATCTTGTCATTCCCACCCATTAGGATGTACACTTTATGGAACAGAGGCCACTGTGTAATGTTTCCTATGTTGCCTTATTCTAAATGAGTTTAAATTTTTATTGCAGTTATTCTTTTCTTCTCTACCATTCTATATTGGGATATTGGGGGTAATCAAACATCATTTAACAGCAGTTCATCTAACCACATGGAGCCGTACCCAGATCTAAGAGAACTGAACACCATCAGGGGTCCTTTTGTCAAAGTTAGATGAAGCAACTTGATAATGCTTTCGATGATCTCCTAGAAAGGTAGAGCTGGACGACAGGAGCCAAAAGCATCACATGTATAGCAGAGAATTGTATCCAGTCTCACAGTATAAAATAGGGGCTGGAGCAAGTCTTACCCACAGGGGAAGGAGATATTATAAACTATATGTGGTAGCTGGAGGAGGCAGAAAATGCCATGTGGATTGGGCTGACAAGTCCTGTGCTGGCTGAATGACTGGATGTGTTATTCCAATATCACGGCAGGACAGGAGTCCTGAACTTAATTGCACATCTAGTTCTTGACAGGAGGTCCAGAGACTAGGGGATGGCAGCTTCAAAATTGCCTGAACTGGATAGACTTAGGACAAAGCAAAGAAGAGAAGAAACTTCCACTAAAGATAGGTATGCAAATGAAATTTTCAGGGCATATAATGAGAATGAACAGAAATAACCAGCCAATGAACTCAATAATGGAGAAATTAATTCAATGCTCATAAAATGCAATTGGAACTTTCTAAAAATTACTTTAAAATAAGTACATTTCAGAAATTCAAGAAAATAAGCAAAACAATAATATGCTTTTAAAAAGACAAGAAAACGTAAGAAAAATGCAGCTTAAATTAAGAACTGAGGGACATGGAAAGAACCAATTAGAAATCCTATGGATGATAATATAATCCTAGAAATAAAGACGTATGTGAATTGGATATACAGGCAGTCCTCACTTTGCACAGTGTAGTGTTAACCAAACTCATGCACACAAGAACTAAGTCCTCACTTTGCATCGTTCTGTGATATTTGAAGACACAGCTAGATATGCACAAAGTTCTTTTTTCTTTATAGTTTATTTTCAAGTTGGTTTCCATATAACACCCAGGATATGCACAAATTTCTTAACATAGTACCGGGCAAAGCAAGGATGGCCTGTATCCTAGGCTGGACAAAGTCAAAGAAAGAATTAATAAGTATTGGAAGCTAGTACAAGAATTCACTGAGTATAACACAGACCAATAAAGATATTAAAATATGATTGGAAAACTAAGAGAAATGGAGGCTAGATTAATGGGCTCTATTACACATTTCTTAGGCTCTGGAAGAATAGAATGCAATAGAGATAATGGTAAAGAGTTTCAATTGAAGAAAAATGTTAGCTTTCAGATTTTTTAAAAAGTGCATATTAAGTGGTGAGAGAGGAGGAAGTACAGGGAGAATTGCAATAAACAACAAATCAAGCCTGTGAGAGAGACTCCAGGAACCCTGTCAGAGAACCTGATGTGTGTTGCCTCAAGTTAAGAGACACATAGTACAGATCTGTGATTCACATGTGAGAAAGCAGCCTGCAGCAACAGAGTAGAGGTTGTGTCTGGTAAGTAATGTACTCACCTCCAACTGCAGAACAGTCGGGATGAATGCTAGGGAATGGACAAGAGCTGTTCCAGAACAGCTGTGTCAGTGGAGCAATATTCAAAGGGATTGAAAGGGAAACCCCTGAAGAACCTATAAAAGTGCCCATGAGAGAAAGATCTGTGTTTAAATGGGTCTGCCAGGTCCAGAAGGCCCAAGGGAGGTCTTATACTAATACTGGTCAAGAAAGACCTTTCTGATCCCTTGATCAGCAAGCCTTGTCTTGCTTCAACACAGTTGAGGTTAGTAGAACAATGGGGAGACAGAGGAGAAAGAAAGAGAAAAAAAATTCATATCTCTCTTTCCCAGATGGTATATTCTTATCTGCAGTAGACCCTAGCTGGGAGAAGAAAGAAAACTTAAATACCATGCTGAGACAAAATTTACAACTAAACGTGACCATGAAATTGTATTATCTATAAATACTGACTGTCCAAGTTTTCATCCAGGAGTAGGGAAGGACTACCCCTGAATTTAGAAAAGTAAAAATAAAGTTGCTTTTACTATTGGACCCTGGTTCATACACTGGTGACAGTAATTTCAAATACTGCTCCAAGTTGGAGCCATAGATCTAAAATAAACCTGCTTGTCCTGACTAGCTCCCAAAAGCCCTCCCTGTAGCAAGGAGCCCACTCAACATACAAAAGAAATCTTTCTTTTCTTCTTGATGTCCCAGCTTCCCAAAAAGAGGAGAAAATCCTTCCCTCTCATGATCCAAGGCTCCATTTCTACTCCAAGATGATCAATGGTAGGAAAAAAAAAATTCCTGGAGGGGGAAAATTATTTCCCCTCAAGGGAGGAACAACTATAAGCCAATTCATGACTCAGACAAGAAACTATAATAATCCATAGTGAATTTCCCAAAATTGGTTATTCCAAGAAAAGTCAGGCCTTTACTGTGGTCTTTCCTCCAATGTGAGGCAGAAAGACAATCATGACTATCCTCCTGTGGTCTTGTCTCAGATTCTAATCAGGTTAAACTTCCTATCAGTTTAGGTAAGAAAATATAAACATCTTCTAAGAACAAGTCATCTTCAAGCATAGAGCATTAAGATTCAAGACTTAGGGGAATGGGATGCCTGGGTGGCTCAGTTGGTTAAGCTTCTGACTCTTGATTTCCACTCAGGTCATGAATCTCACAGCTTGTGAGTTAGAGCGCTTGGGATTCTCCCTCTCTGTACCTCCCTCACTCATGCTTTCCCTCTCTCAAAAGAAATAAACTTTTTTTATTTTTTAAAAAAAGATTTAGGGGGAAAAAAAACATGTCTATAGAGGCACGGTTTTCAAGATGGACTCAAATTAGATTCCTAAATGTAACATTTGACATCTTCATCTATAGGATTGCCATTTAGGTCATTGTATAAATTAAAGAGTCCATTCAAATAAGCCTTTCCAAAACATCTACCCCACCATCTTTAAAATGACATTTCACTGGGGTGCCTGGGTGGCTCAGTCAGGTAAGTGTCTGACTTTGACTCAGGTCATGATCTCATAGTTTGTGGTTTCAAGCCCCACATTGGGCTCTGTGTTGACAGCTCAGAGCCTGGATCTTGCTTTGGATTTTGTTTCTCCCTCTCTTTGGCCTCTCTCCTGCTTCCATTCTGTCTTTCTCTCTTAAAAATAAATGTACATTTAAAAATGTTCTTAAAAATAAATGACGTTTCATGGTCTTAAAAACAAAAACCATTTATCCCACCAAATACCTGGTGGGATCAATTATATATCTTCTCAGCATCGGGAGCATTAATGTGCATACATACAGATGAGTATCTTGTAGCATACACACAAGGACATTTGATTCACTGATACGTCTTGTGTGACATGGTGACATTGGATATAAATGGACTAAACAACCCATGTTTTCTTTTGCAAGTACATTTTGCCTTCTAAGATCTGGCACAAACTTTTAAAAAAAAAAAATACTCTGACTTGCTTTTCAGGAGAGAAAACTTTGAATCCACTTCTCAGGATGATTTGTTTCTTAAAGGCATTATTCTACTCTGGCTTTATTAAATGGTTATCAAAAAATACATTTTATATTATCTTATAAAATATACTATTTTCCAGGATTTTGTGATGTGTATGGAACTTGTCAGATTATTCAAGTTTGTAAGTTGTGATTTCTTTTAAAGAAATAAAGATTTGTTTTGTGTTCTTTTCTCTAAAGAGGCGCTGCAAGTTCTGTAAGTGTTAGACCTCAGAAAATCTGGGTCCACCCCTACTGGGTTCACAGCACCTCAGGGCAGCCATTTCCTATGAATACGTGTATAATTATTTCCAGGAACCAGTTTTTTGTGTTCACCTCTTCAAACTCAGGAGTCAGAAAGCCTACCTGATAATTATAGGTGTTTCACCTACCCTCCCCTATTGGTTTCCCCTAACTCTGATCACACTTTTTCTCTAGTCCCTTCATAAAAATGTCCTGAGTGGCCCCTTCAGAGTGTGTTGTTTCCTGCTGTGATCCTGACTGATACAACTTGCAAAAAGTAAAATAACATGACGTATTTTAAGGGAGAGTTTCTGGAGCTATTATAGGCCTATCTTAATATTTATTTCAAACCAATACAGTGTAGGGCAGCAGTTCTCAAACTTTTATACTTAGAACCCATTTACACTCTTAAAAATTCTTGAGGACTCCAAAATCTTTCTTTTGTTAATGTTGGAGATATATATGTGTGTGTGTGTGTACATATATATATATATATATGCACGCATATATGTATGTTATATATATATATATACACACACACACACTTATCCATATATATGTATGGATAAAAATTACAACTCAGAAATTTTAGAAATTTATTTATTTTAAAATAAAAACTATAAGCCTAACATATATTAACATAAATGACATAGTGTTATGAGAAATAGCTGTATTTTCAAAATAATTAGTGAGAATAATGATTGTTTTACACTTTTGTGGATCCTTTAACGTCTGACATAACAAAGGACAACTGGATTGTCATACCTGCAGTGGCATTTCAGCTGTTGTAATACCATGTCACATAACTCTTGGAAAACTCCACTCATGAGGGAATGAGAGTGAAAAAGGCAAATAATATCCTAATATTATTAAGATAATTTTTACCTCATTGACTGCACTGAAAGGGCCTTGGGAATGTAAAGGGTTTTCTGAAGCATACTTTGAGGATCACTGGTGTAGGGAAATAGACTGATTTGGGAGTCAAGATCCTTAGATTTTGGTCCTAATTCTGCTATCTCTCAGCAATGTGGTCTGCAAGAAACTACTTAATTAAAAAAAATTTTTTTTGTTTTTAGTTTACTTATTTATTTAGAGACAGCATGAGCGGAAAGGGGCAGAGAGAGAGAGAGGGAGAAGAGAGAGAATCCCAAGCAGGTCTGCACTGTCAGTACAGAGCCCAAGGGGTGGGAAGGGGCTCAAACCCACGAAACCGTGATTTCATGACCTGAGTTGAAACTGAGTCGGACCTTTAACCAACTGAGTCACTCAGGCACCCCTTAAGTTTTTTAAAACATAGGTTTCACATCTACTAAGTGAAACATCCAAAGAGAAGAACTTAGAATATTACTAATAAAATTATTTAATTTTTTAATTTAGTCTTTGAGTCACTTTGGAAGTTACCCAATGAGATGTCAGTATGGTTCATCTGAATGTTAATGGGAGTCAAGTGCCATAATGTTGAGCTTCGTTTTTGAAGGCACGTATCAGAAAAATAAAGAAGGAAAACATTTATATCTAATTATGACTTGCTTTGTTAGGAAATGCATACTGGAATTCTCAATCTGAAAATTGCCAAACAATCATTTAGGATACAATTTTGATTATGATAAGACATGTTAAAGCTTCATTGGAAAATTACAGCAATGATTCCCAACTTCCCATTAGCTAGGAACTTAAAGAATTAAGTGGCAAATATGTGGCCAATCTTAAAGATACTTGTCATAAATGTTTTGAGCCCTAAAAAAGAAAAGTAATTGTGGACAAAACAATATTATTGAATTCTGAGGATTGGAGTTCTCATATTTTAAGAACTGAACTTTGGGAAAAACAATCTCCTCTGTTGCTTACTGGCTGGGTTGGACAAAGGGTAGAGATGGCTTTTGTAACTCTCCCCACCCTTCCTGGGATGTGTCCAGGGAGCAGCCTTGTTATGGAACATCCAGTTAAACTGGATCTCTGGGGGTGGAGCTGAAGTTACACTTTGTCAGTGTGAGAACAATGTGCACTGATAACACAATCCCTACTTTTCCTTAATTTTTCCTGAGATTTGATCTTATATCTGGACCCACAAAAAATTGCCACTGGCACATGGGAAGAGTGATAATGGTAGATACCAGGGGTGAGGGAGAAGGAGGAATGCCAAGATCGATGGAGAGGTCAGTTACTGTTAAGTAGGGCAACATCAATACAGTAGACTTCTGTTCCATTGAGAAAAGTCCTTTGTTTAACATAGGGAGCTTTCAGTGTAAGTCATGCTCTTTGGGTATGTCATAAAGTGATCTAACCTATACGTAGTAGACTGGAGTATTGGAATCCTCACCCCTTGCACCAAAGAAATCTGTAATTGCAGAATTTAGTTTTCTTTGTGGTTTGTCCAAATGCACACTGATCATTAACCTTTAGGTAGCTTAAATGCTGTAAGTAGAGCTAGTTCTGAATTGAAAATCAAATTCTACTGGTTAGCCAGTCCGCAGCTGTTCAGCATTCAAAAGGCTTTTACTGGGCATCTACAGTAAATGCAGGCAATGCAGTTTTAGCAGTTAGTAAACAGTCAGGATCCCTGCCCAACAGACCTTAATATCTAGTCTTTCTACAGTTAACAATATCACTGTTTCAGAAATTAGGAAATCAACTGTTTCCAAAGGGCAGTTGACTGAACTGGAAGGAATCATCCAATCCCCTCAAATTGTCAATTTTAAAATAGGGGTGTGGGCACCTAGGTGGCTCAGTCTGTCAAGCGTCCGTCTTTGGCTCTGATCACGATCTCACCTCTTGTGAGTTTGAGCCCTGCATCTGAGTCTCTGCTGTCAGCACAGAGCCTGCTTGGGATCCTCTGTCCTCCTCTCTCTGCCCTTCTCTCTCTCTCTCTCTCTCTCTCTCAAAAATAAACATTTAAAAAATAATAAAATAAGGGTTCAACTGGGGTTCAAGGGTTCAACCCCACACATACACGTTTCATGGTTTTGATGTCACTTTCAAATCTTTTTATCTTGTGTATCCCTTAACGAATTATTGTATTTATAGTTATTTTTACTTCTTTGGTCTTTTAATCTTTATACTAGTTTAGAAAGTGATTAATCCACTATATTTCCAGTGATATTTATTTTTCCATATGCTTTTGCTTATCTGGACAATTCTTTCTCTCTCCTTCACTTCTGAATGATAACTTCGCTGGGTAGAGTGTTCTGGGCTGGAAGTCTTTTTCCTTCACCATTTTTAATATATCATGCTTCTTCTGGTCTGCAAAGTTTCTGTTGAAAAACATCTGTTGAATATCTTATGAGGGTTCACTTGTATGTAACAAGTTGTTTTTCTTGTGCTGCTTTTAGTGTTATCTACTTGTCCTTGATTTTGGTGTTTTAATTATAACGTGTCTTGGTGTGAGTTTCTCTGGATTTTTCTGTTTGCAACTCTCTGGGCTTCCTGGATCTAGATGTCTGTTTTCTTTCCCAAGTTAGAGAAGCTTTCAGTCATTATTTATTAAAATAAGATTTCTGCCACTTCCTGTCACTCTTCTTCCCTTTGATATGAATGTTAGCCTGTTTTATATGTCCTGTAGGTCCCTTAAGCTATTGTAACTTTTCTTACTCTTTTTTTCTTTTTGTTCCTCTGATTGGATGAATTCTACTACCATGTCTTTGAGTTGACTGATCCTTTCTTTCACTTCATCTAGTCTTCTATTGAACCCCTCTAGTGTATTTTTCAGTTCAGTTTTTCTATACTTCAGCTCTGTGACTTCTGTTTGCTACTTTCTTATATTTCCCATCTCCTTGTTGTAGTTCTGACTGTGTTCATCCATCCAGTCTTTTCCTCAGTTTGGTGAACATCTTGATGACCATAACTTTGAACTCTTTGTCAGATAAACCACTTACCTTCATTTCATTAAGGTTCTTTCCTGAAGTTTTCTCTTGTTCTTTCATTTGGAATATATTCCTGTTCCTTCATTTTGCCTGACTTTCTGTAGTTGGTTTCTATACAGTAGATGAAACAACTACCTGTCCTAGTCTTGAAGGAGTGGCCTCATGTAGGAGATGAACCCTGTGGTTCAACTCAGCTCCAGCTCATTGTTGTCTCTCAAAACTTTGTGTTTGTCCAAGTAGCCTGTTATCCTTTTCATGGATCCTATAGTTGAGGATGTGCTAAGACTTGTCAGTGTCCCAAAGGACCTCAGTGCCTAAATCAGGCTGACTGGAAGCCAGACCATCAGACATTGACTTTTAAAATATGCAAGTCTATGCAGTCCTGTGGAACTGCAAGCAAAGCCCTGCTGGGCCACCAGAACCACATAAGCAAGAGGTGTCCCCTAAGTGGCAGCCAGAAAATTCAGAGCACCAGACATGTGTAAAAGTTCCCATCTGGGACATGTGGGTGATTTAGAGCATGGCAAAGAGAGAACACAAAGATGATGCTCACCAGTCTCCATCCCCATAGTGTTCCAGCAGGCTTTTAGGGATGTGTGTGTGTGTGTGTGTGTGTGTGTGTGTGTGTGTGTGTGTGTGTATGTGAAATTAGATGCCTGCCCTAAGTTTGATGCTTTAATATAAGCAGGTGAACCTACCTCACCTTAAATCTGGATGCAATTGGCTCCCTCTGAGCTTCACCCTGGGGTGGGTGAGATCAGGCATAAGACAAGGATGCCTACTCTCACCACTTTTATCCAGCATAGTATCGGAAGTCCCAGCCACAGCAATTAGGAAAAAAGAGAGAAAGAAAGAAATAGAAGGCATCCATATTGGAAAGTAAGAAACAAAACTGTCACTATTTGCAGGTGACATGATATTATATATAGCAAACCATAAAAACCTATTAGAAAAAAAAAGATGAATTCAGGAAAGTTGCAGAACACAAAGTCAGTGCACAAAAATCTGTTAGTTTCTATGCATTAATAAAGAACTATCAGAAAGAGAAATTAAGAAAACAATCCCATTTACAATTTCATCAAAAAGAATAAAATACCTAAGAATAAATTTAACCAAGGAAGCAAAAGACCTGTATATTCATGAAAGAAATTGAAGACTACAGGGGCACCTGGGTGGCTCAGTCAGTTAGGCGTCCGACTTCGGCTCAGATCATGATCTCGCTGTCCACAGAGAATTGGGCTCTGTGCTGACAGGTCAGAGCCTAGAGCCTGTTTCAGATTCTGTATCTCCCTCTTTCTCTCTGTCCCTCCCCTGCTTGCACTCTGTCTCTCTTGCTCTCAAAAATAAATAAACGTTTAAAAAAAAGAAATTGAAGACTACACAAATAAATGTAAAACTGTTCCATGTTCATGGATTGGAAGAATTAATATTATTAAAATGTCCATACAACCCAAAGCTATATACAGATTCAATGCACTCCCTATCTAAATTCCAATGGCATTTTTCACAGAAACAGAGCAAACAATCTTAAAATTTGTATGGTATCATAAAAGAACCTGAATAGCCAAGATCTCTGGAGAAAGAAGAACAAAGCTGGAAGTATTGCATTCCCTGATTTTAAACTTTATTACAAATATATAGTAATTAAAACAGTATGATGGCATAAAAACAGACACACAGATCAATGAAACAGAGTTGTGATCAATGGAACAAAATGGAAAGCTCAGAAATAAACCCATACTTGGGGTTCCTGGGTGTCTCAGTCAGTTGAGCATCCTCTTGATTTTGGCTCAGAGTCATGAGATTGAGCCCATGTCGGACTCTGTGTTGAGCGTGGAGTCTGTTTAAGATTCTCTCTCTCTCTTTCTCAATCTCCCTCTGCCCCTCTCCTCTCTCTCTCTTTCTCTAAAAAAAAGTGGGGGGGGGGAAGAGGAAAGGAAAGGAAAGGGAAAGAAAGAAAGAAAGGAAAGAAAAGAACCCATATATATAGCCAATTTATGAAAAAAGATCCAAGAATATATAATTGGGATAGGACAGTGTCTTCAACAAATGATGTTGGGAAAAGTAGACAGCCACATGCAAAGGAATGAAACTGGACCTCTATCTTATGCCATTCACAAAAATTAACTCAAAATAGATTAAAGACTTGAACATAAGCCCTGAAACCATAAAATTCTTAGAAGAAAAGATAGGCAGTAAGCTTCTTGGCATAAAACTTGGTGATGATTTTTTTTTTAAATCTGACACCAAAAGAAAAAGCAACAGAAGCAAAAACAAACAAGTGGAACTACATCAAGCTAAAAAGCTTTTGCACAGTGAAGGAAAACATCAACAAAAGGAAAAGGCAGCCTACTCAGTGAGAAAAAATATTATAAATTATATATCTGATAAAGGATGGAACTCCTATAACTCAATAGCAAAAAAACCCAAAAAGTCTAATAAAAAATGAGCAGATCTGAACAGTTTTTAAAGAAAAGATATACAGATAGTCAACTGTTACATGAAAAGATGCTCTACATCATTAATCATCAGGGAAATGCAAGTCCAAACCACAGTGCGATATCACCTCATACCCATTAGAATGGCTATTATCAAAGAGACTAGAAATAGCAAGTGTTGGTTAGGACATGGAGAAAAGGTACCTTTATGTTCTCTTGGTGGAAATGTAACTGGTAGAGCCACTAAGGAAAACAGTGTGGAGGTTCCTCAAAAAGTTAAAATAGAACTAACATATGATCTAACAATTCCACTTCTGGGTATTTATCCAAAAAAAATGAAAACACTAACTCAAAAAGATATAGGCACTCTCATGTTTATTGTAGCATTACTTACACTAATCAAGATATGGAAACAACCTAGGTGTCCACTGATGGATGAATGTATAAACAAAGTGTGGTGTATATATAGGGGTGCCTGGCTGGCTCAGTCAGAAGAGCATGTGACTCTTAATCTGGTGGTTGTAAGTTCAAGCCCCGTGATGAGTGTAGAGATTACTAAAAAAAATTAATTAATTTAAAAAAGATCATGGTGTACATATATATCATATATATTAATTTTTTAAATTAATTAATTTGTATATTATATATATAATGGAATAATATTCAGCTATAAAAAAGAATGAAATCTTGCCATTTGCAAGAGATTGATGGACCTTAGTTTCTACAAATCCAATGATCTTCAGGTAATGCTGATGCTGCTGATCTGAAGACTATACCCTCTCTCTTTCTAGACCATACACCAGGCATCCTGCCCAAAGGATTCCACTGCACAAGCTTTGTCCCTGGGACCAGCTTCCTGATTGTAGCCTACATTACCGGTGTGCATACCACCAAGATGAGGTCCACTCCAAGCAGTGGTTATTTGAGAGCAAGTTGACAGAGCTTAGACATGCAGGGATGCCCAGGAATGCGTATGGAAACACCCATCATGTGAGATGATGAAGGAGGGGGCAAAGGAAGAAAAGGAGGAGATGTACTAGGAGTGGGTGGGGAGTTTGTGGGCAGGGTCCGGCTCTTCCCACACTGCCAAATTCCACTAGGGAATTCAAGAATCGTTTCAACCTGGCCTTCTAGGTTGTTATGAAGGCAACTTTGTCAAGGTAGGAGTATGGTACAAATTTTACTTAATAGTTTAATATGTAATAGTTTAAAAGTTTGTTAAATATTTAGGCAAATAGTATACAAGTCTTCCCTCTTATGGCCTGCCCTTGGGCCCTGCAAATGTTAGGGGCAGGTCCCTACAAGCCAGACCAAGAGTCCTGTGGGAGCTGGAACTGGACAGAACAAAACTTCACCAGGAATGTGCAGAAATGCTGGCAAAATGTTCAGTGGGAAGCTTAAGCTATCATCTGGGCTACAATTAAATGCTTGGAAAATATCAAAATAAGGCAAACTATGATAAGACTCTACTTGATGAAAAGATGGTCTCAGCCCCAGAAAAGTTACAATTGCATTAGAGAGGATGTAATCAAAGACAAGTACTACAATGACAACAATTTATCTGATATACACTGAAATATCACACACACACACACACACACACACACACACTATTGAACTATTGAGGAACTATTGAACACTCAAGCAATTAAATAACATTTAAAATGTTGAGGGCATTGCATTAGTTTTCTAGCTAATCAAGAAAGGACAAAATCTTGACAGAATTACTAAATATTATTTCAGTGGTTCTGTACTTGAACTTTCAGTGTGAGAGGTTACAAAAAGATTCCAAAACCACAGTCGCACCTCTATGTATACAGAAAAACACGGTGCCAAATATTCTTTTCTTCATAAGACCATTGAAAGTCCTGACAAGTCAAATTTGGAACATACTTGCTTTTAATACCATGAGAATTTTTTCTTATTGGCTAAATTCAGTGGCTATTAGAGATCAAGTTTGGCCAGGTTAATTAGGAATAGGATCAAGTACAAAGACTGGACTTTAGTCTCAGTTCTGGACTCTAATGAACTATGCAAGCTGGGGAAGCTGTTAAACTTCTCTGTGACTCTTCTTGAAATTAACACGACTATGAGGGCTTTAGCACAAACATTCTATGATAGCTATGAATATATTCCTGTTTTCACTCATAAAGTGCTGCAGTTGATGTTGCCAAAAGAACTAGCACATATCACAGAGTAAAAGAGGAAACAGAAATTGAATCTCATTTTTACTGATGAGAATATTGAGGCTCAAGTTCAGAAGGAATCTATACCAGTCAAGCCTCACATAAACAGAAAGGGGGGATTTATTGATTTGAAATTAGAAAACCCATGAATCAGGGGCGCCTGGGTGGCTTAGTCGGTTGAGCGTCCGACTTTTGCTTAGGTCATGATCTCACGGTTTGTGGGTTCGAGCCCCGCGTCGGGCTCTGTGCTGACTGCCAGCTCAGAGCCTGGAGCCTATTTCAGAGTCTGTATCTCCCTCTCTCTCTGACCCTCCCCAGCTCACGCTGTCTCTCTCTCTTTCCTAGAAATAAATTAAAAAAAAAAGAAAAGAAAAAAGAAAACCCATGAATCAGCAAGGTTTTCAGGTGTTCATTCTCCTAGGTTCAAGTTCAATGAAAAGTCACACACTCTGTAGTCTAGGATCTTATTTTAATTTCCCAACAGTCCCATGAGGTAGATATTATTATTCCCCTTTATTAAATACAGTCCTTGTTTCATAGATTTGTGTTGAATGTAAAATAAAGCTATGTGTACAAAAAGCACTCAACATCATTCCTGGCACAAAGAGCAATAAATGTCAGCCATTGCATGTATTTATATAGTACGTATTTTATTATACATAATATGTTACATATATTTTATTGTCTATACTAGTGAGCTTTAAATTGTGCTCTAAGGAAATAGAAGTTTCCATGGGTTCCACAAACAATGACATATCTGCCATCAGTAATGAGAATTACTAAATGGGAAGTCCACTTGTGGATTTTTAAAATGTATTTTTTAAAAAAACCACAGAACACTCCACAAAAATAAATAAATAAATAAATAAATAAACAAACAAACAAACAAATAAATAAAGTGTATTTTATGTATTTGTTCCATGTAGGAATTTTCTTGAAAAAAAATGGTCTGATGGCTAAAAATGTATTTAAAAACCACTAATGTGTTCCAATCCATTAATTTGCTAATTATAAAACTGAAGCACAAAGAGCTAAATTCTTAAATTCTCTGCTTTGAACATCTTAATAAGTCTGTTATGACATACTCAGTTGCAAGTAACAGAAAATCCAAATTAACTGCCTTAAATATTAAAGGCAATAATCAGTCACATAACTAAGAGGAAGGCCTATAAGTAGGGCCTATTTCTGGGCTGAATTGATTGCACAGCTCAGTGACATCTTCACTGCCTATCTGTCCTATCTGCCTCCCCATCAGTTTTATCTGGTACCAGACTTCCCTACGTTGCAAACCGCTGCAACTATTCCAGGCTTGAAGATCATCCCAGGCTATTCAGAAAGAAACAGGGTGCTGGCATGTCACCATTCCATGTGAGAATTGTGAGTCACCTTGACTGAACCAGCTCGGTTCACGTGTCCACCTCTGAACTAGTTACTGTGTCTTGGGGTATTGAATATGACACACTCAGGGTACCACCGTGAAGTTGGGTGGGATGTTGTTCACCTTCCTCCAAAGCACACAGGCTGTCTGTGGATTGGATATATACTCAAACAAAACCTGGATACCATTAGGAAAGGAGGAAGAGGTAACAAGTGCTAATATGCCCTAAACTGTGTGACTTTGGGCAAATTACTTCCCTTTTATAAAATAAAATGCTGCACTGGATCAGTGATCTCAAATGTTAATATTCATAAAAATAGCCCAGGTTACCATTAAAAACTGCCAATTCAAAGTCTCCATGCTAGGTAGTTTATACTTTTTAATAAGTGCTGCAGAGTCTCTGATGTAGGTGGTCTGCAGGCCACACATAGAGACTCACTGGACAAGATCAAGGCTACTCAAAGTGAGGACCAAGGACATATGCCAGTTTATGAACTGTTACTGCTCTTTGATGAGGTAGGGAGCTCATTCCAGAATACAAATCAACTGTGCCACTAAGCACACTCATTGAGCTAATTTTTTTTTTTTTTTTTTTAGTACCTGTAATGAGCCAGGAACAGGTTTTGACACTTGTGGTACATCAGCAAAGTGAGTAAAAACAAAAATCTATGCCCTCGCAAAGTTTGTTCTTATAAAACTAAATTAACCCATTTTCCTATCATTCTAGGTATAGAGAATAAAAGAAACATTGAGTTAGGAAATACAGCAGAATAATATGTAGTTCAGTTTAGTTAGAGAACAGCTTTTTTTTTCCTGGATGAAAAAAATCAATACACTGATAATTGGATCACAGTGGAGTTTCATTCTCCGAATTATAATGATTATCAGAGGGCAGTATCTCCGCAGACACTAATAACCAGGGAACAAAGAAGGTGAGTCTCAGTGAGACATAGAGAGATCCAATCCATGGGGGACCACACGGCACTAAATGTGGCAAAATCTCGCCCTTCAGGCAGCAACATGGAGAAAGTGAGAGCAGGAACATTTTATATGGCCCTAGGGACATTTTACCCTTGTTATGCCATTGTTGCCGACCAGATAATACTTCCTTAATGTGAAGCTCTGGGATTAGATGGCTGATTCACAGGGAATCTAAATTCAGAAATGGCCCCATGCCACTGATGAAGGCTGGGCAACAGGGCAAACTGGTACTAATCCTTGTTTCCTTCAGCTTTCTTGTTGAAGCACGTCCTTTGTGACAAATTGTATGTCCTTCCCCTTGCATGCTCCTCTGGGGTATGTTAAATTACAAAACACATTCAGGGATATTATTTCAAAATTCTGTTGAAATGAGATCAAGGGGCTTAAAGTTAGAAAATTAGATTTATCAATTTCAATATCCTATTTTAGAGGTAGATGATTAGAGAAGCAGCGTTGAGTGAAGTAAATAGATTTGAGTTTCAATCCCAGTTCTGTCCCTTCACTTAGGCCTTATTTTATAAATGAGGGTAATATTTGTACCTACTTCTTAAGGTTGTTGTGCGAATTATAGGAGAAATTGATCTAAAGCACTTAGCACGGTGCCTAAGGCACTTAATAAACCAAATTAAACATACACCAAAGCAAACAAACAGCGCAAGTTTAATCAGCAAATTAAGATTATAATAGATGTAGCAGAGGTACTGGGAGTAATAAAGGTCTAGGTTAGTATAGGAGACATTCTTTAATTCTATTTCTGATAACCATACTCCAGGTTTTCCTCTGAGAAATCACCTACATCCTGTCTCTCCCCCAATCCATGTGCTTCAGGGTGAGTTTATGCTACCCCCAACTTCAGGACCGGGCACATAACTAAAGCCTGATGGATCAGGTCATTAATGACACTGGCATTGTAATGGCATTAAGGATGGGAACATGGCCCAGTCACAGCCAGTGAGATACAATGACAATTTTACTGCGAAAGCTGAGAGAAAAGAGCCTAACTTTATTCTGTTGAACTTGAAACTTGAAGAAGGTGCCTCTTGGCTTTTGGCAGTTGTTTTGCCCCAGATGGAGGTGGGGAGGGTATGGGGAAGCCAACACAGAGAAAAGCAGAGCACAGTGATGGAGAGAAAGAGTCCTAATTACGTAAGTTGATGCTTAAATTCACCTTGCCAAAATTTTAGTTAAAAGGGACATTGAGTTCCTTTTTTGGGCTTCTGTTATTTTTGCAATCAAAAGAGTCTAAACTGGTATACCCATAGATGCATGGTGTAAGGTATTTGTATTAGAAAATAGACCTGGCAATTCCCCAGCTCATTTCATGAGGCTGGTTTATAAGTAATTAGGTGGGGGTGGAAAGAAGCATATAATCATTTAAATGCATTCAAAAAAGGAACTTGGTAAAATTAAGTATCCATTGATGACTTAAAACAAAAAACAAAAACAAAAACAAAGCTCTTAACAAACCAGGAATTGAAGGAAGCTTCCTTAATCTTAATCTGATACATGGTATCTGGTAAAAGAAAACAGCAATAATCAACTGAGTGAATAATTGAAATCTTCCCCTTGGTGATTGGAAAAAAGACAAAGACAGTCTATTCACAACCTCTACTTGACATTCTTGGGTACACTAGAGGCCCCAGGTAGAGCAATAAAGCAAGAAAAAGAAATAAAAGACAAAGCAATTGGAAAGAAAAAAGAAAATACAAAAGAACCTACTTTTATATTAGTAGAGCAGTGAGACATTTTAGCAAGGTTGCTAGGGCACAAAGTCAATAAAGAAAAATAAAACAGCATTTCTACACCAAAAACTAAAAAATAGAAAATAAAATTTGAAAGGGATGCTATAAATAACATCATAAATACTAAATATCTAGAAATAATTTTTTTAAGTTTTTATTTATTCATTTTGAGAGAGAGAGCACGCAAGGGAGGAAGACAGAAGAAGAAGAGACAGAATCCCAAGCAGGCTCCCGCTGCCAGCACAGAGCCCAAAGTGGGACTGGAACTCACAAACCATGAGATCATGACCTGAGCAGAGATCAAGAGTCAGAACCTTAACTGACTGAGCCACCCAGGCACCCCAGAAATAAAATGTTTTAAAAAGATACAAGACTTCTGTAGAGAAAATTATAAAATTATACTGAAGTATATTAAAGAAGACCTGATTAAATGGGAAGATATACTATATTCATTGACCAAAACACTCAATAGAATCTGGGGATTTTTGTTTTAGAACTTAACAAGCTAATTTTAAAATGTACATATATGGTAATGCAAAGGGCCAAAAATATCCAAGACAAGCTTGAATAAGAAGCAAAATGTCAGAGGATTTGCTCCAACAGATACCAAGATACGTTGATATCAAAGCTACAGTAATTAAAACAGTATGAAATTGACATAATAATAAAGAAACCAAAAGACAAGAAAAGCATATCCTAAAAACGGACCCATACTTACATGGACTTTGAGTTAAACATAAGTAGCACAGGACATAGGGAAAAAACTGGGTTTTTTTAGTGATGCTGAGATACTTGACTATATATGTGTGAAAAAATGAAATTGGACCTGAAAGGTAGTAACCTCATTGGTAAGCAGGCACATAAAATTTAAAAATCACTGAGAGATACCACTGCACATCAGGATGGTTGTCATGTAAACATCTGAAATACCAAGTGCTGGTGAGGGTGTAAAGCAGTAGGTATTTTCACATACAGCTGATGGGAGTGTAAATTTGTTCAGTCACTCTGGGAAACAGATTGACATGATTTATTAAAGGGGAAAAAATGCACCCTGTATGACCAAGCAATTTAATTCTACTCTAGGTGCATAGCCTACAAGAATGTGTGCCTATGTGTACAAATATCTACAAAGAAGAAAATACATGGTTTTTCATGACTAGAAGCTGGAAACAACCCAAACATCCAGCAACAGTAGAATGGATTTTTACTTAAGTGTGATATATTCATATAATGGAATACTATATAGCAATGTTGACGGATAAGCATTATTTAAATATAACATGAGTAGATGTTCAAAACAGTCCAGGGGTACCTGGATGGCTTGGTCAGTTAAGTGTCTGACTCCTGATTTTGGCTCGGATCCTGATCTCACTGTCATGGGATGAAGCCCCACATCCGGCTCCATGCTGAGCATGGAGTATGCCTAGGATTCTCTCTCTTTCTCTCTCTCTCTCTGTCTCTCTGTCTCTTTGCCGCCCTCCCTCTGCTCCTCCCCCTGTTTACACATGCCCTCTCTACATCTCTCTCTCAAAAAAAAAAAAAAAACCCAACAAACTGTTTCTAGAGAACAGAAACATATACTATAAAATTACATTTTACAGTTGAAAATAGACAAAGCTTAAAAGGTATTGTTTAGTAAGCCTACAGAGGTGGTAAAATGATAAAGAAAAGCAAGGGTATGATTGCAACAAAAGAAGACTGATGGAGAAAGGAGGTCAGGGGCTGGTCAATAGTCTATCAGCGCTGTCCAGGAGAATTTTCTGTGATGATGGAAATTCTGTATATCTGAACTTGCCAACAATGTAGCCTTCAGCCATCTGTTGCTATTCGGTATCTGAAATGTGGCTAGTGTGACCAAGGAGCTGAATGCTGAATTTTAATTTTATTTCATTACTTTAACTAAAATGAAAATTTAAACAGCCACAAGCAGCCAACAGCTACTGTATTGGACCGTGTGGTATCTATTTTGGATCAATTAAGATTCAATGGGAAACAGCAGTCTTACTAAAAATCGGGTAATTTGAGGACTGTTCATTTATGAGACAATAATTACAAAGGTGCAGGTGCAGGAGAAACACAAGTGATGGTTGTGCGACCTGGGGCTAGTGGCACCCACGTTGTTACACTCCTAGGCCAGCAGGGACAAGGAGAAGATGTGGTTCCTGGGATCAGGACAGAAAACGAAGTAGATTCTACCACGTCATGAGGAGCAGAAAGATACAGTCAGCCTTAGATGACCTCACATTAGGAGCCAAGGGAACAGATGCCCGACCCCCACTCTCTTTCCTTCTCAGATCTCCCACAGACCGTCCCCATCAGCCAGACCCAAAAGAGAGTCAGAGAGAAGCGCTGCTCATGGGGTCACACTGGTCCACTTCCAGGGCCGACTGCAGGTAGACAATGGATGTGAGGGAAACATAGAAGATATCCAGCGCATGGATCTTGACCTGAGTGCTTGCTTCATTATTATTTATTATATCATCCTGATACATGTTATTCTTTTCTTTCCGTATGGGATTGTGGGTTTACAAAAGAGAGGAGGCAGGGGAAGGAAGAGAAGAAGGGGTTAAGGAAAGGAAGGGAAATAGGAAAAGATAAAAGAAGATGACTAAGAAAGAAAACAGACCCAACCAGTGAGTTCTTGCTGAGAACCTGATGGATTTATCAAAACTGAAAAATAGTAACCACAAGTCTGAATAAATGAATACTATCAAATATTTTTGGCAAGTCAGTAAAAAAATAGAATTTTTAATGCTATATATTGCATTTTATTACCTGTGATGAATCTTAGATAGTAGCTTCTACTTTTTAATCTTAATGTCTTTCTTTATAAAGTAACCAGAAATTAAATAAAGACATATAACATGCTCGGGAGTGCTATGAACAAATACCACAGTCATGCGGACCATTGGTTTTATTTGTCTTTCTACATGTTGGAACTGAACTTCAACGTTCTGGATAAAACTAGAGCCATGAACTTGAACTGTGGTTTGCTTTTAAAGATGTGTGTATCAGTTAGGAATGCTTTGGCTAGCAGTGAAAGGCAACTGACTGACAGTGGCTTCACAGAGACAATTTTTCATAAATTAAAAAAAGATCTGGATATGGGCAGCTGCTGGTGTTGGCTCAATGCCTCAGTTTCTGGGCTGGCATCTTCAAGATGCTTCTGACCTTTTCCTTCCAGTCACCAATGATTAAAACAGCTCCAGGTGTAAATTTGAAGGCATCTGGCCCAGGGCAGGAGGAGGCTCTGCAGGGTATATGCATCAGAATATATTATGCAGGGTACATGGATTTAATATATCATGAACATATTTCAAGATAAAAAATATATTTCCACAACTTCATTTTAAATGGTTACATATTATTCTGTTATGTGGATATTCTATTTATTGTAGCGATCTGCTATTGGTAGATATGTACTTTGTTTCTATCCTTTTAGACTCTGACAATACTGCTATGAATTTTGTTATTGTCCTTGCTGAATATCTGAGCTCATTCTGGTTTCCTTACCACACTTTCCAAGAAATGAAACCACATTATCATTTGAAATGCTTCACTTGTAGTCAGATTTAGAGACAATAGCCAGAGCAGAATTTTTCTCCCCAAACTCTTAACAAACCACCTGCGTCTTGTTGGCTAAAACCACACCACATGGCTACCCCTCACAGCAAGGAGGCTGGGGACAGGGTCATTTAGCTTTTGCAGCCTTGTTAGGAAAGTTGGTAGGAGCTAAGGGGTCAGAAACAGCTGTTCCTTAGCCAGCTCAGTTATGAATGCCTAAAATATTTCACCTGCGATGTCCAGAATATCTACCATGAGAATAATGAATTCCTTGGCTTTAGGAATAATTTCTAGAAGGCCTCTATTTATATGTACATGTTGCCTGGAGGGTGACATATCATCAACACAGCTGTGTGCTTTGTCATGTTAGCATTGGCTTATTTCTGAAGATTTGCTAGCAGTTGCTGAGTATAAAGCCAAGGGTTAAACTAATAAGATAACTAGGCTTTAAGATAGTAGAAATCTATCAGGAAATCTCCAGGATGTTTAGAATGGACCTTTAGTATCAATAATCAAGCAATGGCACTAAATTTAGCAAGAGGGGCAGGTAGGGCAGAAGGCGCTGAGAGGATCGATTTCACCCACTGCACTTGGCCTAGGATCACTCTCAAAGCCAACTTCAGCAGGCAAGGCAGATTCTCTCCAGTCTGTGCTCCCAACCTTCCTAGAATCAATAAGACATGAAAAATGGACATCATGGAGATGGGATGACAGGGAGACACAGACCTAGATTTGTCCCCTCATAGTAGAGTGCTGGCTAGGAGGGTAGACTGTAGGGCCAGACTCCCAGGGTCCAAATCCTGGCTCCATTCACTCTGTCACTTACTCACAGGATTGTGATGAGGATTAAACAGTTAATGAATATGTAATGCCATGATTAAATAGTTAGTGAATTGATAGCATGCATGGTGTACAAGAAGGGCTATATAAGAGCTGACTTCAAAAATTAAAGCCTTTCTCTTCTGAACTTATTGATATTAGGCTTTAATATGTGTATGTTTTGTTAAAGTCTTCATTTTCTTATTTTTAAAGCAACATAGGTTTACTAGAAAGAACTCAGAAGAGACAGAAAAATGAAAGAAACTTCTAATAACCTACAATCTCCCTCTTCCAGATGCAAATACTAAGATGCAACTACTAGTAGTTATATTTGATCCATCTGTATATTTTCATTGACTAAAGTTAGGTCTACTTTGCATACTGTTCGGTATTACGTCCTTTAAGAATTTTTGGGGGTGCCTGGGTGGCTTAGTCGGTTGAGCATCCGACTTTCGCTTAGGTCATGATCTCACGGTTCGTGGGTTCGAGCCCCGCGTTGTGCTCTGTGCTGACTGCCAGCTCAGAGCCTGGAGCCTGTTTCAGAGTCTGTGTCTCCCTCTCTCTCTGACCCTCCCCTGCTCATGCTGTCTCTCTCTCTCTCCTAGAAATAAAATAAAAAATTTAAAAAAAGAGAGAATTTTTGGCAATATGGGGGCGCCTGGGTGGCTCAGTCGGTTAAGCGTCTGACTTCGGCTCAGGTCATGATCTCACGGTTCGTGGGTTCGAGCCCTGCATCGGCTCTGTGCTAACAGCCAGCTCAGAGCCTGGATCCTGTTTCAGATTCTGTATCTCCTTCTCTCTCTGTCCCTCCCCTGCTCATGCTATCTCTCTCTCTCTCTCTCTCAGAAATAAATAAAACATTTTTTAAAAAAAGAATTTTTGGCAAAATATCAGAAGCATCTTTTCATATCTAGAAATATATTTCTACAGTATCTTTTTAGTTGTCACAAAATATTCTATTAGTTGGGTATTCCATACCCATTATCAATTCTCTGGGGTTGGACATTGATGATGTTTGTTATGGTTTAGTTCTTTTGTTCTGTTCATCTTAAAAAATAGACACTGCCTGTTATTTTACCAGCAAAAGATGGGTTTATTTGGGCATTAAAGGGTATTACAATCAGGGACAAACAAGCTGTAGTAAAACTAGGCAAGTCATGGAAAGAAAGGAGAGCCCCCCTCCTTTTTTAAAGGAGAAAAGGCGTAATTTGGAAAGACTGTTATAAATTACAAGTCTGTTAGAGGAAAGTGGGAGTTTGATGTATGGTGGCTTCTCATTGGCTGAACTGTTACTGGGCTGATAAGAAAAGTATGTCTTGGGGCACCTGAGTGGCTTATCAGTTGAGTGTCAGACTTTGGCTCAGGTCATGATCTCACAGTTCCTGAGTTTGAACCCCGTGTCAGGCACTGTGCAGACAGCTTGGAGCCTGGAGTCTGCTTCAGATTCTGTGTCTCCCTCTCTGTGCCCCTCCCCTACTCACACTCTGCCGTGCTCTCTCTATATCAAAAATAAAATAAGCATTAGAAAGAAAAGTGTGTCTTCCTCCTGCTGGAGCGGTAGAGTAGCATCCACGTGCAAGGCTAAATCCAAGTAAGGTCAAGTACATCTCATGGTGGTGCATCTGCAGTTGAATACCGAATGGGAGATGTGAGAACTCTCCCTTCCAAAACCTCCCAATTCCATTTTAGAGAGATTTCCTTTACTAATTTTCAGAGTTCTTTTATTTGTTTTTGGTATTCTAAATGGAAGTGTGATCAACATCCTTGGAGTGAATTTCTTGTGCACATCCATGATAATTTCCTTAGGATAAATCCTCAGAAGTGAAATTACTAGGTCAAAAGTTATGCTTATTTATAAGGCTTTGATGAGTATGCTTCACTTGATCTCCAGAAAATATGCATTGAAGTATCCATTCATTTCTTTATCCTTCTTGAAAGCACTGAGTGTTATCATTTGCTTTGTTTGCAGTTTTTCTGTAATACTTTCTGACATCCCCAAACTTGACAGCGTCTTTGAGTAGCACCCACGACACAAACATGTGATGTCTATAAATTGTCTTCAGCCCTTGACCCCTGGCCTTTTTCTTAACTTTGTCTCAAGGACCTCCTGTGGTGGACTAGACTTTTGCCCTGATGTCATCTACAGCTGGAGATTCTTTATGTCAGATCCTGATTTGGTTGTTTGTGAGAAGAGCTCCCAGATATTTCTGATCATCATCTAGGTTTGAGAACAACTGCTTTTTTCAAGTCAAACCTAATACAAATAAATAATTGGCTACATTCTTAGGTTACAGCAAGACAGACGGTGTGATTGCTATCATCGTGCTCTGAAACTAAAACTGAAATCTTTCCGCATTCTTCACTGTGCCATATACTCAATTATTCAACATTTACTCACCCTCTACATTCCCAGCCTACGTGCTAGGGATATAAATGTGAATAATAATAATCCCAAGCTGGAGAAGCTTGGGCTGAAGGAGAGGCAGATAGGTAAACACACAAATCACAATGCAATGTGAAATATGCTACTAAGACATTTTTCTCACACATCATGGTAGCACAAATTGCTACAAAGGCACAATTGGACATTAAGCAACTTTCGGTTCATTCCTTTATTTTCGTAATACTTAATAGAGCCAGGCCCTATATTTTTTATTTTCAAAATGTATTGTTTTAGCATAACAAAGCAATATGTACCTCCTCAGAAAGATCAGAAAATGCAGACAAGCAAAAACAAAAAACAAAAACAGAAACAAATTTAAAACTGTAATCCCATATACTTTATTTCCCTTGAGCCACTATTAGCACTTCAACATTTTAAGTTGTTTCATATTTTTTTAATCCTGATTTCATCCTTTTTTAAAATATAGTTTATTGTCATGTTTTCTATTTTTTTTAACAAAAGTGGGATCGAAACATGTTTTATAATCTACTTTTTACACTTAATGTATCATGAACAGATTTCAAGATAAAAGATATATTTCCACAAATTCATTTTAAATGGTTACATATTATTTTGCTATGTGGATATTCTATTTATTTTAGTGATCTGCTGTTGTTAGATATTTATGTTGTTTCTATCTTTCTGGAATCACTGACAATACTGCCATGAATATTGTTATTGTCCTTATTGAATATCTGAGCTCATTCTGGTTTCCTTACCACACTTTCCAAGAAGTAAAACCACTTATCATATGAAATGCTTCACCTGTAGTCAGATTTAGAGACAATAGGGGGCACCTGGGTGGTGCCCGGGTGGCTCAGTCAGTTAAGCCTCTGACTTCGGCTCAGGTCATGAACTCATGGTTCCTGAGTTTGAGCCCCGCGTTGAGCTCTGTGCTGACAGCTCAGAGCCTGGAGCCTGCTTCTGATTCTGTGTCTCCCTCTCTCTCTGTTCCTTCCCTGCTCACACTCTGTCTCTTGATCTCTCTCAAAAATAAATAAACATTTTAAATTATTTTTAAAAAGAGAGACAATGGCCACATTATACATCTCCCAGCTTTGTTGCTTTTTGTGATCTTCCGTTTTAGTCCTAGCTGCTATAGATTGAACTTGATCAGAGGTACATGTACTATGAGCCAAAGTTCAATTACTTTTACTTCTGTGGCTGTCTGGAGGGTGTAACTTTGCTATAAAACACAAGATGATTAGTTCTGAAATGTAACGTCTTCTTGAAGCCAAATTGGCAGGCTGCCTGAGATAATTTGTAGACTACCTTTCCACTTTTCTTTAGGTATTTTTTTCTGTCATTATTTGTATTTCAGACCGAGTGTACCCAGGGCAAAATTCTGTGGCTTGCCAAAACTATGGGTATACTTCCTGCTGTAATCTTGAATGTGACCTTGCTCAACTCCACACTGACTGTCAGCATGTTCATTTTGCTCAAATAAAGAGCAAGTTTGCTCTCTAGAGGTTTTATTCTTGCTTAAGAAAATGAGAAGCAGGACAAGGAGAGGTGAGATTCCTTCAATGACACACACTGACCCAGGGCCTCTGAGGCAGGTCCAACGTGGGGATAATGGTACCATGATGCCAACACAGCATGACTAGCTCTTCTGGTTTCAGTGTGCCCCAGTTTATCAAATATTAGGAACAACACGGGAGTCACATTACAGAGCACTAAAAGTCATTGTCCCCAAGATTATACCCTGAGTTCCTCTTAGGTCACCAGTTTCCAGCCTGCCCAAGTGTGGCAAGGGTCTCATTCCACTCTTTAACACTTTGAAACGTGAATTCCAACTATATGACAGATGAATTCCAACTGTATGGCATGCTAGAAAAGGCAAAGCTATGAAGACAGTAAAAAGATTGGTGGTCGCCAGGGGTGGGGGGAGGGAGAGATGAACTGGTGGTACACAAAGAATTTTTAGGGCAGTGGAGCTATTCTGTAGGCTACTATAGTAGTGGACAAATATATAATGACATGTACAGTGCCATGTGTCCAACACCAGTGTGAACCCTAACAGAAACTACGGACTCCGGGTAACAATAATGTGTCAGTGTAAGTTCAGGAGTTGTAACAAATGCACCCTAGCAGTGAGGGATGTTAATAAGGGGGAAGACAAGTATATTTGGGGACAAGGAGTGTATGGGAAATCTCTGTACCTCTCTCTCATGTTGGGTGGGAACCTAAAGCTGCTCTAAAAAATAAAGTAAGACCAAAACAAAACAAAAAGCCAGATGACAGCAAAGCAAGTGTTGGCTCATCAGTATTATTACATCAATTACCCCTGAAGAATTTCAGAAAGCAGGTTGGAATTTCAGACTCATCGATGAATGGGTGAGGCAAATGGCTTTATTCTTGTCATTAAGATGCCAGAATGGACGTAAAGACAGCCACAACCTGAATCATCACTTTATATAATTGTCACATTAACAATAAGCCAGAATAAAGAATACTGATTAGATTTTTTCTGCTCCCTGGAAAATATAATTTTTGTAGTGAGGTTGTAAGGTAACTAGAAGACCTACTTTATTAGATTATTTTGCAACTGAAGACTCAGTGTTTGGGGTAAATTTTCCTGTTTGCTGTCATAAGTGATGCATCCAGTTACAATACTGGTTTCTTTCTAGCTAAGCTACCTGATCCTGAATCTTCTTCATTTTGAAGAGAGGATGAGTGTTGTAAATTGTCGTGTTTCTTGAGTTTACAAATCCTGTGCTGTATAATCTTCACAAGCATGCTGTGTGTAGTCCTACAAGGAGATAGGGCTTTCTGTTTTTGAGCAACGACTGCTGCATAATTCAGTGTTAATCACCTGAGTTTAATGCAACAAATATTTACTGAGCGCCTGTTCTGGGTGGAAACAGTGCTAGGCTCTGAAGGGAAAAAGGTATAAAGCAAGAGATACAAAACAGGGTTCTTCCAAAAACAAGCAGTACTGTTGGAAAGAAAAGACCTATGTTCATGAAACTATCCAATCATGTTTTGGGCATACATGACAAATGTCATTCATTCATCTACTCAACAAAACTACTGAATACCATGGGTCTGTGCTAGGTAGGAACCAGAGATATACAGTTAAATGAAATAAAATCTGCACCTTCAAGGTGTTTACAATAAAATGGAAAAAATCAGACCAGGAAATAAGAGTTTCATCACACTGTGATGAGGGATGATTACAGCAGAAGTGGGTTTGAGGTGTGGGGTAGAGTCTGGGAGGGTTATGGAAAGCTTCCCAGAGGAGATAACTCCAGGAGGCCCATGCCAAAAGGAACCAGGGTTTTCTGGAGAAATGACAGGTCCAGGTGTGAAGCAGGGAAAGGTGAGGAGGGGGGTGAGGGCATAACATTTGCTCATTAGATCTCTCTAACAAAGTGCCTTGTTTTAAGAACAGTCATGTATGAAACCGACAAGAGCACTGAGTGGTAAGGAAGTTACAAATTAAAATGGGCTAGACTACCAGGGAAGGTTTCACCAAGAAGCTGGGAGCAGGAATTCTGTTGAACCTTGGAAGATACCTATGATTTGAGAAGACAGAATGTAAACTGGTATAACATTTTGGGGGGCAACTTCGGTGATACATCTTTTTAAAAAAATATATTAAGGGGCGCCTAAGTGGCTTAGTCGGTTAAGCGTCCGACTTTCGCTTGGGTCATGATCTCGTGGTTCGTGGGTTCGAGCCCCGCGTCGGGCTCTGTGCTGACTGCCAGCTCAGAGCCTGGAGCCTATTTCAGAGTCTGTGTCTCCCTCTCTCTCTGACCCTCCCCTGCTCACGCTGTCTCTCTCTCTCTCTCTCAGAAATAAATAAAACATTAAAAAAATTTAAAATCAATTTAAAAATTTAAATTAAAAAAGCCCGAGCAAAATAAAACCAANAGTCTGTGTCTCCCTCTCTCTCTGACCCTCCCCTGCTCACGCTGTCTCTCTCTCTCTCTCTCCTAGAAATAAACAAAAACTATTTTTAAAAAAATAAAAAAAATAAATAAATATATTAAGAGCATACTCAGTGACCCATAATCCCACCTCTAGGAATCATATAGTATATGATTGAAATAATTGAAAGGGGAGAAAGATTCATGTATGAGAAAGTTTATCACAGAATTGTTTGTACAGCAAAGGAAGAAAGAAAGAAAGAAAGAAAGAAAGAAAGAAAGAAAGAAAGAAAGAAAGAAAGAAAAGGAAGGAAGAAATAAAAGAAGGAAAGATGGAAAGAAGGAAAGAGGATAGAGGGAAGAAGGAGGGAGGGAGGGAAACAGGAAGAAGGAAATAGAAAGGAAGAAAGAAGAGAAGCCCCTCAATAAAGGACTAGCTGAAGAAATTATGGTGTATCACGTGGTGGAATACTATTCAGTCTTTGAAAAGACTGTAGTAAAACATATTACTAACTACCTTGGAAAGGCATCCATGTTATCATTTCCTACGGCATCTGGCAGAACCTATATATAACAAAAATTCATCCCTGTGAAAAGAAAAAAAGTGTGTGTGTGTGCGTGTGTGTGTATGCGCACACGCACGCACCAAGCTCAAAGGGAAATTCTGGAAAGTCCAATTGTCAAGGGGCATGAGACTGAAGGAATAAACAAAGGACTTTTACTTCCTTCTCTGTATAATTTGTTAATGGATGGGTTTACAGTTGTTACTTATTTTCATTTTATTTTTCCAAATACAAATTTTAAATATAGAAACACACATATATACTGCAAATAAAGTTGCTATCTTAGGTTCCAAATATAAACATTAAAAGCTTTTCTAACTTAGGGGAAGGTGGTGATTTAAAAACCAAAAACCATACACAGGAAAAAGAATTATTGGAGAATTACTCTGTTTAGCATCCTTTGGACAGCCCCTTGATAAAAGTGTGGGGTGTACTGGCTTCATTCAGAAATTAAGATAACAGGGGTGCCTGGGTGGCTCAGCTAGTTAAGCTACTGACTTTAGATTCTGGCTCAGGCCATGATCTTGCAGTTCATGAGATTGAGCCCCACTTGGGGCTCCATGCTGGTGGCAAGGAGCCTGCCTGGGATTCTCTCTCTCTCTCTCTCTCTCTCTCTCTCCCTCTCAAAATAAATAAACTTAAATTAAGAAAACAGATTAATAGCGGTTGTTTATACTGATAACATGGTTATTTTTGCATGGGGAAGGGAAAGTAGCACCCAGTCAAGGGTACCCTAAACCCCAGAATCTAAAGTGGCACCCACATCTGCAAGTGTCTTCTTGTCATCAGGGGCAGTATTCTGCAACCTCTGGCCATGTTCTCCTAATGTGGCACTATCAGGACTCAAAATAAGAACGGTCCTATTAGACAGGCTTCAAACCACTGCACCAGCCTGGCAGACAGACTTAGTTGGACATTACCCACTGTTATGGCATCTGAGATTTGCTTTAAAAAATACTGGAGACGGGGAAATAGATGATAACGTCAAAAAGGCTGGCCACAAACTGACAATTATTAAAGATGGGCAATGGGTACATGAGGGTTCATTATCAAATTCTGTCTATTTTTCTGTTTGGAATTCTCGCTAATAAAAAGTTTATAACTAATATCATTCAAGTAGAAGTCGACAAATCTTGGTAATTTTTTAAAGTTTATTTACTTATTTTTGAGATAGAGACAGCAGGTGAGGGGCAGAGAGAAAGGGAAACAAAGAATCCCAAGCAGATTCTGCGCTGGCCGGGTCTCATGTACCAGGAGACCATGACCTGAGTGGAAATCAAGAGTTGGAGGCCTGGGGCGCCTGGGTGGCTTAGTCGGTTAAGCGTCGAACTTTCGCTTAGGTCATGATCTCAGGGTTCGTGGGTTCGAGCCCCGCGTCAGGCTCTGTGCTGACTGCCAGCTTGGGGCCTGGAGACTGTTTCAGTCTGTGACTCCCTCTCTCTCTGACCCTCCCCTGCTAGCTCTGTCTCTCACTCTCTCTCCTAGAAATAAATTTAAAAAAAAAAAAAAAAAAAGAGCTGGAGGCCTAACCAACTGAGCCACCCAGGCGTTTCTGGAGTGCTTTTATAAAAGACTAAAATAGGATTCGGTTTTAAACCTTTGCTGCTAAATTCAGAGATATTCCTACCATAGCCTTGTTTTCAAATTAATTCTGCATTGAAAAGACTGGAAGAACCACTGTCTGAGCTCTGAAGATCATTCTATCCCTGTGCTGGGAACTGTGTACAGTCGCTCCTGTATATTAACATCCTCGCTCCAGGGAAGACAGAGACCTCGTCAGATTATGCAATGGTTCAATAAATCTTCAAATTATGCAATGCACTCATAAATATGAATAGTGATATAGCCCCAGATCTAGCCACTTGGGAAATCTAAAACTTTTTAAAAGATCCAGCTCACAAGGAAGTAATTTAACTTTTTAACAAACAAGTTTTCAGTAGAATGAACAAGACCGCCACCTTCTGGGAGCACCTGAACTGCCTGATGTGCAAATGAAGAGCCAGTTTTCTGGATTTCCAATCACCTGAGACCTACAGATTAAAAATGAAGATTCATAGGCCTATTGGATTAGAATCTCTGCAGGTATGGCTCAAGAATAAGCATTTTCAGGGGTGCCTGGGTGGCTCAGTCGGTTGTCCAACTTCAACTCAGGTCATGATCTCACCATTTGTGGTGGGTTCAAGCCCCCCAGTCAGGCTCTGTGCTCACAGTTTGGAGCCTGGAGCCTGCTTCAGATTCCCTGTCTCCCTCTCTCTCTGGCTCTTCCCCACTTGTGCACATTCTCTCTCTCTCTCTCTCTCTCTCTCCCTCCCTCCCTCCCTTCCTCCCTCTCTTCCTCCCTCCCTCTCTCTCTCAAAAATAAATATTAAAAATTTTAAAAAAAGAATAAGCATTTTTTATACCAGTCCTTAGGCACTCTGAGGTTTAAGAAACAAATGTCTTAGCACTCTGGGAATGCTTGTTGAATATACTTTTCCCTAGATCACTCTCTACACCTACTGAATCAGGACCTTTAAGAAAGGGTGGTGGTTGGGGCACCTACATGGCTCAGTTGGTTGGCTCAGGTCATGATCTCACATTTCATGAGTTCAAGACCCACATTGGACTCACTGCTACCATCAGGGCAGAGCTCACTTTGGGTCCTCTGTCCCCTCTCCCTCTGCCCCATCCCTGCTTGTGCACGTGTTCTCTCTCTCTCAAAAATAAATAAAACCATTTTTAAAAGGAGGGGTGGGGCTTTGGATTTTAATAAGAATGCCAGATGAGTTTTAAAATACGAATGCTTAGTAAATATTGCAGAGTGGACTGTCATATTTCACTCTAGATATTCTCTATACCAGGATGGAAGAACACAACTGCAGTGAATTGAGAACTGGCAAGTAGAACACCCAGATGTGGGGTTTGGGCATTGGAGGTTGTTCCTTGGATTTCTGTCCTGTTGTTTTAATTCATCTCTGTAGTGTTAAGTTCCAGACCATCCCCTACAGTTCTGACCCTTAACCCCCTGATGCTGATGGCTTCGTCTCTAATACCAGCTAACAAATCTGTGATACCAACTGCCTAACAGCACAATTACCCCTTGAAGATACCCAACCCCTACCTCCAACCCCCACCATCTTCTTTTTTCCATGGACCTTTTGACTTGTGCCAGTGCTCACATCCACCCTAACTCCTTTTCTCCTGTGGACCAATGCATTAGGTTTGAATCTACCTTTGGAATCACATTTGTGTCTAACAGATCACTAAATTCCAGCTTTATGCAGGGGTCACATGGGGTACCTTGCCCTGTTCTGGGATTTATCTGGATTTCTTCCAAGGGTCCTGCCTTACCTCTATTGCCTGAGCAGACTCACAAAACAAGGTCATTGTCTTTTCTGCTTCAGGGTAAATAAAAAGTTCCAATTACTTCACAGCAGCCCCGGGATTGGGGGGGGAGGGGGTTCTGTGCTTAGTTAAGCCTGGTGTGTACTGGATTAAAGGAAATATAAAAGAGCCTTAAATAAAATACCATTCATCATGAATATACTAGAGGGAGAAACAGGATGCAGAATTTCCCAAACTACTGACCCTTTTATCACAGACCAACCCATGAGACTATTCCACAGAATGGGCTTTGGAGAAGTGTTATTTCTTTTTCTCTTGGTTATACTGGGGTCTCTTTGTTTCAAATGATCTGTATGTCTCTTTAGTCATGAGGTGCAGAAAGAGAGAGAGAGAGAACAAGTGAGCAAGAGAGAACTGCATTGGGAATGGGCTAACGTGGGTTGCGTGGGATGGAAGGGTCACCTCACATCTTCCACACCACTGGTTCCTTTTTCAACAACTGAGGGTTCTGCTTGATTGCCCGCTACAAAACTTCTCTGCTAATCGTGGCACACTTGTGTAACTACCGGCATCTTTTTTCTGCTCTCCTTGCATTCCACAGTCTTTTCTTCCTCGTGTTCATACCATATGTCTTCCAGGTGCATCAACCTATGTGGTGAGTCGAAGAGCTGGCAAAGGCCCTTGGTCCGTGGTGTTTGAACAGCTCTGCAAAGCATATTTTGCAGAATAGTTAGTCTCATATGCCTGGCTCTACATATTGGGCTTGGTGTTTTTTAGTTTTTGTTTTTGCTTTTTTTTTTAATGGCAGAAATCTTGTCTAATGCACCTCCATGGTGCCTCGCACAGTCTAGACCCAGTAGGCGCTTAAGAAATATTATTGAGGGGCACCTGGGTGGCTCAGTCAATTAAGCATCCAACTTAGGCTCAGGTCATGATCTCACAGTTCTTGAGTTTGAGCCCCGCGCCGGGCTCTGTGCTGACAGCTTGTAGTCTGGAGCCTGCTTCGGATTCTCTCTCTCTCTCTCTCTCTCTCTCTCTCCCTCTTTCTCTCTCTAACCCTTCCCCTCTCACACTCTGTCTTTCTCTTCTGTCTCAAAAATAAATAAATGTAAAAAAATTTTTTAAAAATATTATTGAGAGAATTTACCAAAAAGATCTGCAAACTAAATTAAAACTTGGCCACTCCCTAAAGTCAAGGACATGATCTATCTCCTAGAGAGTTCTGTCTGTCCTTAAATAGGTTTACTCACTTTCCTTTCAAGATAAATTCTAGGGTATTTTGTTCCTTAATCTCCAGATTGATTTTGATTTTGTAAGACACCGTATAACAGAATAAGAAACATCAGCCAAAGTAAAGTTTCTAAGTTTTATTTCAAGCTTCTTATATGATCTTTGCATGGGCAATCCCAGATTTTTAATTGCTCTTTCCCCTGGGAATTCTCCCACTGTTTGCCATGGTTTCATGTGCTTTTTTACTTGTCCAGATACACGACAATTGTTTTTCTCCAACAATGATGTTTGGGCCAGGCCTGGGTTGGGATGATACTTCCTTTTGCTCTAATATAATTTGCATTCCTAACATTAAGCACGTTACCACCAGATTGCCTTAATTAAATGCACACACGTATGTCTAAGAAGCCATGTCCTTTCTTTCTTGATCCAAAGTTTTTCACCCTGCTTGCCAACTTCCCAAAAGATGAACGGAAATCAATCAGTTGGTTAATTTCTAACACAGCTCAATGTATCTTGTCCTCTACCTCTATTGCTCTTCCTCCTTTTATTGTCTCTCTTCATTACACAAAACACAAAGAGACACATCCCAGGTTTACGGTCTTCAAATTAGCAAGAGAGGACTCTAATGAGCATAGGAGAGAGAAGAGATCTACAACTGTAACTGTCTTTCGTTAACTTTCTAGTCCCTTTAATGGATTTTCCAGTAAGAATTTTCTTTCTTTTTTTTTTTTGAAAGAAAATTACAAAACACTTATTTAAGTATGTGTTTCTCAAAGATAAGAACATTTAGTAAACATAACCATACTACCATTACCACACCAAAAAAGTAACAATGATTTCATAACAGCAAAGATCTGGGCAGTGTTCCTGATAACCAATTGTTTCATAATGTCAAATGTTTATTGATTTAAAAAAAATCAAATTCCAAATAAATTCCACACATTATGGCTAATTAGTTGATATACCTTACGTCCTTTTTAGTGTATAGGTTTCCTATCCGTGTCTTTCCCTCCATGTAATTTATTTATTAATGAAACTCAGTTGTTTTTCAAGTATTATTTTCCAGGGCTGAATTTTGTGGAACAAATCTCTGTGGTGTAGGTTAACATGCACAATATTCTGAAATTTTGCTGTAGCATGTTTGATTATATTTTCACTTCTATGCCACCAAGTCACTTAAATATAAGATAAATGCCATTGGCTCTTTCCCAGATAACTTTTCCATTCATTTAGTTCCCTGTTGTAAATTTCCAGTTAAGAAATTTTCTTTGCTGGGGCGCCTGGGTGGCTCAGTTCGGTTAAGTCTCTGACTTCCGATGAGGTCATGATCTCATGGTTGGTGGGTTCCAGCCCAGCCACAGGCTCTGTAGTGAGACTAAAGCCTGCTTCCGATTCTGTGTCTCCCCCTCTGCCCCTTCCACGTTCGCACTCTCTCTCTCTCTCTCAAAATAAATAAACATTTAAAAAATTAAGCATTTGGAAAAGAAACTTTCTCTGCTTATTAAATGCGCAGCATAGCAAAAATAAAAAAAAAACCCGCTGTGGCGAATGTCTTTCTCCTAAATGTCCATTAGAGGGCGACATTTGCTTTAAAATTATGTTTCCCCTAAGTTTTCATTGCATCATATTTGTTTCCGAATTTTTGGCAGGTTGAACCTCAATACCTACTTTTGACTTCTCATCTCACTTCTATCATATGTAGTCACATCTTGTGCCCTCTGTTAACTTGATCTCTGTGGACTTGTGTTTCGTTATCACTTTCATCCTGGACTCGGTTTCCACTTCGAACCGTGAGGAGGCGATATTGCATAAATAAAGACCTGCAGGAAGGCCAAAATTAAGCCAAACTGCTGAAGAAAAAGGAGTTTCACAGGGAAAGGGCCATTAATCTCAGAAGGAAAGAGACAAACCAGACATTTCTAGTTCGTATCCAGCTCACGGCACGAGGTTGGAACTGTGTAAGATAGAGCACAAAGGAGCCATTCAGGAGCGCCGGAGGCTGACTTGGGGGCAACGCGTGCACAATCTCCTCCTCGACTTTGCGGTTCCACTGGAGGGGGCATATGCACACTCGAGCACGTGTGTGTGGATAGTTGCAGGACAGCGGCCAGACGGAGCGGATTGGGCGTGGGGCTGCTGGAAACCAACCGCGCTCCCACTGACCGCTTCTGGACACAGGCCCTGAAACAGGTTTTCAAGGGCGCCGCTCGGAGGACAGCGCTCATTTCACCCCGGAGGAAACCGAGGCCCATTGGCACACCATTAGGAGGTGGTGCATGCAGCCAGCTGTTCCCAGCGGAGGCCTGCTCTCGGTAAATGTCTCGCCTTCACACACCGACTCGGACGTTCACACTTGAGACAGAAAGGATACACCTGACAGCATGCAGTCCTGTACAGATGTAACAGGGAAGTCACGGACCCTTTTGAGAATCTGACAAAAATTAGGACCCTCTTCCCGCCCCCGCCCCCCCCCCCGATTAATACTCAGAAAACTGCGTAAGTTCAAGTGGTGGGGAGGGAAGGGATCCCAGGCCTCCTGGAGCCCGTCTATTCATCAGCTCTGCTCTGTTTGGAACCTGGAGAGCAACGTGAAGAAAACCAGACGGATTCGGAGAAGAAGGGGCGTCCCTCCTCCCTCTAAACACAAGAGGAGTTTAATTCATCTCAGAAAATGGGAGGGGGTTGCCAGAAAGTCCCAGAAATAGGTGGGGTCTCTGGCTGGTGCCCTCCTCCCCCACCAGACCCACACGCGATAAGTCAGCCTTGGTGGTCGGCTGCAGAGGGCTTGGAAAGGAGCTGCGAACGCCCAAAGCCTGGACGGCGGGCGGGGGGCTGCGCACAGTGGCTCTTCCTTTAAAATTTTCTTTAAAGCGTCAGCTCCCGAGCCCAATGCTTCGACCCTTCCTTTCCCGATCTCTGCTCCCACCTCCCAGCGCGCTACGCCGCGCAACTACTCTCCCTTCCCCCTCCTCCACCTCCGTCCCAGCGCCTTCCCCAGACCCTCGGCCTCCAGCCCCGCCTCCGCCGCCGCGGGGTTTCACCCGCAGCCCGGTGAAATCTGCATAGTGACCGCCCCTTGAGGAGCTCATTGGCGCGGCTCATGCCCATCGCGGACGATGATTGGTGAGCCGCCCCGGGTTATTTGCATGCCTGCGGCGGCGGGGTACCCAGCTGTGCGGGCGGCCGGCGCCGCGCAGAAGTTTGCCGAGCGCTTTCTTGCCGGCTGGTCCCGGACCCGCGCGGCGCCGCGAGCCGCCGCCTCCTTCTGCCGCCGCCCTGTTCTCTCGGGATTCCTGCTCTGCCGAGGACAGACGCTCTGCTGGCGGGAAGCTGAGGTGGGCCAGGGGGGTGCCGAGGAGGAGCTGCGGGGGCCGTTCCAGTGACAGCTTGGCTTCGGACGCCGGGCGCGTGGGGCCCCGGCCGCCGAGAATCTCGCCCGCCTTCCCGAGGCCTCCGGGCGGACGATGTGGCCGCCGAGAGGAGGGAGGGCGTCCCGGAGAGCCTAGAGCCTGGTTCTGCCCACTTGGGGAGGGGAGCATGGAGTTGTGAGCGCCCCTTGCTCGGCGAGGCCGCGACAGGCAGGCTCCCCATGGCCGGGACGTATAGCTCCACTCTGAAGACGCTAGAGGACTTGACCTTGGACTCCGGGTATGGGGCCGGGGACTCGTGCCGCTCGCTCAGCCTCTCGTCCTCCAAGTCCAACTCGCAGGCGCTCAACTCTTCGGCGCAGCAGCACCGCGGGGCGGCCTGGTGGTGCTACTCCGGCTCCATGAACAGCCGCCACAACAGCTGGGACACGGTGAACACGGTGCTGCCCGAGGACCCCGAAGTGGCGGACCTCTTCTCGCGCTGCCCGCGCCTCCCCGAGCTGGAGGAGTTCCCCTGGACGGAGGGAGACGTGGCCCGGGTGCTTCGCAAAGGCCCCGGCGGCCGGCGGCTGCCTCTCTTCTCCGCCGAGGCGGTGCGACGCCTGGCTGGGCTGCTCCGCAGGGCGCTCATCCGAGTGGCCCGCGAGGCGCAGCGCCTGAGCGTGCTGCACGCCAAGTGCACCCGCTTCGAGGTGCAGAGCGCCGTGCGCCTGGTGCACAGCTGGGCGCTGGCCGAGAGCTGCGCGCTGGCTGCGGTCAAGGCGCTGTCCCTGTATAGCATGAGCGCCGGGGACGGGCTGCGTCGGGGCAAGTCCGCGCGCTGTGGCCTCACCTTCTCCGTGGGCCGCTTCTTCCGCTGGATGGTGGACACCCGCATCTCCGTGCGCATCCACGAGTACGCGGCCATATCGCTCACCGCCTGCATGGAGAACCTGGTAGAGGAGATCCGGGCCAGGGTGCTGGCAAGCCAGAGCCCCGACGGTGGAGGGGCTGGGGGCGGGGAGGTGTCCGCCGAGGCCCTGGAAATGGTCATCAACAACGACGCCGAGCTCTGGGGTGTCCTGCAGCCCTATGAACATCTCATCTGTGGCAAGAACGCCAATGGTAAGTGTGCGGGCCTCGGCCATGGACGGATGGGAGAGAAATCCCGCCCTGGGCTACCCAAGGGCGAAGCTGATCGAATGTGCCAGGATCTAGATTTGTTCTGAGAGTGGGGTCCATTATAATGGCTCTGGCCAAAGATCGTTCTGGTGCCTGTCTTTTGGAGGATAAAGTTGAGGTTGAAGAACATCGTGTTCACCGCGCTGTTACTATCTGGATGCTGTTCGCAGATTGAGGCTCTTGACCAAACCATTCCTTAACCTCACTTGACTCGAAGGTTACTGCCCTGCCTCTCTTTGCCTTGCTTGACTGGGTCACTCGCTGTCTTCCCCAACAGCAGGGCAGATTGACTGTAGTTCTGACCCTGGATCTCTTCGGCCCAATGGCAGCAGCCAGAGGATCCAAACTCTAAGACCTGAGCTTTGGCTAAGTGGGAGGGGAGGAAAGGAGCAGGCGGCCCAGGATCAGGTGCAGCTGCCTTGGGCTTTGCTGGGTTGAGGGGCGCACGTCAGGCCTTCTCTTGGAAGGTGGGGGAGTAGTGGTGGGTCTTACCTGTGTGTACTCAGGACAATGGAAATTGACTCCTTTCCAGAAAGAGAACCACATATTTGACTCCTAGGGCCTGAATTTCTAAGCTGTCACCAACCAAGTGAGCAGTTGATTAAAACCCTGTGTTGTATTAAACTCACAGCCTTATGGGCTTTCCTGAAAGAGATGATGACCCAGTAAACTTGGTTATGGGAAGAGGTGTGGGGGTGGGCAACTGCATGCTTCGAGTCTGAGAAAGGAACCACTGGGTAGTTGCATTTCTCTGAAGGATGACAAGGCTTCAGTGCAAAGGGTGGAAGGGAAACACTTGACCTTCTCCCTGCTGAGGTTAGGGTGTGACATACATTTAACAGCAAACTGCCTACCAGACTCCAATTTCAGAAGTCAGCAAACCATAAATTATTTAGAATGGTACCAGAGCTAGACATCCATGCGATTGGACTGGAAGGCCATTTTTGGGACGGCTTTCAGTGCCAAACAAGTAGTCAGTGGAAGAGGCCAGGCAGATACTGAAAAGGGATAAAGGAAGGGAGTCAAATTTAAATGTGGTTTAACATCATAAGAGCTAAAGTTTAAAGTGAGCCCACTTAACAGTATTCTCAGTCACTATTCTTAGCACTTTATAGGGTAAGAAACACTAGCAAGCCTATTAGGTAGGTACTCCATAGTACTGTCCTCATACAGATGGGGAAACCAAGGTACCCAGAAGCTAAGCAATTTGCCCAAGATTACACAGATATTAAGTGACCACGCTGGAACTTGAGCCTAGGCCGGCTGCAGAATTCAAGCTTTTAGCCATCGGAGAGGAGGAAACAGCTTTGTTTTTAATTAGTCCAATTTCTAAGGAGGACAGCTGACATTTTAGGCCTCATTTTGAAGATAGTTTGTATGTAGCAGCGTGGCTTTGCTTAGACCTTCCTTGCTTTTGGTTTTAGTTCTGGCACCACCCAAGGAGATGCCTGGAATGGAAGAACATTTTGCCTTTTAATTTTCTTCCTCTTAGGTCAGAGTTCAGGTCAGTCCAGAATCTCTGTTGATGATGTCACAGCTGATAATTGGGCTTTGCCCTCTGGGTTTGTGGTATCAACACTGGGAACCTGTGCTCCAGGAGAGGAAGTAGAGGGCAGGGGGATTTCCACCCACCCCCCACCGTCCTAGCCCAGGGGGAGAGTCCTGTACTTTGGGCTGAGGGGGAGGCCCAGACTGAGCTCAAAGAAGTAAAGCCCCCTAGGAGAAAAGACTGAGGCGCTACACCTATAAAACAACTAGAACTAATATGGAACAGTAGGTGCCAAACAAAACCCAAAATGCCCTTCTCACACAGCTAGGGCCCAGCAGTTTGAGGAACTTCTCAGTTTTTCCAGCTGCAAATTGGAGCTAGAAAGAACAGCTGCCTCTCCAGGGGCCCCTGAAAATGCAGAGGAGCCAGAAATTGCTAGAACACAGGTGTCTTCCACTAAAGGGCTTATCCCAAAGGGCCATTTCTTATCTAGGGTCATCATCCCTTGGGATTTTCTTTACTACGGGGTGGGTTTTTGACCCCCTAATTGACCCTCTTCTCCCATGCCAAGCAATCCTTCTTAAGCCATGGTAGTCAAGATGGTGGGTCTGCACTTGACAGACAGCAGAGCTCCCTGGATGTTCAGAGCAAGTATCTCCCTCTGTGCGTTGCCTGGTCTCCAGGGAAGTCTCTTGCAGGCAAGGCGACTATTCGCTTCCACTTAGTAACATGGATGCTCATTTTCTATATGGTGAGAACCTGGCCTCAGCAAACAATAACTAGGCTGATTTATGAAGTCTTTTTGGACAAAGTGGAATGAACATTTGGTATAAGAGCAATGAATTACTTATGCCTGAAAGCTGACTTCAGAGGGAAGCAGAAATTGCTTCACAAAGGAATGGGCGATCCAAACCTTTGTTACACTGAAGCCCAAGGCCAGCAAGGTTACCGTTTACACAGCTGAAGACCAAGTGAGAAATGGCTACACCCGGGAGAAGGGTGCCGGTTCGTATTCTTGTCCTGCTTGTCTTCCCTTTCAATTATATCTTTATTGTTGTTGTGCCTGTTAATTATACAGCATGGGCATATGCATTTGACTCAGCTGTATAGGGCTCTTAAAACTTTTAATGTCTTCCAACCAGGAATTTAAGGGCCCTAATCTATTCCTGGCCATTACTCAGAGTGCTGGGCAAATATGGTTTTGCTCAGCCCGAGATGGATGATAAAAGTTCTATAGTGTTTATACGACATGATCTCAGCTTCATAGAGCAGCAGGAGTTCAATATCACTTGCTCATTTGGCATTGATGTTTGTGTTCCCAGGGTAGTGTCATTAAGTGATGATATCTTCGTGGCTTCCTTATGGGAGGTAGAGAAACTACTTAAATAGAGTGGTATTTATAAGCATGGACCTGGCAGAAAAGAGAAGCTTCTTGCATTCACTGCCCTCTCTTTCATATCCCTGTGTGTAAGTTTGATGCTGAGACTCACTTCTGGGTTTCTTCTTGGCCATTTGTCTTAGGAAGCTTTTATGAGTGTTTAGAGCATTTGAGAAAATCCTCTTCTATTCTGAGGCTCTGTTAAATGATAGGATTTTGCTTAGAACATTCTTACTCCAAAGCTGTAACCAGGAAGTGCAGAAGGATAGTAGCTCCATCACAGTGGTAAAGAGTGCAAACTTTGGAGTCACCGTGAGGGTTTGGAGCTCACCTGTGCTATTTATATGAGTGACCTGAGGCATATTTCTTAACTATTGTCATCTGTAAAATGGACCAGGAGGGGGGAGGTAATAAGAACACCTAACTCATACGTTTGGTATAAGGATTGGGCGATATCATAGATTTAAAGATCTTAGCACATAGTAAATGCTCAGTAAATGGTAGCAGTTCATTCAACCAATATTTACTGAGAACTGACCCTGTGCTCACTACTGTTAAAATTGCTGTGGATTAAGTGGGAGAGGGGGAGAGAGAGGGTCCTCCATTCATGAAGCTTATAAACTAGTGACAAATACAGATTGCATTTTATTTTTAGTTTTGCATATTCATTTTTATTTAAAAAAAAAGACAAGATAATGGTGTAGTGTGGCCAGAGCTAATTTAAATGACAGCCAACGGAGGCCTCTCTGGTGTTTCATTAGTATAGGCAATGTACCAATTCCACTGCAATCTAAGAGAGTCTAGGCAAAGCAGAGTGACTGAGGACTTTTCTGAATTATTCAGTTATTTATCAGCTGAGGCAAGTCCCAACAATCTCATTTACAGCCAAGGAATAAAAGGACTGCATCTATAGTGGGGATGTGCTATTTTCCTAGTGTAGGACTCATTTAGCAAGGAGATTATAAGGAGATTTCACTGAGATAATCAACCAAAGGGGCAGGGGTTAATTGAGCCGCTAGTTGCTATTTAATCAGGTTCCACACCTGGGTAGTCTGAGGGAGGAGGGCAGCTTCCCCTCTCCTTGACTGTTTTATTGAAGCCAAGGGAGCTGGTAAAACTGAAACAAAGCAAGCATTGGAAATGAAAACTTATTTTTTTTCCCTTGAATGCCTGAGAAATGCAACCCAGCCTTAAGTAGTTAGAGGAACAAGGTGGAGTTGTTCTGCTTTTTCCAGAAAGCTCTACCTGACTCCTCCAGCCCCAAGTGGAAGAGCCGCCTTCCATGTTTCTGTAGCACCCAGAGCAGATTCATGGGTTTTTTCCTGCTTCGCCCGTGAGCTCCTTGTCTCCCCCGTGCCTCACACAGCGTCTGGCACATAGTAGGTGCTCCATCCATAGTGTTTATCATGCAAATAATCGATTCCACCACACAGAACATTTCCTTCCAGAAATTTAATATGAAATCCTTTGACGCCATGGAAGAAACTTCCTCCTTTTCTACCACAGAGAATTTCCAGTACTAGATGAATAGAGGCAGCGTTTTGGGGGTACCCATTAGGGAAGTCATTCATCCTTCGATACCCTAATTTCTGGCAGGGTTCCCAAGGCCAGCAGTGATGGGTAAAGGTAAATGGAGGGGTTTTCTTTGTATTTCAAGTGTAAATAGGGGATTCCTTCAGTGTGTACTACCCAAAGTGGGGGTGTCACAGCAAAAGTCTGATGGGCAACAGATAAATCCAGAGGAGGACTGAGTTGAGAGACAGAGGCAGCCAGTTTCCCTAAGAATAGCAACACCACCCCTCCCTTGCCCACAGAGCTGCCCCCTGAGGGCAGTCCCGGCTGATGACTATTGCTCAGAAGTTTCACACCCCCTGCATCCAGTCTGAGAAGGATAAGGCAGTTGCCTGCCAGGACCCTCCTGGGACACATGAACAACACCTAAGTTCCAAAACAAGCCAGAGATACTCTGCCAATCTCAGGTTCGTCCTGACCCCACCTCACTGTCTGTTCTTTGCCAGATATGACAGTGGGTGGATGCTTTGACCTCTGTTTCCACACTTTGACAGCTGTATGTAATAATAGGCCTGACCTTTCCGCAGCAACTTAAACATTTTTCATCTGTGATCTTACCAGGTCCCCATAAAAATCCACTGAACACAATGCCCTTTCACAGAATTCACAGCTAGCTCACAGTCATGCCAAGACCGAGCCCCGTATTGCTGCAGCCTTAGGTCTGTGCTTTTCAACTGTGAAGAATTACAGAAATAAAAGTAGTGAGGAACAGGTCAGTATTTGACCCTCTTCTAATGGCAGTGAGGGTCAGACTCACAGCCACAGCAGTATTTATCATAGATTTTGTTTGTTAACAGCCTGATATGTCCCTTTAAATACATTAGGCCAGTGAACCTTTATAACCAGCGGTGAAGACCAGGCATCTAGGTCCAGGCATGGATCTTCCAACAAAGGATGCTGTGTGACGCTGCTTAAATGCAGCTTGCCAGCTGCCCCAGAATGTGCTCTTCAGGTGCCATCGATCTTTAGCCATTACTGCTGCTCCTGGGGGGGCAGAGCGGGAGGGGCTCCCAAGTGTAAGCTGCTTGCTGATCAATAAGCCCAACTGAATGGAAAAGCTGTAGTCTCTACTGCGAAACTCTGACTCCGTCCAGAGAAGGAGGAAACACAGTAGGAAAGCACCCCAAGGACCCTGTGTTGGGGCTACTGGTCTCTGAGAGCTCATTATGATTTCCTCAAAAATTTCCTCCTCACAGTCTGCTACAGTGAAATGTTCACAGGGTGAAATCTCAGTGCAGGGAGCCCAGGGAGAGCAGCAGTCCGCATAGCAGGCCTGAAATGCTCTGACTTTGAGTTGGGTCCCAGACTGCTTTGCCTCCAGTAAGCTGCTCCCACTCTCCATGTATCTACGGTAAAATGAGGGGCTGGTGTATCTGTGCAAAATCAGTGCTCCTGGGATGGCAGGGCCGCTGGGTTTAGTGTTAAGGGCAGAGCACGGGGTCTGGACTCCCTGACTGGCACCCTCGCTTGTGAGCTGTGTGACCCTGAGCAGGTTAACTTCTGTGCCTTCGTTTCTTTCTCTATAACAGGACTTCTCAATCCTCAAATTGAGGATTTCTCAATTGGTCACTGTTGGCATTTTGGACTGGCTGATTTGTTGTGGGGCCGTCCTGCGTGTGGAAGGGCGCTTTGTAGCATCCCCCACGCCCTCTGCGCCAGCCGTGACAACCTAAACGGCCTCCAGACATTGCCAGATGTCCCCCAGGGGGCAAAACCACCGCTGACTGAGAAGCACTGCTCTATAACAGGACCGAAAAGAGTACCCAACTCCTAGCATGATTGTGAGGATTTAATAAAAGTGTCTGTAAGTAACTTTGTACTCTGACTGGCACATAAGATATTAATTCTAATTATTGCTGTATTTTTGCAGACTTGTGTTGGTCATGTCTGCTTTTGCCATAGTGGAAGTCTCTAAATAGTGCAGGGGAAGATCGTGACCCAGATCCCAGGGTGACAAGAATTAGTCACAAGGCTTTCCTTGGTGACTAAAAGGTAAGAGGAAGTTCTGGGATCTGGAAAAAGGACCCTCGCACCCTGCTCATTTATGGCTTCATCATCCCTAAGATGGAGCGGGCTGGCAGTGGGCAGTGAGATCAGACTCGGCCCCCTAGGCTCCTGCCTGCCCCTGCCCACGTGACAGCGGCAGTGCACACGCAGGGCTCCGGGCCCCAGGGAGCAATTCCACTGTGGATATCGGACCCTGCTTGTTGCAGCTGCCGAGTCCTGAGCCACAAGACAGCAGGTGTTTTGTGTTTTGCTGGCCTGTCATGTAAACATACTTTGTGGTCGTCATGCTTGTTTTAAAAAAGGCCTAAATGGTTTTGCAGCTTTGGCGGCATGTCTGGAGCTGCCTGCCGAATTGGGAGGAGAAGCTTAAGGAACGCAGCCCAAGTAAGCCTAAGAAATGCCACGCCGACTTCATTAATCGGCTGCTCGCCGAGCGCCAGCTCCGTACAAGGCAGAGGAGACAGAGTGGGGGAGGACAAGGACTGATCTTGCCTGTCAGGGAGTATACTTATTTATTTAATATTTATTTTTGAGAGAGAGACCGAGCACTAGCAGGGGAGGGGCGGGGGGGGGGAGACACAGAATCCGAAGCAGGCTCCAGGCTCTAGGCTCTGAGCTGTCACCACAAAGCCCAACATGGGGCTCAAACACACATACCATGAGATCATTACCTGAGCCGCAGTCGGACACTTAACCAGCTGAGCCACCCAGGTGCCCCTCACCCATCAAGGAGTTTAGAGGCTAGTCGGGAAAGCAAAGCACACACGTGGATCCTTACAAGGAAGTTTGGGGTCCCTGCCTTCAGTATACAAGGGTGGTGCTGATAGCCTCCGTGTCCTCCATGCCACTGCCCAATGTGGGTGTTTTCCATGAGCTGCTTACCATCCTGCTCCCAAGCCCTTCTGTGAGGTGGATGGAATGTCCATCCTATAGATGGGGACCTGGAAGCCTTTGGTGACGAAGCAGTTGAAAGGGGAGAGATGAGGCCTGGCTGGCTGGCTGGCTGGGGGAGCGGGGGGGGGGGGGGGGGGGGGGGGGGGGGGGGGGGGGGGGGGGGGGGGAGGGGGCGGGGAGGGAGGCTGGGCTGCTTTGCAGAGGAGGTAACATGCAGGCCAGTGGGATTTGGGCAGGCAGAGCTGTGACCGGGAAGAGGAGGCGGTGCAGAGAGCACAGGGGTTTCCAGACGGAGGGAACGATGTGCTCAAAGACCTGGAAGCCAAAGTGTGTGTGTTGGAGAACAGCAAGCAACACTGTTTGGCTGGAAGATTCAGATGCCTAACAAGGAGAGTGGGGCAGATAACACAGTGAGAAACGACAACTTTCCCACATCTTTTATCCAGATGTTGTTAAGCCTGCCAGAGTGCAGGAAGAGAGCTTTCCAATACTCAGTTTTATAATTCAGAAATCGAGTGTGTCTGCTTCCCAGTGCTGCATCTTAACCACAGCCCCAGACCTCCCGTCAGCCTTCTTGTTGATTGAAAGCATGGCCTCAGACGTGCCCCCGTCCATTGTCCTAGCAGTGCAAGTAATGAAACAAGGCTTGAGTAGAGCAAACTTGGGTTGGGAGGCCGTGAAGAAGGCGGCTTCCATCAGCCTTTCTTCTCCCATTCAGCTTGGCTCCCGACTCAGCATTTCTTCTAGGGCCCTGAATGGAGCAGCTCAGGCCAAAGCCATCCCAGTCCCAAATGAAGGTCAGGGCTGACAGACTTGTCAAATGAGGCCTTTCAGTTGACTCTTGCCAAAGCAGGGTTCTCCATCCTGGAGGTAGAGAGGGACATAAGATATTAGGATCCCAGAACTTTCTTTGGTTACGAGTCTGACTGGCTGTGTTCAATTTCCAGTTTATAGTTTATCATTTTGGAAAAAGGGTCAATTCTCAGGTTTCATCGCTTCCTAATTCTCGGTGAAAGTGTTTCCAGAGCATTGATAATAAAGATTTGAGTCTTGTTAAATGTTTGATAATGTGGAACCACTCTATAGCTCAGTGCCATCTGGATTGGACTCCCTACGGTCCAGCTGAATTTCGCTGACAGTGATAAAATGTGATCGATGCCTATGGCCTAGCTAATAACTCTGCTGTTAGTCCTTTTTCTGACCCCAGTGAAGGAGTTTTCTTGTCACTTGAAAAAGCTCTCGTGAATGAAATATATATATTTGGGGTCCATTGTTTTCCAGAAGTGAGTTGAGCAGGGGATGGGTTCAGGCCCATGATGGAAAAATTAAATAGAAAAACTGAACTTGAAAGTACCAGAGAGACAAGATTAGGGTGGACAGAGATTAACCTGGACCCCAAAGAGGGTGAAACAGGCCTTTCAGTGCATGAAAATCATCCCTAAAACTGAGGCCAAGCTTTGGCTAAAAATTAAGTATTTTTCTTAGTCTGTATCTTTTAAAATATGAATATCAGTATTTTCTGTGAGGAGAGCAGTTAACAAACATAAGCTGCTTGCAAGCTCATGCACCAAGCAAGTATATGTGTGCAGGCATCTAGGACAATCCAGTTCAGAGAGCAGAGGGATTGGATCCAGAAAATTCTGTGTTGGAGCATGGCTCCTCCATGACCTGTAGTGAATCACTCTGTCTTCTTGGCTCTCTGTCGCTTCATCTGTGGTGCAAAGAGGTCGGGCTAGATTCTCCAAGGACCCTTCCATCTTCGATAATGCTCCTAGACCCCAAAAGGACCCCGTGGAATTGTTTTCCTAAGGTCGAGCCCCGTGATCAGTATCCTTGGGAAAGAAACAGCCCGGGACGGGGCTGGACATGTGCTCGGAAGACCTGGCTGGGTCGTAGGACTAAACGCCAGCCTTTTCCATATTGGGATTAACTGCAATTACTGTATTAGAGTTTTTCTTCTTCCTCTGTCAGAAGGATGAGTTCTGTCTCCTCCTGGCCAACCCAACACTTCAGTGCTCAGCAGCTGTGTCCGGGCCCTGGCGGCCAGCGCTGTGGTGACACCAGCCCTGAGGTGACTTCATGCAGCCGGCGTTTGAAGCCCGCCTCCCCAGACTTGGGTATTTATAGCAGGGGAGCAGCTAGAAAAAAAACAAAAAAACTAAATACGCTACACCCTTCTTTATACTATGTGGGACAGAGACAGGCATTGTGAGGAATTTAGAAGGCAGGGCTGTATAATCCAGCAAGATATTTTTAAACGCTGTTTGTTGCAGTTGGCAGGGCCGGTTTTTCAAAGAGGAGGGAAAGTAAGAGTAAGTGGGGTGACAGGCTGCACAGAGACGTGGAGTTCGGCATCCCAAGGTGTGCGGGTTCTGAGCCCCGGTCTGCACCCCATGGTCACAGAGTTTGGGCTGGGCTTGGGAAGGTCACCTGAGAAACTCTGTGAATGGGGTGGCCTATCGTCGCTCTTCCCCCACCAGCCCATCCACCTTGCGGACCCCCAAGTTGAAAACGAATGAACTGTTCTGAAAAAGGCAGAACATACAGCCAAAGAAAGCTGCTTCTGTGAAAGCCAGGGGCCTGGTGCTGCATCTCTAACCCGTCTCAGCAGCTGGGTAGGTCGAGTTGTACACGAGGACGCGCTTTGGAAGCGAGTTGCTTGCAGCTGTTCTTCTGGATCTAATCTGCCCGGGGGACAAACCGGGCAGGCCAGCATTACACTGGGACCCAATTCAGTAGCTGCGTGAGAAGGCTCCGTGGCGGAGCTGCCCTCGAAAAGGCATCGCAGTTGAGCCCCACCTGTCCAGTGTGCTTGTAAAGTATCCAAGGAAAGGCCTGTGTGTCTTCTACCATGTTGGTCTTTTGAGGGGACAGATGGTGGTCACAGTAGCAGGGTCCGAGGTTTCGGAGAATAGGACAGGCTAAGAGTTAAGATCAGGGTATATCCACTTGCTCACCCGACAAATACTTACTGAAGACTTAGTAGATGCCGGGCACTATCCCAGGCCTGGGGATAGAGAACATGGATATAAGAGTCCTGGGGGAGGGGAGGGCTCAGGCCCGGTGCCTAATGAGGAGTAAGGCATGCTGGGAGAATCACAGTGAGGCCAGCCAGGCTGGAGCAGACTGATCTGGGCAGGGGAAATGGCAAGTGCCTGGTGGGCTCCAGGAACCCACTGTGGCCAGGTGGGGGTGGGGGAGGGGGTGGGCGGTGGCAGAGAGTATAAGAGATGCAGCTGGAGAGCAAGCGGAGGGGTGGTCAGATAGGACCTTGTAGGTCATGGTGGGGCACCTCGACTTTCATTCAGGGTCTGCTGGGAGCCACTGGAGCGACTTACTCACAGAAATGGCACCATCTGATTTGTATTTTAATGAGATCATGCCCTTGGCTCTGGTGGGAAGGGACTGTAGCATGTAGGAATGGAAGCAGTATGGCCCCTTGGCAGGCTTTTGCAGTAATCCAGGTGAGAAAGGATGGTGGCTTGGACTGGGTGTCGGTAGAGGAGGTTATGGGTGTATTTTGAAGTTAGAGCCAACGGGATATATCAACAGCTTAGATGTGTGAGGTGTGAGCGAGGAACCAGTAAGACACCAAGGTTTATGATCCAAGCACTTAAAAGAAGGGAATGGCCGTTGCTTAGAATGGAAACAACTCTGTGTGGAAGAAGCCAGAAGATCCGAGTGTGAGTTGGGTTCGTTGTCTCACATTTTTATAGAGATATCAAGTAGGAGGTTGGCCTCCAGATCGCCTTGAGTGTCCTTAATCATATGATGGGTTGAAACATTTCCCTTCTTGGTCTGACCTACAGTGGACACAGTCCAGCAAGGTCAGCTAGGGCCTCAGGCGGTAGAGATTTATTTTTGGTCTATCATTCCTTGGTTGATGGCCTTAAGAGCCCCTGAAATTTGCTTTCTAGCTTCTTCACAGGCAGCCAGCAACCTTAAATGAAGATCATCAAATCTTTTGTTTCCTATCATTAACATGAGATCTGTTTAATTAGGTCCAGTTGTTCTGTGGATTGCTGGGACTCTGCATGTATCCTTCAGTCCTTGGAAGGTGACACTCCATTTCAGGCAGCTTTGGATTCGTGGAAGTCGACTCTGGGTCAGAAATTTAGCCAGAGAGAGAAGCTTTTGGGGTGCTCTGAAAAGGCAGAGCGGTCCTGGGGGCGGTCTCAGAAAGGCATCCAGTGTGTTCGAGTGCCCGTTAGATGGCCTGAGCCTCTCTCCTGAGGAGGGACATGCCAACACGGGGTGGGTGAGAAGTGGAACACAAAAGTCATCACTGGCCTGACTGCCAGCTAGTTACCTGGTCTCTGAGCCTCAGTTTTCCTCTCCTGTTTAATGGGTATTTCCCATGCTTCCTGTCTCGTAGGGTTGTTTCAGTGGCTCTTTGACCCTAGATACACATTAGAATCAGCTGGGGAGCTTTAAATACACACACACCTGTGTATGTGTGTATCTTAAGGCCCCACCTCCAGGAATTCTGATGTAAGTGGGCTGGAGTGGGGCCCAGACCATGTGGGTAGGGTTCCCGGGAAGTCTGGTACTCGGTGAGCACTCAGACATTAGCTATTATTCATGGTAAAGGAATCATTGTTCTGGAGTGCTCATTTCTGCCCCACCCAGGATGGTGATTTCCCTTCACTTCACAGCTATGCTGCTTTGGCTCACTCATCTGGAAGGATCACCAGAGAACACCCACGAGCAGCCTAAATTGTTAGGGTGGCATGAAAAGGGCAGAGTTAGATCTGGAATGGTTGTGGTACCCTGTAATAAAGTTATTTATCACATTGATAAATGAGGAGGGTACTATCTTATTCCACCTTTAAGAGGAGGAAACTGAGACGCAGAAAGGTTAAGGAACTTGTTCAAGGTCATGTAACTAATAAGAGGTGGAGACTATAATCAAACCCAGGCAGCCTTCCTCCACATTCTCTACTGTCCAGTTACACCATAGTCCCTTCCTAGCCAGAGAAGCTAAGACGCTGAATTCTCAACTCTGACCCCCGGCACCCACCTACCATATGTGGAGCCTTTCCAAGTAGCAGGCCCTAGGCCACGCGCTCCGCATGCATTCCATCATGTAATTCTTAGATTCGCCCAGTGAGGGATGTATTCTTCTTCCCCCCATTTTACAGTTGAGGAGAGTGAGGCTCAGAGAAGTCCAAGTGGCATAGCTGGTAAATGATGCAGTGGTATTCAAACCCAGGTCTGTGGGGCTCCAGAGCCACCACTGGCCCTGCTGCCTCTCTCCTCGGGAGTGGCCTGGGTGGGGAAGAGACACAAGGAAGTGAATGGGTTGGTCCAAGAGGGACAGAGGAATTGAAGCCAGGCCAGAGCACCTCTCGCTGCCCCTGAACAACTGAGTCAGGCCTTAAAACAGTACCCTCGCGGGGCGCCTGGGTGGCTTAGTCAGTTAAGCGTCCAACTTTCGTTTAGGTCATGATCTCGCGGTTCGTGGGTTCGAGCCCCACGTTGGGCTCTGTGCTGACTGCCAGCTCAGAGCCTGGAGCCTGTTTCAGTCTGTGACTCCCTCTCTCTCTGACCCTCCCCTGCTCATGCTGTCTCTCTCTCTCCTAGAAATAAATAAAAAACATTTAAAAAAAAAAAAAAAAAACCAGTACCCTCGCTCCACGGGGTGGCCGATCCGACAGGCCAAGGGCTGGAGTGTAGGTATTTCTTTGTCAGCATGTTGAGAGACCTACCCTGCCAAGCGCCTTGCTTCTCTTGTGTTGCTGTGAATGAAATCACCTCCAAGAGATTGTGTGTGTTGGTTGCTTAAAATAGTTCAAGGGGAAGAATGTTGGGAAGCTTTTAGCTCCCTGAGTCGATTTCCTCTTGATTTATGACACCTTAGAGAGTGCTAGGCCTCTTCTTGTTTATTCTTCTGGCTTTTCCTTTCTACCATATTTTAGCCCTTATGTCATTGTAAACCCAAGGAGTCTGTCACCGGAAAAAAGTGACCACCTTTCCTGAGTAATTTAATGGGGGTGAAGGGGCGACACATTTAATTTCTTTTTCTTTTAAAAGGGCGAAAAACAAAATGAGGCGAGGCCGTTTGATTTGGAATCAGTCATTTCTGTCTTCCAGCTGCAAAAGTTCCCAGATCATAGTGGTGGTGTTTGCTCTGGGGAAGAAGAATTTATTTTATTTTATTTTAGTCGTTCGCACTATGGCCCGCTCTGGAAGTGTGAGTGCCCAGGAGGCCTGGGCTGTGACTTAGGGGAGTTGCTCTGTTTGATAGGCAGCCACTAGCCACATGAGGCTATTCAGGTGGAGATTTAGTAAAAATTCAATGAGGTTACAGAATCATTTCTTCAGTCCCACAAGGCACATTGCAAGTGACCACTCGTCCCATGAGGCTGGTGGCCACTATATTGGATAGCGCAGATATAGGCCTCTCCATCATGGCAGACAATTCTGCGGGGTGCGTGGCCAGCAGAGTAGGTCACCAGACGGTCACTTGGGGCCAGCTCTCTGGGTTTTCACTGGCCTCAAGTTCTAACCATTCTCTAGCCTCTCCAAAGCCCTCTGATTGCAGAAATAAGAAGATTCATGGACGTGGAGAATAAGGCCCTTGAATCTTGTGGCTCTAACCTCTGGACCCTTGACACTAGGTCAGGTTTTATGATTTCCCAGCAGCGTGGCCTGGGCCAAGTCACTTAGCCCCTCTGAAGTGGTTTCCTTGTCAGTGAAATGGTGGTTTAAAGATACCTAGGGGCGCCTGGCTGGCTTAGTCGGTTAAGCGTCCGACTTTCGCTTAGGTCATGATCTCGCGGTTCGTGGGTTCGGGCCCCGTGTCGGGCTCTGTGCTGACTGCCAGCTCAGAGCCTGGAGCCTGCTTCAGAATCTGTGTCTCCCTCTCTCCCTGACCCTCCCCTGCTCACGCTGTCTCTCTCTCTCTCTCCTAGAAATAAATAAAAATTAAAAAAAAAATTAAAAAAAAAAGATACCTTGTAGGGATTTTGTTAGGATGGAACAAACTGAAGAAATAGGTGTAAAACACTCAGCAGAATAATTGACAGGTAGTAAGAACATACATGTGCTGCGAGGTTTTCTGCGCATTTCCGCATTAGAGTCACACCGCAGCCTTCAGAGGCAGATATGGCTGCCGTTTTCTGGGGGGTAGAACAGGAAACAAGCTTCACGGGTACCATTGCTGCCATCTCTGCTGCTGCTCCTACCACTGGGTAGTACTACTCGAACTTGAGTTCTGCTGTTCTCTACAGCTCTTCTTCCTTCCTGGGCTGGTTGATAGGCCCCTTATCATAAGCCGGAGGGTATTTGTTTGTTTGTTTGAATTAAAAGCCCTTATGAGCTCACTTTCTTTCAGGAACTGCTTGTTCCTTTAACCATTGGAGGTGAACTCTTTCCAGAAGTGTTTTGCCTCAAGCTGGCCCCTTGGTATCCACCTGGAGAGCTGCGACCAGCCGGGCTACTGCTGCCAGAACATGTGATTCCTTAGAACCGGAAGTTTACCCAAGAGGTTAAGATTTTGAGTGTTTCCCGTGGCCCGTGGCCCTTCTGCGTCCTTTGCTGAGAGGACCGAGGCTACGAGAACCCTCAGTGGGATCCTGGAGGAAGGTGGCTCTGAAAGGAGTGTCCTTTGTGAAGAATAGGACCGAGAGAGACATCGGCGAGTATATGTGCTCACCCTTGGAGCCTGGGCGCAAACACTAACTCCATTACCCACTTGCCCAGATCATACAGCTCCTTATGTAACCTTTCCGAGCCTCAGTTTTACCATGTGTAAAACGAGAGCAATCCTAGAACCTACCTGTCATGGCGGTTATGAAGGTCAAATGAGACAATGCAAAACCAAGCACTCAGCCTCATGCCTGGCACATAGTGGCCGCCAGGCGTGTGCCGCTTGCTGTCTTCCTCACCATCACTGCCTCTGGGCAATGGCATTTGGTATGTTTTCAGTTTCATGTGGTGCTTGCATTTTCTACTTCTAGTCAGAAGAAGTGACGCAGAGGGCGTTAGCTCTTGAAGTGAATGACTAGGTTACGTTTGTGTATCATGAGCCTCCACAGGGTCTTTTCTTCTTCCTCCTCCCTCCTTTCTGAAGGGTAGTGGGGGCAAAAAAACATGACTCTGTGCCGTTGTCATTTCTACTCCTTCCTTGGTGACCGCCAGCCTGCTTCCCTCCTGCTGGTTTGGGCTGTGTGGCCAGCACCGCCCCATCAGAGTAATCAGAGCCGGGTTTGTTCTATACAGTTAATTTGTGGTGCGAAATGCCCATACGCTTATGCAATCGCCAGTCATTTGCCCACATCCAGAATGCACTACATCTGCCACTCGCAATGAAATCCAAATAACTTGGAGCCATATGTAGGGAATCAAACAATTTTCATCACAGTTATTACAAGAGATGGGTTTAAAGAAGGGAATCCAAATGCCACAGAGCATGGTGATATCCCTATTTTCCTTCTGCAGACAGTCCTACGAGGGAGGCACCATTTTCCAACAGAAGCTTCTAAGAGAAGAAGAGGAGGACAGGGGGCCAGGATATTGCATTACCATGATGTCATTTATGTAACTCAGGCCCCCTGTGGGCCCTCCCAGGCTGACCTGACCCCTGGCTTCTGTGTGACTTCCCTTGTATGGACAAATCACTCCTGGTTTATAGGTAACTCGGACTCCTCTTGGCAAATAGGTGCTCTGATAGTTATCTGCAGCAGGGTCTCCTCCATTATCAGTGGGGCCCCTCCAATTTCAAACGATCCCAGTGGCGTGTGTGTGTGTGTGTGTGTGTGTGTGTACCTGTAGCATGAGCCCCCACATTTCCTCTGCCCTCCTAAAAATGTAGGCAATTCTTAAATCAGTCATTTCCAGGCCTGGCTGGTTGCTGAAAGATCTTAAGGCACTTTCAAAATTCATATTCTGGGCCCCACCTTGGGCATATTAAATAAACACCTAGAAAACTGGGGCCAGAACATTTTCTAGATGTTCCCCCAGTGATTCAGATCTGTGAATCTGTCATCACTTGGACACGGGATTTGACCTCCAGGCACCTTTCAGAATATGCGTCAGGCAAAGGGCCCTTTGAGACATAAGGTGGCATATGAGGCTGATCTATGAGGCTCTTCTGAGCAGCAGGGTGAAGACGGGGCAGGGTGGCTGAGCAGCAGCAGGAGAAGGTGGAAAAGGGCACTGCCAACATTTGTTGGTTGCTCTGTTGTTTAATCCTCTCAACCATGCTCTGAGGTGGTGGTGGTAGGAACACAGGCTGATGCTATACTGAGTGACTACTGTGAGGTAGAGCAAGATTCTAAGTGGTTTGCAGGGGTAATACCATGACTGCCTGTGAGAAATAGGTACTGTTATTCATCCTCACTTTCCAGATGAGGAAACTGAGGCTGAGGGACCATGAAAATGACTTGGCCAAGGTCACACACACAGCAAGTGGCAGAGGTGGGATTTGAGGTTAGTGTGATCAGACTTCAAAGCCCATGGCTTCCATTGCTGGAAGCTGGCTGGAATTTTCATCACAATCCTTAGGCTATTGGGAGTGGGTCACATAAGAATCCTGCAGTCTAAATAGAATGTCAGTTTTTCCAGAAAGGTCTGTTGTGTTATCTTTCCTCACAGCACTGCCCTCTGGCCCTCCAGCCCTGGCTTTCAGAGAATCTGGTTATTTCCCTCTGCAGACCCAGTCCCCGGCCAAGACCAGGAGCTTTGATGATCTTTGTCGAGCCTGTCTGTGTTTCAGCCTGCTTTTCCTCTTCCTCCTCCTCCCCTGCGGCCCCTGCATGCAGCTCTCCTCCTGAGGCTGAGGCCTAGAGTCAGGACCTTCCCCAGCCAGCCAGCCAACCAACCAATCAATCAATTAATTGGGTTCTGTGAGCTCTGCAGCCACCACACAGGGTGCAGACTCCACACAGGCCTCGTCTTAGTCACTTGTGCTCCAGTGCTTGTCCCTCCCTGCAGCCCGAGAGGCACATCCCTTCGTGACTCGAGACTGAGGGTGTGGGCGTGCAGCTGGAGCGCCTGGGTTTAAGTCCTGGATCCAAGTCCTGGATCCACTGCCTCTCTGATGAATTGCTTCAAATCTCTGTGCCTCAGTTCGTATGTCAGATGGAGAGAATCCTGCTTACCCCTTATGGTAGCTGCAGGGAGTAAATGAATCCTACTCTATAAAATACTTAAAACAGTGCCCAGCTTGTAAATCCCTGGTGTGTGAGCCATTACGATGATGCTGATGATGACAGGGGTGACTATTTGAGGAGGGGGTTCTTGGTGACCCTTCCCAAAACATGATGAGGGAGCCCTCTCCATTGTGAGCACATCCTGAGTATGATAGTGGGAAGATCAAAGGCTTTAGAGACAAGTCTGGGTTTAATCCCAGCTAACCTGAATTGTTTTTTTTACGTGTTTTATTTTTTTAATCCATGAAATGAGGACCACAGCGGCCCCCACCTCGTGGTGTTAGAAAGATGGATGAGAACATGGAAGCCAGGCATGAGCTTGGCTGGCAGCAAACGAACTGGGGAGAAATATCCGAGTTGAATGAACCATAGCAATATCATAAGTGAAAATAAAAATCAGTCTCAAAAGATTACGTACGGCATGATACGTACGATTTTTATAAAGTTAAAAAGTTTCTCAGTTGAAAAGTACTGACGGCATGCATCGCGGGCACGGTCAACACTGTATAAAGGAGGGAGTGGGTGGTTAACACTGGTGGTGGTTATGCCACGTGGGAGGAGGGAGGACCCTGTGGTTTAGATGTGGAGGGTTGTGAAGGCTCCAGCTTTGTACTGGAGGTGAGTTCACATTATTTACAACTAAGTAAAACTGGTCACGAACCAGGGATTCCCAGAAGTTAAAAAATCAGCAGGTTTTCAGTGGGCAGTAACTATCATCATCCCGTGAACCAGCTAGACCACGCCATAGGCTGCCATTTAACACCCTTTGAGATTGCCTGTCATCCATGCAGAGTACCCTGGGAGCCACACTTTTCCAGCTTCAGCCACAGTGGCTTCCACATGGGGAACATGAACAGTAGGGATATTTTAGCTGCCTTGTTTCTTAGGTTTGTTGCAGGTCTTGGGCATAAGCTCCTGTGTGTGTCTAAAATAGTTGAACAAAGACAGGGCTGTTTTTGTCCTCGCTGGGCCAGATATACAGGCTTTCATTAGAAGCACTTTAGAAGCATTCATGTTAGCCAGGAGCTTTTCTTTCCAAGGGAAGGAAATGTTTGGTTTGGATTTGATGGTGTTTGCTTTGGTATGATCTTAGACCTCTCTGCTTTCCTTGCCACCATCAAGCATCTTGACCTTGGCCTATGGCTTTTCTTTACCTGTGGTTCCTTCCCTTAACAGAAAGAGGAAACATGAAGGGCATTTGGGACACCCTAGTCCCACACTGCTGCGCCCGTGGCATCTGGGTACAGATGGCCCTCCTGTCCTGTCACCCTGAATTTGACGAAATAAAGGAGATAAGAGTATAGGTTTTGGAAGTGGGGAGACCTAGTTTCAATTTTGGGATCTTCACTGTGTAATTTGAGGCACAGGCATTATTTGGTTTTCCTTATTTTAAATTGAGGAGCATAAGTGCAGATTCTTAAAACAGTTTTTTTTTTTAAATTTTTTAATGTTTGTTTATTTTTGAGAGAGGGACCGTGTGAGTAGGACAGGGACAGAGAGAGAAGGAGATACAGAATCCGAAGCAGGCTCCAGGCTCTGAGTTGTCAGCACAGAGCCCGATGTGGGGCTACTCACGGACTGTGAGATCATGACCTGAGCTGAAGCCGGAGGCTTAACTGACTGAGCCACCCAGGAGCCCTGGGGCATAAAGTGCAGATTCTTAACTCTCATTCAGCCCAACAGAATTTTACTTAGACATATACCTATGTAATGTACCCTGGTGATGATCAAGATCTAAAATACTCCCATCCCAGGAAGCGCCCTCATGGCCCTCCCCTGTCTGGACCCATCCCCCACCCCAAGTAGCCACTATTCTGACTTTTCTCACCATCCATTCATTTGGCCTGTTCTCAAGCTTCTAGGGGTGGGAACATCATTATACCTTTCTGACCCTCATTTTTTTGTTTGTTTTGTTTTATTTTTAGTGAAATTGTAGTTCTTGTGTTGTAGTGTTAAGAGAATCAAATGAGACAACACCTGTAAAATCCTTAGTAAAATATTTGTAAAGCGGTTAATACTTAATCAGGTAAAGCGGTTTGTTGTTTATTAGTGACATGGTTGACTTCAAAGTCTTTGCCTGTTTCTCACCCAGAGACGCAGGCCTTTCCCCACCGCCGAGGCCTGCGATTCCTGTTTCCTGTCCCCTGCGTGCCCTTCTGTGCCCTTCCATGCCCTATGACCTCCTGAACGCACTTCTGAGATTCTTCCCTCCACGGCTTTCAGGGTTTCTTACCGAAACCGGTTCTTCTTAATAAAGCAAAGGAAATGGGCAGGAAAGCAGAATTTGGCTGCTTTTGCCTCTTTTTTTATTTTTATTTCTTCCAAGAGGGTCTGTTTGTTCTATTAGCAAAATCAACAGAGGTGCTGCTGATGGACTTCCCTGGGTGGGGGGACGGACCCCCCTGGGTGGGAGCTCCCAGGATGCTGGTTTGGCTGAAATGACAGGCTGTGTGGTCACTGTGAGGTTTCAGAAGCAGTAGGAGGAGACATCTCCTCAAGTTCCTCAAAAACAAAACAAAATAATCTCCTGTATTTGCCTAAAGTTCTGTAATTATAATTTAATTCCTTAGGTCAAGGTGGGGGAATACTAATACCCTGAGTTGGGGGGGGAACGGCGACACTATATTTTCACAGTGTCTGATTCCATTTGACCTTAACCTGAATGGTTTTTTATTAGGTCCTTTCCTGAGGTAGGCCTTTGTGAAGAAGAGAGGTTATGAAGGGAAATTCCATGAATTTGTGCGGGGGTCCAGGGCTGGATCTACCCAGAGCACCGAACACGTATTCACAGAACAGCAAATCTTGTGTCAACACACAGGTGAAAGTTCCAGGCCCTGCTCTTCAGGGAGAGGCTCCCAGTGAGGGAGCAAGAATTAAATAGGCACTTGTAACACAGTCTGTTACATGCTGTGCTTGGAGGACCGTGGCCCCTAAACCATATCAGGGGTGCAGGGTTATCACAGTCCTGGAGGTAGTGAGATTGGAAAGATCAATCGAAGTTAACCCTCAGATGTCTGAAACAGGCACTCACATCGATGTATACTTAGGACCCTCAGGAAACCCATCTCTGAGAACTTCTGTCCACCCCATAAATGAGATTGTAGCTTTACTGAACAGCTTGACACTTTTGCTGGTGTCAAAGCTGTTGATGTCCCTCACCCTCCCGCCCCCAGCAACCTTATATTCCCTCTGTTCCATGCGGTAGAATGCTGAATACACAGGGCCTCTGATCCTGCAAAAGATTTTCGTTTCCCTGTGAGGTAGGAGAGAGGCTGGGTAGGGGAGATCCACTTATAAACTGAAGACTTTATTAGTAAGAGTTTATGAGCAAGAGACAGACCCTGCCACAGATCCAGAAGAGGGATGTGTTTATTATGGAAGAAGATACCCACTTGGCATCCCTCACATGGCTAGGCATCGCATCTGGGGAGGGTATGCCAAATCTCTGCAGTTGCCATGGGACCCAGACTTAGACAGGAAATCATGGTAGGATGGGAAGGAATCCAAAATACACACGGCTGGTATACAGGCCACAGTTAGGAAAGAGAGTAAGAGAACAATCTATCTATTTTCCTGCAGGAGTGCTGCAGAATCCAATGGGCTTATTTTTCCAAGACTCCTTACATTTTATGGACCTGATTTTCAAGCTTTAAGTTTTTCCATATTAAGCGATACTTGCATTATTTGAAGTGACCCATTTGTATGCTTGTGGGGAGCATTTCTTAGGCTCATTACGTGTTTTTTTTTTTTTTTTTTAAAAGCTCCCAGATGAAAAAGGAACCAGTGTCCCTTCAGTTTGGGGGGAGGGGGACTTTTTTCCTCCAGAACCTAGAAGGAATATCTTTTTTAGTTTGACCACAGCTGTCACTTTCCTGAGAGAAAGCCATTTGAGAAGCCCCACACTCCTTTATTTTGTGGGATGTGCTAGTGGAAAATAGGAAGGGTCCGCCGTAAGGCCGCCCTCCTCATGGCTGGGTTTCTTGGAAATCTCTGCTGCCAACTCCAGCAACTGAAATTTCTCATTCATAAAGAAGCACCTTTTCATCCTGCCCATGAAGTTGTTAAAAGAAATAGAAAAATCAGGAAGGGGATCTTTCTTGTACTTTTGCAGATGGAGCTCTGGAAACGTTCAGAAGAGGCCAGACTGTTCATAGCTTGGGAATAGTTCCAGGCCTCTGGAGAAACATTTAACAGGTCGCTACTGATAGAGCTTTCCACGAACTGCCCTGATCTCTTTCTTGGGGCGTGTGCTAACCTGTTGAGGAAGTAACAGTTATAGCATGGGGGACGCACCCTGTGCCCCACTGATAATGGTCTCTCTGCTGGGTCAGGTCATCTTTATCAGCTGAATTCACTTCATTGAGTTTATTGCCTTTGTGATGGTATAACCACGGCCAGATTAGGAGTGAGAAGGGATGGCGATAATCACTCATAGGGGTACAGTGCCTCATGGTTTTTGCAAAGTGCTTTCACATTCTTCCTCATTTGATCCCCACCATCGCTAACTTTATTGAGTCTTTGCTACAGACCAGGTACACTGCTAAACACTTTACAGACTTTACCTTATTTAATCCTTGAAACAACTCTACCCGATAACACTCTGTTTCTATTTTATGGATATGGAAACCGGCTCAGAGAGATTAAGCCTGTGGTCACATAGCTAGTTGAGGGTAGACTAGGGATTTGAGCCCAAATCTACCCAACTCAAAGCCCATGTTACTAAATGCCACATGGTACTGCCTCTCATTCTCCCTGCGTTCGAGGCAGATGGCTACATTTTCTTACTAGAAGAAACCAAGAGTATGTTTGAATTCCCAGAATCAAAGTGTGATCCCAATGCAGCCAGAAATCAGGTCTCCTGAGGGACCAGTACTTTGTCATTACCTAGGACCTGTTAGCATGAGCAGTGTTATCTAAGTGAGGTCACCAGCATTTCTAAACCAGCAGCCATTTGCTTTTCCAGAAATGGCCAACCCTTTGTACATCTTCAGGTCAGCCAGATGGGAGGGATTCGGGGAACCCAGGGCATCGTTCTCACATTCCAAGTTATTTGAAGCTGAGAAGCCCTAACATGGCTACTTACAAGTCCACTTCAGTTTACGGTTTCTGCACCAGGGCTTTTTGTAGGTTGCAGACACATTTCAATCGTTAAAAAAAAGAAAGACCTATACTAGCTTATTTAGAAGTCCTGAAGTAGGGCTGGCTTCAAGGGGTTTGACTCAGGGGTTCAGTAGTATCTTTGAGACCCTGTTTTCCCTTGCTTACTCCCTCTTGATTCTACTCCTTGGTTGGCTCCATCATCCATCTGCTTTTTTCTTGTGATTATGAATGCCTGCAGCAGCCACGGCTTTAAAGCCTATTAGCGAAGGGAACAAGTCAGCTCCGCTGGCAGCTCAAACAAAAACCCTGGATTCGAGTCTCACCGGCCCCTAATTGGTCTGACTTAGGTCTTGGGTCCACCGCCGAGCCAGTCACTGTAGTCCAGTGGCCACATGTGGCTCTCAAGCTGGCAGGGAGGACTGGGAGTCCTCGTGGTCTGAGAATCATTAAGTGGGCTCTGGGTAGACGGACGAGAGGAGATGGATGCTGTAGAGACCAAGCATTGTGGTATCTGGCAGGCGGGGAGGGAGGCTGGGAGATGACTAGGATGGAGAAACCATTTTTATGGAGAAACATGTCTACCACATTAGGCTGGGCGAGGGTAACTTTTTTATTTGAAGAGCTTTTCAACAGACCATTAATGAGAACGGGAAGCTCACAAGTATCTTTTTGTTGCAGCTATTAGAGCAATTATTATTTATCTTATTCACTGACTTCAGTGTCTATCTGTTCTAATGTAACCTTTTTCCTATCTGGAAGAAAAGCACTTTGGAGTGCCCCTTAAATAGTCAGATTATAGGTTTGAGGGAAAGAGCCATTAGGTCCCGAATAGCTGGTGACTGGGCTTATTTCTGTCTTAATGGTGTCTTAAATTATGCCAGATGAATTGGAAGTGCCACTTCTCATTTCTTCCGGTCGGTCTCCAACTCTGTGCCACCTTGAAGTGCTTCGAGTTTTAGTGAGACCGGTCAGTCTAAGCCACACGTTGTCAACATCACAGACAAGTTCATCTCACAAATCCTTGTTTTTAATCGGCTGCAGGTGCAGATGGAAGGTGTGATAATATTAGAGGCCACAGGTTTTCAGAAACCGGGATGGCTTGGTGGCTAATTTGCTTTCTATTTCTAAACTAAACCAGACAAAGAGGGGTGTTATTAAATGTTCCTTTTGAAGTACCTATACAGCTAACTAGATCCAGATAGCGTGAATGTTTAGCCAGTGAGAGTTCCTTGAATGCCTGCCCGGGGCCCACATTTTGTGGGCACCATGGAGGACACAGAAGGAGTAGTTTCTGCACTGGAGGAATGAAGGATCTTGTTGCTGTTTTGTGCAGGTCGGGAGCAAAGAACTTTGCGTATAGTGTTTCCCTGAATCCTTACAACACCAGTAGGAAGGCAGATACTATGTGGCAGATACTATTTGCAGCAGAAACAGTGGAGGCTTAGAGAGGTTAAGCAACTTGCCTCAAGCCACACAGCCGAGGGAGCAGCAAAAGCCAGGCTCTCAGCCGCACAGCCCGAGGGCCTCACCCCAGGGCTGTGGATGGAGCCTGTCACTGCAGGATTTCTCACAGTCCAAAAAATGAGTTCTCCCCTGATAACAGATTTCATCACTCGTGAAACTGCAGGCCTGGGAAGAAAGAAGATTGCCTGACTGCTGAGGCCAATGCCTTTCCAGAAGGAGGATACTAGGTGGGCCTCCCGCCAGCGTGTCTGACCCACGTGATGCCTCCATCTGTCTGACTTCTGACTCCGAGCTGCCGGTCCAGCCTGTCTGCAACCTGGACAGCAGGACCAGTCTGAGCGCAGAGCAAATCTTGGTGCAGGAATCGGGTGCGACCAGAGTTGTCCAAAGCTGCTGAGGGCACCCGTCACCTCGGTGTTTCAAACACGGTGTAGATGACACGTTGGAGGGCGCAGGCAGCGTGGAGGTTGGAGGTGTGAAGCAGACTGTGAGGAGCTGGGACTGGGAAGCCAGACGGCAGACAGAGCACATCCTACCCACACATACGCCGCCGGGGGCTTGTTTAAACCAGATCTGGCCAAGGTCGTAGAAGCAGAAAACAAAATCCAGAACCCTTTCTTCTGTGCAGGATCATTTGGTTTTTTAAAGGTTTTTCTCCCCCCTTATATGGTTTCTCTTGGGAGAAATGTGAGAGGGGGTGGTGGAGAGAGGAGTGAGGGGATTTTTGCCCCAGATCCTTAACAGCAGGGATGTATTGCCCCACAAATAGCATGATTCTAAAGAGTTGGGAGTTTTACCCTGAAGAATGAGAGTGGAATCCTGCGCTGGGGGTGGCTCTTTCTACAAGGTCACTGACATCCGTGACTTTTGGGGTTGTTTTCCCTCAGAAGCTGCTGGAGACTGGAAGGGCACTGGGGGCGAGGAAAGCTCACTGAATGAGCCTGAGGCCTGGGAGCGTGAGCAGGCAGGGCGGCCAGGCTCTCCAGCAGCTGAGATGGGGGAGATGGAGTAGGGACCCGAGGGTCTTTCTGAGTGGCTTCCACCTCATCCTCCCAGAAACTTCATCTTTTCCGATGCTTTATGTAAAAGCTAGCATTCTAATGTCCGTCTCCCGAATAATGATCTTTGCTCTGAAGTCTTCTTTATCTCAGATTAATGATAGCCACACCAGTTTTCTTATACATGTTTACATAGTATATTTTTCTATACCTTTAATTGTAATTGGTTTGTGTCATATACCAAGTGAGTTTCTAGTAAACAACATATAGTTGCATTTCGTTCTTTCTGTATTCTCACTATCTCCATCTTAACTGGTGTGTTTAGACTATTTATATTTAATGTCGTTACTGGTATATTTGGATCTAGGTGCTACCTTTTATTTTTTCTTTGTGCCCTCTGTCTTTGTTCCTCTCTCCGTTTTCCTGCTTCTAAAGGCACAAACAATCTAAATTATTTGAATAATTTTTAGTATTGTGTTTCATCTATTGTGTTTTCTTTTTTTTACCATCTCTTTGAATATTTTTTAAATGGTGGCTTTAAGGTTTAATGAAAATATATATTTACATTTTCACAACAACTTAGAAATTTTATCTTCATACTTCAAGGGCAATGTGGAATGCTCACCACCACGCAGATCCCTTTACCCTCCATGTAAAACCTTGCTTTAGAGGAAATCATTCTAACCCATCAATCAGGTAGTAGAGAGGGGAGGAGTGACTGGAAAGAATGAAATTTGGTTTTATCTCATTTCTTCATTCAGTAACATTGATCTAGCATCTAACCAGGCAGCAGAATCCCCTCCCTTCTCAGTTGGATAATCCAAAGACTAGCATTAGAAGTCAGAGTAGTGGTAACAGTAATAGCTAACTTTGGGCACTTACTGTGTATCATACACTGTCCCAAGTCCTTTGCAGGCATTATGTTATTATTCCAACAACCCTGTGCTGTAGGGACTATAATTATCTGCATCTTATAAATGAGGAAACTAGGACACGGAGAGTTTCACTTGCCCAGCGTCACCTAGCCATAAATAGACTTCTGACCTGTTGATTTTGTCCCACTCTCAGAGGGTCTTTTTTTTTTTTGAATAGTTTATTGTCAAGTTGGTTTCCATATAACACCCAGTGCTCATCCCCACAAGTGCCCTCCTCCATGCCCATCACACCACCTGCCCTCAATTTGTTCTCTGCATTCAAGAGTCTCTCATGGTTTGCCTCCCCCACTATTTTTCCCTTCTTCTCCCCCATGGTCCTTCGTTAGGTTCCTCCTAATCCTCCTATACGTGCAAACATATGGTATCTGTCCTTCTCTGCCTGACTTATTTCACTCAGCATCACACCCTCAAGGTCCATCCATGTTGCTACACATGGCCAGATTTCATTGTGTCTCATTGCCATGTAGGATTCCGTTGTATAGATAAACCACATCTTCTTGATCCATTCGTCCGTTGAACACCTAGGTTCTTTCCATGTTTTGGCTATTGTTGAGAGTGCTGCTATGAACATTGGGGTACATGTGCCCCTATGCATCAGCACTCTTGTATCCCTTGGGTAAATTCCTAGCAGTGCTATTGCTGGGTCATAGGGGACTTCTATTGTTAATTTTTTGAGGAATCTCCACACTGTTTTCCAGAGAGGCTGCACCAGTTTACATTCCCACCAACAGTGTAGGAGGGTGCCCGTTTCTCCACATCCTCGCCAGCATCTAGAGCTCTCTGATTTGCTCATTTTAGCCACTCTGACTGGCGTGAGGTGATATCTCAGTGTGGTTTTGGTTTGTACTTCCCTGATGAGGAGGGATGCTGAGCATCGTTTCATGTCTGTTGGCCATCTGGATGTCCTCAGAGGGTCTTGATAAAGGGAGAACATACTGGAAGGTATGCAGACTCCTAGCATGTTCCAGGGATCTCGGCCTCTCCACCACATTGGGACCTTCCCCTGCTAGATCCTCCTGATGGTCCCCTAAGAGGTTCCTTTGTTTCCCAACTGGGTCTCTTCCCCTCCTCCTGTAAACACTGATGGGAAACCTTCTCTGTGCCAGGAGTTATGCACAGAATATCAAAAATGAACCTTGAGTCTGAGATCAGAACATCTCAATGTAGCCTAAGCAGCGCACTCCCCAGGTGTGGGTTCTGTGGTGGGAGGTCAGCAGCCTGTCCCTGGGCAGGTCAGTAGAGGCCAAGTCTGGACTGGACATGCTTTTTGGTCTCTGTGCTTCTATGTGTTTTCTTGGCAGAAAGCTGAGGAGCAGCAGAGCTGGAAATTCTGATGTGTAACTGATGGGGACAGCCAGCAGTCCCCGCAGGGGAGCCCTTCCTCACATGCCAAGCCTCAGAAGACTTTGGCAGCCTGGCTGAGCTATTTAATAACCTTCTGGAGGCTGATCCAGTGGTCTGGCGATGTCACTCGCCAAGGCCGAGGTTTATTTGGAGGCTTCGGTTTTGCATTTCCTGAAGAGGCAGGAATGAACCCCAGAAAGAACCACCGGGGGGAGGGGGGGGGAGGGCGGATAACTCCCTCACACTGGCACCTGCTTTCTAATAGCAAGACCTAGCATGGGAACTGCAAATGGAGGTCACCTCAGGGACCAAACCTATTCAGTTGACAAGAGCTGCCTGGAGCACTGTGCTAAATCCAGGCTCAGCAGGAAGGATTTGCGGGTCTGTCAGTGATGCCCGTCATGGGCCCAGGAATGGCCTGGAAGCATGTGTGTCAGATGCATGTCACCTTTTAGTGTGCGGAGGTTAAACAAGTCTTGGACTTTACTTGTAGCACCACACCTGCCCTCAGGACTGTCGTGACGGTAAAATGGGAATACACGTAAAGTGCTCACTAGATGGCCATCGTCCTGGTTAGCGTCGGTGAGGGCTTTTAGGAAGAGTGAGAACTGGATTTCTTCATTTATGTACAGGGCCTTCTGTATGCACGGTGCTGATCTGGCATCGGAGAAAGGTTATACAAGGTATGCTAGGTCACTCTTCTCCTGGAGGTTGTTCCGGATGGGAGAAATAGGTAATAACTAGTAAATGTCCAGGGGAGTACTGAAAGATGGCAAACTCAGGCTAATAAAACAGTTAAAAAATAAAACCACTGCCGGAGTGAAGCCAGTGTGAGGTGGTGACATCTGGACAGAGATCTGAGTGTGAGAAGGAGCCAGAAATGCACAGATCTTGGGCAACCACCCAGAAAGATGGGAGAGAAGGCGCAAAGGCCTCGAGGAGGTACACCAGGCCGAGGCGTATTAAGCTGTCTGAAGGTGAGTCAGGTAATAGCACACTTTACTTACTAAATCCTTGTCATGAAATACTTTTAAACACTGAAAAGAGTAGAGAATTGTGCAATGCCCGACTGGATATCCATCACCCAGATTCAGTAGTTGGCACCGTTTTGACACTGTCTTTATGCTTCCTACTTGGCTGAAATAAATCAAATCCCAGACATCATGGCATTTTATCCCTAAATATTTCAGAATACATCCTTTGAAGAAATAAGGATTTGCTTATCTGTTACGCAGCTTCTTACATTTTTGTTACAATGCCACTGTCAACAATAGTAATTCCTTGATATAACTTAGTATCTAGTCCAAATTTACATTTACCCGTTTGCCTCAAAAACACCTTATATAAGTTGGTTAGTTTGAATCAGATTCCAAACAAGGTCCATGGATTTTAAACTGTCGTTAACCCAAATGCATTTCCATGATGGGCAGAATTCTGAGAAAGGTATTTGACATGAGGCCTGCATATTGGGATGGGTTTTGCATGCCTCTCTGGCCTGATGTGTATTTTAAATCATCAGGAGCCCCAGGGGACTGTGGACTACGTACGCATTGTTGGATTATCTCCCAAGCCGACGGCAGAACCGCCCGCTCCATCCTTTGTTCTTGCTAATGGACTGTGGTTCTGTTCAGGAATCAGAAGCAAGGTGCAGGGTGCATCCGGGCTTTCCCTCCTGGCCCAGAGGTGGGTCCTGACTGACCTGACCTGTTCTTGTCCCCCTGAGCAGCGACTGACTTAGGAATGGACCTGTGACCTACTTCAGGCTGTTGAGGGAAGTCTGCTGGGTGGGGCTTTTGGAAGGGTCTTCCTCTAAAAGGGGTGACCCAAGTGTGGGATCCTTGTCTTTTCAGACTTTTGGGTGTCACATGGGGTGTCCCGAGCTGTGGCAGCAGCCAGCCAATAGCGATGCAGGGAAAATGGGATACAGCCAACCATCCTGATGCTGATGGAGGGGGAAAATAGGAAACAACTAGGATCCTCTGATGATCATGTTGAACCACAAAGCCAGCGGCCCCTGAAGCTCCCCTACCTGAGATAAGAGCTAATAATGCCCCTTGCTGTCTAAGCCACTTTTTGTTGCTTTTTACCCAGAAGCATCCCAATGATACATCCAGTTCACAGGCGTCTTTCTGGAAAAAGAAAATATCATCTCTGATAGGTTTTAATTTTTTTAATTTTCCTTGGATCATAAAAGGGGGAACCGACCATCAAACTCTCCTTATCCTTCTGCTTAAACCTCTGTGCTTGTATTGTTTTCAAATCGGTTGGTTAACGTTTCTCCTTTTCTGTTGAGTTCTTGGCACACAGCTGCCTGTGAGGTGTTCAGAAACGTTTCTGAAGGTCTGACTTCTGTGGAGTGGGAAATCTGCAGACATCCCTTCTCTCCTCGCAAAGACATAACCCGAGGAGAGACATCTTTGAATGGTACAAAGTAAAACTTCGTGGAAGATCCTAGTGCACATGGCTGAAAGAAAGATAAAAACTGTGTTGGCAGGGATTGTAAGCTAACAAGTGAGCCGCTTACAGAAGTGAGGGGGAAGGCAGCAAGCATGAGTTGGCCAGGGGAAATAAATTTAGACCGGTATGTATGTGTTGGGAGAATTTGGCAACCCTCTGATGTGGACACACGGTGACAGTTAGGTGAGGGAATGGAAACGGCACTCCACGAAATCCACCCAAAATGGCACCTTGGGCTGTGGAGAAAAGATTCTGCTGTGGTGAGGCCTGTCCGTTCAGGTGACCTGTTGTCACAAGTCTCTACACCTGTGGGGAGCTGAAATGGCCATTGCCTTTCAACTTGGAGATCATCCAGGAAGATTGTCTCATCCCCAACTGGACCACTTCCACCACTGCATACGATTCTAGGACTCTGTCTCTGTACATGGCTTGCCCAGGAAATCCGAAACATTTCAGTGTTTGCCCAAGTTTAACATCCTTGAGAAAGTCTGCTCCTTCCTCCTATAAAAACATCAGTGCCTTCAAAGCTAGACTAGTTCCTGTTTGGGTCACTCATACATGTGCATGGGGGAGATAGACATTAAATCACATTCAGCTCTGTTAGAGATCTCAGGGAATGAGCTGGGTGTGAAGAGTAAAAATAAAATTAGGAAACATGTATTAAGGGATTAGTAAGTTCTAGGGTCTAGGCTCTGAATGTTTCGTAGCTGTTAACTCATTATGCACCTGTTCTCTGAGAAGGGATGGTGTCTCGTTTTCCAGATGACAAAAGTGGGGCTTGGAGAGGTGACATAACATACCACGAAGTGACCAGTGGTGGGGGGCGGGGATTCACATCCAGGTCTGGCTAACTCTGAACTAAAATCCCAAAGCTGACAGCACAGCAGCCACTCGGTGCATGATGGCCATTCCCTCTGTGCCCCACAGCCCATCCTTGGCTTGGAGCTGTCCTGAACCTACATTTCCCCTGCCCTGCCTCTTAGACCCTGGCCAGCCTAGGCATCACTTGGTCCTCATGGGCCCCGTTCCTCTGTGGCAAGGTTGGAAGAAAGCCCAGATGAGCCTTGCTGGTGACTCTGTGCCCTTCTCCACCTGACCGTGGATTGACCACTTGAATTCAGGGGAATTGTGGGGGAAAAAAGGATTGGACCTTGGCTTCCTATCCATCAGATCCAGGCAGTGGAGCTTCATCGCACTGCCTTGCCCTGCTCATCTCTTGGACTTTGGGGCGGTCTTCGCTCCGACGCTGTCCCTGTTAATCTGTAGGGTTGACAAAATGTGGCCCCCAGCTGCAGGAGCCTTTGCTGTCACTCTTGCTGAGGCAGTGCTCCTTCCTGGCTCCAGGAACTGGAGGCTGGGAAAGAGGCGCCTTTGGCAATGCAGCGAACAGACTAATAACTGGGGCAATCCTTTGAAAGGCGTGCCAGCTTCCTTCCTGAGCCCTAAGATGATACTGCTTGGTATGTCTTCATCAAAACTCCTTGTTTCCCTAAACACTGGGTTTTATGGATTACTTGAGCTGGTGGTTAAACTGCTCAAGGAAGACCTGAGAGCGACATATTGGATCCTTATCACATTATGGGTTGCCTCCCAACTCAGCACTCAGGAGTTCTGACTCCCTAGCTGGCACTAAGTAGAAAATAATCCCCTGGGCTTTTGGACTCTGTACTTACACAGTGATTCACAATCTAGTAAAACCACCTTCTTTTAGATCACCCAGAGATTGAAGCTGGAATTTTGATGACTAACTTCTCCATCGTGTAGGGAGTAGCTGAGACTCAAGTGTCCCATCCTGGCTCTGCCACCAGATGGCCAAGTGACCTTTGACCAGTCACTGGAGCCCTCAGAGCCTATGCTTCCTTCTCGGGGAAGGGCAGGGCCTGACTCTTGAGATGCCCTCTGGGTTGCCTTTCAAATCAGCAGTTCGCAGTCTTACTGACCAACAGTTCCCCTTCCTACCCCTCGTCGTTTGTTCTCTCAGGCAACACCCGCTCATTGAGTGCTCTATGGGCCAAGGTTGTCTTTGGAAATAAGACTACAACATGGGGTGAGGGGACATGTGCCAGCGCCTGTGTCCCCAGGACGATTATAGTCTCCCGGGGAGACAGGCCTGTTGACAACGCGCTAATGACAGTGATAGTGATCCGAATCAAGGGCAGTGGAATCAGAGGCCAAGGATTGCCTAAACTAGGCCTTGTCAAGTAATTCTAGAGTGGAAACAAATCTCACAGGGGACCTGCTTCACCTCCCTGAGACTAGTTGTGTTTATATGAAACGTCTGACCCTCTGCTCTGTGAAACACCAAGGATTCTTCTCTGTTTCCAGGTAAAGTCTTTCTACCGCTGTCAGTTCTGGACTTGCCTTTCAGTGGCGGAGAATCCAACAGCCCCTGATGTCCCTCCTGCCCTAGGCCCCTCCCACACGGTCATTCTGGAGTTCATACTGTTGCGGCCTGAGTTTCCTGCCCAGATCTTTAAGTTCTTTCCCATGCGCCTTTTTGGGCTTCCCCCATGAGGTCATCGGTGTGTAGAGTGAGGAGGTGAGTCATAGACTGCTCATATCTTCGGTCTCACTACCACCTTAGGCACACGTAGAGCCTTAGCACGCCCTTAACGTAGTCCATTAGGATAGACTTTAATTACTCTTGGAAGCTCTTTGTATGTAGTTTTTATTGTTGTAGTTTTATCACACACTTAAGTATAGTATATTTAAAATGTGCATGCGGGTGTATAAGTATATACTGTATTTACATATATGAGTATATCTTCTGAAGCTCACAGATTAGCAGCAGCACCAGTGGAAACAGTAAATTGGCATTGCCGTTTTTACCACTCAGCCTGGTACATTTGTAGTTGATGAAATATTTGTGGCAAACACATGTTTACACTTGGTCACTGACTTAAGCCTGTCAGTTTTTGGAAAGCAAAATGAATAGATTGTAGGAGATGATCCAAAGAGCATCTTTGCCTCCCAAAGGATCAGGAGGTCCGGACCTTTGGCTGGGCTGGAGCTGAGTTTAAAATGAGATCATTTCTAGAAAGTGACTACTTACCTACTCTGAGGAGTTTTTGTCTCTCCAGAGGCTTGAAAAAGGATGAAGAGAAACGGTTTGCAACTTTGCAATGCCCCATGTGACAAGTGCTGCTGTGATGGCCAGAGTCAGGGAATGACCGCAGAACACAGACTCGTGTCAGATGCCCTTGGCCAAGAACTCTCTCCACCCTGTGCCCCAGGGAGCACCCTTAGGAGGCTTAACCAGTGTCCATCCTGCTAGATGGTTAAAGCAGAGTGACACTAGCGTGCTTTGCCCTGTTCTAACAAATCTGACCACTTGGTCGCAAAGTTGATTCTAGTCATGTCACGTGTTAGGACACGGCAAAACATTTTTTTTTCTTACCTTATAACTTGAACTGTAAGCATTTGATTAGCAGCTTGACACTGGCTGGTTAAAAGCTGTTATGTAAGCTGACCTGGACAAATGATCCTGTGCCACCTTAGGTCCTTTCTTTGTAAAGGGACTCACTAGCGCAGGTGTTTGGGGATTTTGTCCATGTGTAGGAAGCACTGACATCCTGCCATGGAAGATAGTCTAACACTTGAGGGGGAGGGGCTGCTTCCGTTTACTACTATGCAAAGGGAACTTGGATTGGAGACCTGTGTGCTGAAGAACCGGACTCTTGGTGGGGGGAAAAAAGCCTCAGGCTGCGGCCGGCCGAAAGTCACCCTCTTCTCCCTGCTGCATCTGCTGAGGCTTGTGGGCGAGCTGGGATTTGGGTAAGGGGAGGAGAGACGGAGGAGAAGGGAGCTGGCTGTGGGGAGAGAGGAGAATGGGAACCCAGATCTCATCCCTGGAATCAGTCTAATTATTTCCATTCCTCCTCATGCATATTTGGAGCTGTATTCCCCAAAGCTTTTTGGCTGCCCCCAAAACAGCTTTCCATTGTTTCAGAGTTTCCCAGAGACGGGTTTTTGAGCCTCAGAGAGCCAAATCCCAGACCCTTCCTGAGCCCGGGGTCAGGAAGGCCCTGGACACAGGTAATTTCAGATAGACTCACTTGTCTCCATCAGCAGAAATCAGTCAGCCCGAACTGGGTGTGTTTATTCAGTGAAATCCAGGAACCTCCAGCCGCTGGTTTTAATCAAGACACTCACGCTGTGGTAATTGGGGCTCCTCAACCAGGGGTCTGGTCCCACTTAGGTTTCCAAATGCCAGGCAAGCTTGTTTCCACAGAGCGTCTGCCCTTCACGCGGTCTCCTGCAAACATAGACTGGCCAGAAGACAGACTCAGTAAAGCACAGGCCTCCTTTTAATGTGGAATTCTGAACTCTTCTGGCAGAGATTTTTCCAGTCGTCTTTTTTTTAAGGAGGGTAAGATAATACGTGACGGCCTTTCTGGAGAAGTCATTTGGAGAGATGAGATGGAACGTGGCAAAGTGAGTATGGTCAGGACCAACGCAGGGCTGGCGATGCCTTGGAAACTCCGTGTCTCCCTCAGCTTCTCGGAGCCAGCCCCCAGCAGCCGGGCCAGCCGCCTGGGTGTATATCCTACGGGTCTCATAGGGTCCCCGCTCAGAAGGCGTCATGCTTCACTTAATGACCTGTTGTCATTGTCGTGAAAACCTTCCTGTTCGAATGAGGAGCTCTATCTATATTTTCATGTTGCCCTGAGCGTCTCAAGTCACGTGGCCAGTCCTCCCTAGCGGGTTCAGGCAGCTGGAGTGGGTACCTGGGGTGAAGGCTGGCCTCTGCCACTCACCACCCAGGAGACCTGGGGCCAAGGGAACACTGACATCTTAGCCTCAGTGTCTTCTTTTCAAATGAGAACCTGTCTCCTAAGGCCACTGTGTAGAGAAGAAAAGGTTATGGCCTATAGCACTCAGCATAGCATGTGGCACATAGTAGGCCCTTGAAAGCACACACACCTGGCTGGCTTTGCTAGTCCCTTCCTCGTGTAACAAATACTGATGAATACATATGCTATGGACTGAATTGCGTCCCCCTAAATTCATATGTTGAAGCCATAATCCACTGTGTGGCTATATCTGGAGAGAAGTGCTTTAGAAGCTAATTAAGGATAGACGAGGTCATAAAGGTGGGGGCCTAATTGGTGTGGGTTGGTGGCATTATGAGAGGGAGAATGAGAGGAAGGTGCGGGGGTGGAGAGAGAGATCTGCCATGTGAGGACACAGTCAAGTGGCAGCTTGGTTAGTTGCATGCTCTCACCACAAACCAAACCTTGCTGGACCTTGATCTTGGACTTTCCAGCCTGCAGAGCTGAGAGGAAATAAGCTTCTGTTGTTTACGCCCCCCAGTCTGTGGTATTTTGTTCTAGCAGCCCCAACTAATACAGTGTACTGTGTGTCAGCTCAGACTTGGGGTATAGATGCCCCATTGAGGAAGACCTCCCTGGGCCAGGTCTTCATCAAAGTGGAAGTATAGGCTCAGACCCGCTCATCCCTCCCTGAGCAGGTCACGGAAGTCTCTGTTCTGTCTCACTTTATCCGGGAAGAGCAGGGGCTTCAAAGCAAAGCTTCCTCCAGCCTTCTGCTTGGCCCTCCAGGGCGCCCTTGCTGGGTGTGAGATGCCGGATATCAGAGAATCAAAGCCATGTGTGTGGCAACATCCTGGGTAGTATTTCCCATCATACTGTCACCGGCATTAGTTTCTCCCTGTTGTTGTTGTACAGTTTGGGACCTGGTTCCCAGCATGTTTATTTATTGAGCACACCATCACCCGTGCCCCTCACCCCAGTGCTGTGTTGTCAGCCAGGTCACACCCTCGTGACCTGCCCTCAGCCTGGGGAAGAACTTGGCCTTAACTTCTGCCAGCACTGGGGGAAGTCCCTTTCCAAGGGCAGCTGAGGGCTGCGGGGAAGGGAGTTGAGGTTTTATGTAGCAAATCCACGACTCTTGCTACTCATGCCATGGTGATGATAGTAATAATGATACCTAGCTGTGCTTGAAGAATGTTAAGCGCCAGGCACTGTTCTTAGTGCTTTACATGTATTAACTCATTTTGCCAGAGTTGCAGGGTTCTATTGTTAACCCTATTTCACGGATGAAGAGACTGAGGCAGGTGAGTCCTCATAGTGGCATATCTCCCACGGCTGATGGCATGGCCTGTGTGTGCGCATGTGCACATGTGCGGTACCAACTCCTGCCATCTCTCAGGGTGAGAGGACTTCTCCAGACATCCACCTGTCGGATGCCCTTGGTGACACTGAGCAGCTTGTTTATGAGGGAAGGAAGGGCCTCGACTCCACCGGGGATCACTGCCTCCACTGCGGCAGGATGTGGGACTTCTCTGGTGGGTCTGGCGGTGACCTAGGCTGCCGCTCAGGTGCCGGCTGGCCTTCTGAGCCAGGTGGCCTGCAAGGAGCTCCCAGACACTTGGAAGAATGTGGTTAGACCACATCCTACCCAGGAGACAGCCGGGGTGCTCGAGAGCCAACCCGTTGTGCGATGTGTCTGTGAGCCAGCCTTCAGGAGCGCCTCCCTCAGGTGTCTGGTCGTCTTCTTACTCCTCCTCCCACTGCTAGCCACTCTCCAGATGCTGACCCCATTGCACAGAATGCTCCAGAACCCTTGAGCAAAAATCTCATGTTTTTACATGAGCATGTGGGCTCCTGTGTAAACTACCCCCACTGACCATGAGTTCTTATTAATTCTTTCAGTCCCTGGGTCATCTCAAAATCCAGAATACAGGTCTGATTTTAGTGCATTTCACATGCTAAGAAATATTTTTTTCAAGAACATGGTTTTGGGGTGCCTGGGTGACTCAGTCAGTTAAGTGTCTGACTCTTGGTCAGGTCATGATCTCACAACTTGTGGGTTTGAGTCCCGTGTCAGGCTCTGTGCTGACAGTTTGGAGCCTGGAGCCTGCTTCAGATTCTGTGTCTCCCTCTCTCTGCCCCTCCCCCACTCGCACTCTATCTCTCTCTCAAAAATGAATACATGTTAAAAATTAAAAAAAAAAAAAAAGGACATGGTTTTTAGAGGGGCGCCTGGTTGTCTCAGTCAGGTGTCTGACTCTTGGTTTGGGCTCAGGTTTGTGACTTCGAGCCCCTATCAGGTTCTGCATTGTTAGTGGAATTCTCTCTCCTCTCTCTACCCTCCTCAACTTGTACTCTCTCTCTCTCAAAATAAATAAATAAACGTAAAAAATACTTGGGTTTTAGAATCACTTAGACTTGGTTGAGGTCCCCCTGCCACTTGCTCTCTCTGTAGCCTAACACAAGCCACTCGCCTTGTCTGAGGCTGTTTCCTCCTGTAAAGGGAGAATAAGAAGCTATCACAGAGGTTGTTGAGAGGATTGACTGTGATAACGCACAAAACGCCTTTATGTAGTTCATGGCATAGTGTAAATGCTCAATAAAGGTTAGTTGCTGCTGCCGTCAAGCAATCTGAGATAAAGGAGTATCCTTGCAGAGGCTAATTTTCCTTAGATCAATTGAGATAGGAAAGAGGAAATGGGAACTCTTTTGAGTGATCTATTATTTCATCTAGAAATAATAAAGTGCTGAATGCCCTACTGGGCACACAGGCCAGAAACTGTGTTCCAACGCGGCCAGGATCTGTCCGACCTTACCAGTGTGGACGGCTCCTCTCATGTTATCCTGAAGCCAACCCCCTCCAGGTAGTTACCACCCCCAGTTCACAGTTGAGAATGCTTGTCTGATTCTGCAGATTTGAGGCAGAAGCTTCTGACCCCCAAGCCCCGTGCTTCACACCTGAGAGACCCTCTGGGAGTGAGCAGAGAATGTGGGTTTTCCGGGGATCCCAGTGTTGAACCAAACAGGGAACTGTCTTGGATACATGTGATGTGCTCAGTGAGTTTGAAGATACCTTTCCAGGCGGAACCATCTGACATTCCAGAGGATTGTTTTGAGTCACTTTCTCTGAATGAACCGACAATTAGAAGACCTGCCCCAGGGGCGTCTGGCTGGCTCAGCCGGTAGAGCTTGCAACTCTTGATCTCGGGGTTGTTGAGTTTGAGCCCCACGTCAGGTATAAAGATTACTTAAAAAAAAAAAAAAAAAAGTAGCCATCCTGCCCCAGCAGAGAGTAATAGTCTACTGCTCCTTTTTTTACTATAGGCTTCCGCTCAAAAGGAATGCTATGATTACCCTACAGCAGGATGCTAGGCTGTTTAAATAATTGCCTCACAGTAAAATGTATACCTAATTTTTAAAAATATATTTTTTAATTTTACACTTAGGCCTGGAGAGCAGCCTCAGCTACTATCCCTGAAAGAAATGCCCTTGCTCTCTCTCTCTCAATTAAAATATCTGTGGCAACTCCAGAATTTCTACATAGGTGAGACTCTGCCTTAATCTGGTTTCAGGGAGTGGCTGAGAGATTGGTTTGAAGCGTCCTGTACACTGCAGGCTTATGGTCGTCTTACAGCAAATTGGTCTGGGTTGGTTTGGAGCTGAGGGTAACCAGCCTTAGCCTGTCCAAGCCACCCTGGGACTTGGACTATTGAACATCACCTTCCATATTTTTAGACCTCTCAGCGGCAGATAAATTTAGAAACGCTGCAGTGCGCCTTTCTGGGCCTGTAGCAGTTGAGTGTCGTGTTCCTGTCCGGCTTCACCTCACAGCTTGCAGTTCTCAGGGGCGAGGCAGCCCTTCTGGGGTGTGCGTGAGTGCTGCCAGGACCCACTGGCATGAGGTCCAGGTTCCTGGGACAAGCTGGGAGGCAGAGAGCCCAGAAGCAGTGTCCTCTCACAGGCCGGAAAGGTCAGGAGCAGAGGGCAATGGAGGGGTGGGTGCGTGGAGCCCTCCAGAGTAGAGAGATGCCCTCTCCATGTGATTTCCTTTAAGACTGGGCCATCCTAAGTTGGACTGGTGTCCTCTGTCAGAACGTGGGCAGCGGAGAAGGACTGCCACTGAGGAAGTGCCTCCCTTCCAAACATGTCCCACCTGTGCATGCATTTGTCCCAGAAGCTGGTCTTAAGTGTTTCTTGTGGAACTGTGTGAGGCCCAGAGGCAAGGGGACAGTGAGCTTCCGCAGGGGGCTGTGCACTAAACAGTATAACCACAGTGTGGCCCACCACTGCTGGAGAACTGTGCATCCCCTGGACCATGGACAGCTGACCCCGCTGGGTGAAGGAAGTCTCTTGAAGCCAGGCTCTGAGGGGGAGACTTGACTGGGGGGTGCTTGAGGGGAGGGCTTATACTGGGGGGGTGCTTGGGGGGTGCTTGAGGGGAGGGCAGCAGCCTGTGCAAGGGCCCTGAGGCAGAAATCAGCAGGGATGGAAAGACTAGAGTGGCCCGGCTGGGGAGATTAAGCACCACTAAAGAGGGTGGTGTTTGTTCTGAGGTGGGGTTGTCACGTCTCAGAACTCTGCTTGGAAACGAAGGATTGCTCACGCTGGAGGGAGGGTGGATGGGTACTTGAGTGGAGGTAGTGGGCTGGAGGCCTGTGTGGAGGCGCTGGGGTCCTCCAAGGGAGAGGGAGCATGCTTGGATCAAGGTGGCATCGGAGATCGAGGCAAGTAGGTGGCTTGAAGGATGCCACAGTGACAGATTTGGAAGTGGATTAGATATTGGCAGTGTTGAGAGGGACTCATCAATTGAGACTCAGGTATCTGGCATTCATAGCAGGGTAGATACGGACGGAGGCTTTCACTGAGGGGGTGGGGAGGATTTATGGGGAGAGGACCAGGTTTGGAACATGCTGGTATTAGAGTCTTTGTGAGATATCTAAATAAAGCTGTAAGTAACAAGTTGGATAATAGATCTGAAGAGGACTTGAAAATCATCTGCATTTAGGTGAGCAGAATCTAGAGTTCTGGAGTTCTTCCTGGCTCTCAGTCCCTTCTGTGCTTTATCTCATTTCACTGACAAGCATGTGACACTCACAGTGCTTATCCCCCTTTAAGGAAGAGAATGGAGGCCGAGGGGGTGGAGGAAGGTGCCTCTCAAACCACACGGGGTAATTAGTCTCAGGGTCAGGCCTAAGTGATCTGAAGCTCACAGTAGGCCACCATCAGTGGGGGGGACCCAGGTTTTGTGAGGTTTATGCAGTCAAGAAAAGGAACCCAGGGCGCCTGGGTGTCTCAGTCCGTTAAGTGTCCGACTCTTGATTTTTCTCTCAGGTCATGATCAAAGGGTGGTGAGATCGAGCCGTGTTGGGCTCTGTGCTGGGCATGGAGCCTGCTTAAGTTTCTCTCTCTCTGCCCTTCCTCTGCATGTGTGCGCTCGCTCTCTCTCTCTCTCTAAAAAAATAAATAGAAATAAGAAAAAAGAAAAAGAATCCAAAATTACAAATGCAACATGAACCTAAAAGCAAATATTGTTTAGAATAAGAAAGTCACTACAATACATCTGTGACAGCTGACACGTCACAAAATCCAGAACAATCATTTTTTTTTAATGTTTTTTTTTTTAATTTATTTCTAGGAGAGAGAGAGAGAGAGACAGCGTGAGCAGGGGAGAGTCAGAGAGAGAGGGAGTCACAGACTGAAACAGGCTCCAGGCTCTGAGCTGGCAGTCAGCACAGAGCCCGACGCGGGGCTCAAACCCACAAACCGCGAGACATGACCTAAGCGAAAGTCGGACGCTTAACCGACTAAGCCACCCAGGCGCCCCCAGAACAATCATTTTTATTAACTGCCTGATGCACTTTCACAGTACTTCCTCCCTGAGTTTCATGGCCTTGATCACCTCTATTTTCTAGAAAGAATAATTCTGTCTTCTTCCCTTTAGAATGGTTCATCAAAAGTGTTTCTTTTATCACTGACAGTTTAGAAAACTCTATTTTGGTTTTATAATTCATCATTGGTGACGTCAAACGTTTACAGGATTGCTGTGAAACTTGGGGAAACAGCAATCACATTTATTTGCAAGCGGTGAGATTTAGAAGAATTTTCTACACACTAACTTCCAGCCCTGTGCATTCTGAGCCTCGTTTCTTCTTCACTCCTGTTCTTTTCTATGCTGAGCACGCTAATACCCGTTCATACCTTGGTGACCTGCACCCTTGTATCAGGACCCAACTCACAGCAGGGGTGTGTCTGGATGTCCTAGATGCACTGGGAAGGTTCCTGGTATATTAACTATATATGGAAATGACTGTTAACTACTAAGCCTACTGGACTCAGCTTCCCTTCACCCAACCCCCAGAAGTGCCCACGAAATGCACGGGGACACTGGATGGATAGTCAGTTGGAGTGGGAAGAGATCGCCATCTTAACTGATGTGATTGTTCTTACTTTGGCCAAGTTTTGTAAAAACACATGTCCAACAGAACATGTTGCTAGACCCCACGTGCTGGTAGAGGCTGCCTCAAGTTCAAGCCTCCTTGGCTTCCCAGTAAATCTGCCTCAGCTGAAGCCTCAACCCATCAGGCTGCAGGGATGCAAGTCAGTCAGAACAGCTCCACATTCACGTCCTGTAAGTGCCCAAACTTTGTCACTGTAATAAAAACTTTTTAACCATTTAGACCTGAGTTTTTTAAAAGGGTTTCACACAGCTTCCTGTTTTCTTTGACTGAGCCAAGCAGACACGAATGTGATCTTGATGACTCAAAGTCTTCGTGTGAGTCTTCTTACAGCTCTGTGCTTGCTCTAAGGGAGTGATTCACCCAGGGACCCCCAAATGTGACCGGGTGTTGACCCCAACACTAAATGGCCCCACACTTAGTCTTGATTTAAATTTTTATGTCTGCTTTATCTTTTTCTACATTTTTAAGCCCTTCTAAGCTGTTTGTTAGCTAGCTGTTTGTTGTTCACCTTCTTCAAACAAGCTGTGTTCTGAGAAATAAAACCAGTCAGCTTTCTTTGAGTCAATCAGCTCTTCTGAGTACCTGTTATGTATCAGGTGATGATGGGCTAGGAAATGTATATACAGTAATAATGATTAATAATAACGTGCATTATTGAGTGCTTGTTCTGTATCGGGTGTTCTAAGCCCATTACATGCATCCACTCAGGTAGTGCTTCTAGTATGGATCTGCCCCGCCTATGAGGCAGATGCTACTGTTATTACCTCCATCCTGCTGGTGAGGAGGCTGAGGCGCAGAGAAGTGGAGTGACTTGTCTGAGATCATGGAGCAGGAGGTCCAGGACTAGGATTCCACCCTGAGCAGCCTGGGTCCAGAGCCACGCTCTTAACCACTGTGCCCCATGACTTCTCAATGTGTATGCTCTCCTCACTACACCCTCGAAGGAAATGTTTTATATTGTATTTTAAGACTAAGGAAGTCAAAGCTCAGAGGAATTAAGTAACTTGCCCAAGGACTCGGATTCTAAAACACCCACCTTTTTTATTCCAGCATGTTGTAACACAGAGAACCGTCTACTATGGGGCTGGACTTATAACCCCTGGTAATGTAAGAATCAGACCCAGAGAACATTATCTGTATCCCCAGGGAAATCACACTCTCAGATGCGCATGAAAGGAAGGAGCTGTGGTGGGAGTCTGTCCCGTAGGGGCCATGCACGGAGGCATGTCTGTTGACTGTTCAAGCTCTTTTCCTTCATCTCCTGATCTTTGGCTGAGTTCTGGGTGGTGGAGATTGCCGAAGAGCTCGGTTTTGAGTATGTGAGGTGCTGAGTTATCCAAGAACTTTAGGAGGTAGTAAAAATGCAGGATATGCATACAAGGGGATCGGGAAGGCCTAGGGGAAAAAGTGATTCAGATGAAAGAACATGATTGGTCATTTCTCAGTTCTGATTTCACAAGTATTTTAGACAAATGACCTAGTTCTGGATTTCTCCATCTGTGACCCAGTGACAGTTACCCTTTTCAAGTATCTTCAGGTATTGGTTGCTGTTGACTAGTCTGGAGCACCAAAGGGTGTCTGGATGGTTTGGGACATTGTCTTAAGGGTTCTTAGGATACCGAGCTCTGAGTGAGTGGGTGAGTGAGTGATTCATTGAGGGAGGCATGCAGGCAAGTCAGTCTCATACTCAGTGGCCCCTCACTGAGTCTTGTTTGAAGATTTTCCTTCCTCCCTCCCCCCCTCCTTCTTTTGTCCTTATTGACAAAATGACACTCTTAACTGTCATTTCTTGCTGTGGCTGGAACATAGGCAAGCAAGCTTTGATTCAGTCACTAGGCAGTTTTGAATACGTGCTATGTGTTGAGGTTATCAGAACTCTCATGTAGCAGAATTTTCTAAATATTATAAGGTAATCCTTGTTTATAAAAAGGAAAAGACAAGTAAAGAAAATGGTTCACCTTTCAGTCTTTTCCTAAAGTAGAAATACTTTTACTGACTGGCAAAAAGCAAGAACACGAGCAAATATCTTTTTGAAAACAGCTTCCCAGATGTGAGGTGGGATCTCTTTGCTTTGAACTTTACCTCCCTTGCTGGCTCTACAGTGCTGTTTAATGAGAAAATTCATTTACAGTCATGGTGCTGAGAACTTGCAAATACTTAATCATCACATGAAAGTTATTTTAGTCGCCAAACTGTACCTAGAGATGAACTCTTACATTTTAGAATTCTTTTCCCTTAAAAAAATTAATTGGATCCAGGGGCACCTGTGTGGCTCAGTTGGATAAGCGTCCGACTTCGGCTCAGGTCATGATCTCAGAGTTCGTGGGTTTGAGCCCTGCGTCAGGCTCTGTGCGCACTGCCAGCTCAGAGCCTGGAGCCTGCTTCAGATTCTGTATCTCCTTCTCTCTCTGACCCTCCCCTGTGTGCTCACTCACTCTCGCGCGCGCTCTCTCTCTTTCTCTCTTAGAAATAAATAAAACATTAAAAAAATTTTTTAAAGAAATTAATTGTATCCAAAGTGTACAAATCCAGTTGTATCATTTTATTTAATTGAGGCTTTGCTGATTCTTCATGTTTTTAGAAGTAAATATAATGATGTGGATTGATATCAGGTAATGTTATTCTGTCAGGATTAACTTTCTTGGGACAACAGTGTGACATAGAAGACTGTTAGATGATGCATGCAGAAATACTGATACAGGAAGCACATGTCTGCAACTTGCAGGTGGTTCAGCAAAAAAAAAAAAAAAAAAAAAAAAAGAGGAAATAAATGTAGCAGAATGGTAACAACTGGAGAATTGAGGTGAAGGGCATAAAGGTATTCATTGTATTATCCTAACCACTTCTCTGACATTTTCAAAATGAAAAGTTGGAGAGGAAACGTAATGTGATGCCTTTTGTTCTCTAACTCAATTTCCTCTGAAGGCAGAAATCGTCATGAATGAAATATATTGAAATATCAGATCTTTATCGCCTCCTCTTCCCTTATTCCACTCATTTCCAACCCAGCCTTGGAGCCACCAGTAGAATATTTATATGATGTGCAAGATTGTTTTTTTCCAGGAAGGCAAAATCTCAGCAGCTCCTCCACTGACTCAGTTTTTCAGTTTGCCAGGAAAGAGGTGCATGAGGTGTGACTGCCCCCCTGATGATGCCTTCAGGAGTATCAACTGTTTCAAACTGCAAGATTTGATCCTTTGATGGGGGAAAGACGTGCCATGTGCTAAAGAGAACACGTGTGCGAGGGAGCAGGCTCGTCCCTTCAAGGCTTCTCCACGTGCACACTTTAGGAGAACGCTGCCAAGAGTTAACGTGTGAGCCCAGGCATGCTCTCTTGGGCGTGTGTTGCTGAGCTCAGCGTGGAGACCCAGCTTAACATTTTGACTTTCAGCCAGGGGATGCGAGGGCCTCCTCTAGATCAGGTGCTCCTCTGTGGGGTCTTCATTTAGAGCCTGCATTTTCTGTAGCGTGAGGTGTGTGCTCTGATGTGGAAGCCAGTTGTCTGCACTTAGGTGCTATTCCAGACACTTCTCCAAAGAGTCTTAACCTTACGCAGGTGCTAGGCTGTGATGGCAGTGCATACAGCAGAAATTACATATGGCCAAAATTCCTCCTGACAGTCCCTTAAATGGCCCATGAAGTGCACTGAGAGACGCACCTGGGAACGGAGCCAACAGAGGGAGAACGGTTTCGTGTTCCTGCCCTAGCCCCGCATTCACTCCAGAGCCCATGCCCTTTGAGGGGAATGGCGGCCCAAATGCCAATCTGCAGGGCCACGTGGCTGGGTAAGAGCCCTCTGTAGCTAGACTGCCTGGGTTCAAATCCTGGCCCCACCACTTTGCAGCTGTGTGTCCCTGGACAGTTACTTGACCTCTGTGTCTGTTTTCTCATCTGTGAAATGGGAATCATACCTACCTACTTCATAGGTTCTTAGAAAAATTAAGTTGATTCACTTATAGGAAGTGCTTCTGACAGAGCCGGCACATAGTTTCATGTAAGTGTTTGCTACTAGACTTTTTTTTTCCTTCAAGTGTTTATATTTGCGTTCATGTCAGCTAAATGCATTTGAAGTACAACCACTGTAAAGGGTAAAGAGTGTTTTTGAGTTAGCAGTTTAAAAGGAAAATGTTTGATCTCTTCTTCTGCTAGACAGGAAGCTTCTTTCTACACTGTCCCACTCATGAGTTCTTTGTAAATGATTAAGATCGTCTGAGATGTGGGGATGCTGTTTCTGATCTTTTTATCATGGGGTAGAGTGACCCTTGCTTGACTGATTAATAATAATGGAAGATAGAATTGGAAAGGAAAGCTTTGTAAGCTGTCAGATGGTGGTTGATGATTGGCTGACCTGCAGTTGGGTACTGCTCTGAGAGAGTGCTCAGAGCAGGAAATTACCTTTACACCTCTGCCCTGGGCTCTTCCTCTTGACCAATGATATGAGCTGACCACTGCCACCTTCCCAGGTACCACAAACCCAATAGGACTGTGGGAAGTGGGAGATGCCCATTGTGTGCTCTCTGTCCTTGGTTCCCACTGAAAAAATGTCCGATGGCCTAATGTCCTAAAGTCCTGAAGGACAGGAATGCTGGGGACGAAACTCATCAGGAATAAATCTGCCATAGCCAGGATATTGAGTTAGAGGTGTCTTATCAGGTGCTGATCTTAACCTGCCCTTCCAGAGAAGCACCAACAAACCGAGATACAGATACACAGATATGGTTCCATTTATAGCTGGAGACTTGCCTGCCCCAGACCCTTGGGTAGCCCAGAACATCCCACCCCTGTGAATTTGGGATGCCTGCTGGGTAATAAACCAACTTTCCAGGAATGTCCCAGCTTCCCTTCTGATTCGGGGTTTGGATATAAGGGTTCAACCGATCCTGTTTCTGAGGGTTTGGAGGCTCCTTAGCATTAGCTGACCACAGGGAATGTCTTACTTTGCTTGCTGCATGAGATATTCAAGGTCAGAAATACTGAATCATCTAAGGGCCATGGCTCCACTGACAGAAATACAAACTGATGACAGAAATGGTCATCAGATCTCAGGTCTTGGTAACTTTGCTGACTTGACTTGAGCGTTTTGTGGCCAGAGAGCCAGTGGACTTCTTATACCAGAGACTTTCCTGCAAGAATTCCTGCTGTCAAGTTCCCCCGCCCGTAGGGTCTCTCTTGATGGATTTGAATCTGTCTGGTCGTGACTTTCAGATAGGAAGATAAGAGTTTAATTTTAGCAAAGAAGCCAGGGAGAGAAGAAAATCCTGTCTATATATCATCTGAGAATGGTTAAATTAATCACAGCACTTGGGTATGGTGAAATGTATGCATCCATTAAAGAGTACATTTTTGAGGGAAATGTGGTGGCCCAGGAAAATGCTTAGCAAATACCCAGTGGTGGGGAGCAAGATGAGGGGACAGGACACTCTACCTGCCATGGTCCAGTTCTGTAAGAACGAACATCATATGTGTGCAGAAATATATCAGTGTGATTAGTGATTATCTCCAGGAGTTGGAAGCACACATGACTTTTAATTTCTTTATTCTTTCTAATATTTGCCTAATTTTGTACCCTGAACACATATGACGTTGAGATGTTTTCCAATGTTATCATGCAGTGAGGAGAAACAGGAGTTGTGAATCCTCCAGGTGGATTCTTCCCTGGATCGCAGATGTAGGGTGCTGCTAAAATGAATGGGTTTCCACAGAATTGCAAAGCTCACCAGTATTTCCCCCTTCTCTCCCTTTCAGCTTTGAGGCTAGGCCTGCATGCTTTGCTAACGGATGGGACTGCACCAGTTTACTAACATATCGTTTATGCTCCCATTTTGATTGGCAGGAAGAGTCCACATTGTTTGATTTAGTTTTCTTAAAAATCTCTGTGTAGTCAAGATGATCATTGGAAGATCCATTTCGAGTCCATAGGCCCTTATGTGTAGCCCCATCATCTGAAAACACAGTTTTTGTCTTTAAAATATTTGCTAGCATGACTGGGGTAAGGGGGTGTCCTTTGAGCAGCGACAACCACAGAAAGGTCGTGCGTTTAAGAGCATGTGAGAAGCTCCCACTTCTCTGATGTCCTCCGTGACCACAGTGACCCAGGTGAGCTAGGACACTGAAAGTGGCCTTCAAGGCTTGTGAATCCCTTTTCTGTAGTAGCCTATGAAGCTGGGAAACTAACCAGCTACAGAAATGCCCTGTGATTGGACAGAAAGACTTGAGACCATAGAGATCTAGGTATCTGCTTCATCCTTTTTCCTTCCCTGATGCCTCCTTATTAACGGCAAAGACTGAAGACCATCCTGTCTACCTGCTGAGATAGAATGGATCCTCCCCTCCCCGGCTCATAATCAGTATGATGGATGGATGGATGGATAAGTAAAGATAACTCAACTGGAAAAGAGTTTATGATTCACATTCTTTTCATGAGAAACAAGCAAACAAGAGCAAGAGAAAGAAAAGAAAAGAAAAAAGAAAAGAAAAGAAAAGGGTAGAAACACGTAGTCCTTATGGGGATTGTTGCAACTTAAAACCTCTTTTTGTTGGTCATGTTGATAGAGCACCAAGACTTTGAGCTCATCCCCCATCTCCAATTTTCTTCTTTTAAAAGAGAGGATGAAAATGCCATGAGGGGGATGTATGAGCTCTGATTATGCCCAATTACATTTGGCAAGCCCAAGACAAAAATTAATGGGACCAGATTATTCTTCTGCATGAGATGCAGTATCGCCCAGCCTAACGATTTTAGCTCTTGCCATGCCGGAGATCGTCAAACAAATTAATAGCATGCTAATGGGTGCCTTTCAGGCTTCTCGTTTATATTAATGAGTTCCACTCCATCCGATAACCAGTGATTTATAGCATTGGAACTTGGAGCCTGGCTGTAAAGATTGTCTTTTGTCACTCTTCCTGGGGTGGAGCAGCCAGCCTAACAAGCTAAATGGTAGGGTTTTGTAATTGAATTCTAAAACGTGAAACGCCTGATACGAGAACATTTCATTCTGATCATGGCTTTGGAAATTGAAAGGCCTTCCCTATGTCTCCCACTACCCAAAGCTGAATGCAGTCTGATTTGGGTTTCCGCAACTTGTGAGACGGGAGTGTGACATGATTCTTAATGCAGGGGTATTCATGCTGAGCTAGCAAGGCAGTTCGAGTCAGTGGGCTGTATAACAGCTCCTCTAAAAGAAAACAATATATTTTTTCAGAGCCATAAAAGAAACCCTTTCTTACCTTGAAGGCTCTCACATCCCCGTTTTCACTCTGCCTCACATGAATAGGGGGCAGAGAACCCTGTGTGCCAGGCACTTTGCCACTTATTTTATTCTTGCCTTGCTTAGTCTCCCCAGTGGTTCTATGAAGTAGGTAGTAATAGTACTCTCACCTTACAGGGGTGAGACTGGCACCAGGAGGTGAAGGAGCTGACTCTAGTTTTTAGAGCCAGTGAGCTGTGGAGTCAGGGTGTCAACCTCAGCAACGACCTGCTACCTCCCACATCTCCCACTTCTCTCTGACTTCCAGGGCAAGAACAGTGCAGAATGGGAGCCCCAGATAAGCAAACTCTAAATTGCCCTTGGCACAAGGTCCCAGAGTATCATTGATGTCAGTTTTTGAGCCTGGGAAAAGAAAAGCCAGTCACAAAGGAAAAGGCCCAGCCCCCTGCAGGCTTCGGGCAGGGTTCGAAGGCCAGCCTAAAATCGTCCCATTGGGAGTGGTGGGCTGGCGCGTCCCCCCAATGGAGCAATATCTGTAGAGCCACAGCCTCATTGGGCTTTGCAAACAACCACCTTCATTGTTTTCCATGAGGACCAAGCTGTCACGACTTCCCAAACATACAGCCCTTCCAAACGAGGGAACCCGATACCTTTGGAGATCCTGGCTTAAACATCACACGGACATCCTGCTTAAATGATTATTTTTTTTACATCAATTTGGATTTATTTTCTTTGGTCCATGAACACCGTGGATAGCCATGTCCTAGAAATGATCTGAAGACAGCTTATTTTTCATAAGCAATAGTCTGGAAATTTAATTGATAGGCCATTCCTGCCTCCCAGTCCAAACCCCTGCCCAGTCCATCCTCTTTACCTGCTTTGACTTTGAGTCTTTTAGTTCTTCCTATTTTACAATCACCAGCCATTCCAGAAAAAACATCTGCTAAAAAGCTCCATCCCCCGTAGTGGGAATTAAGTACATATTTTAACTTCAGACAATTTTACTTAATGTTTTCTACATTGCAAGAAGCAGAGGATTAATGCAGACGTCCCTGAAAATCTCCTATGAAACCTTAAGCTGCATCTTCAATCACTCAAACTGTTCAAGGGCCGGAATTTGAAAGGGTGAGAAGCACCAAGAATAAAATTAGAACAAGGATCTTTATTAATTTAAACATTTATGCAGGCCTAGTAGTACATAGGAAACACTAATCTCCTTTGCTTTGGTGTATCCGAGCCTAGCCCTGTTTTCTACAGGAAGACCGGACGGTAAAGTTGGCTTTTAAAAGGAATCGGTTAAAAAGAAGAGAAGAGAAATAAGATCCTCCTCCCATGCCCCGACCCAAGTTTCTTTTTTGTAATCTGTGTTTTAAAGGTAGAGATTAAGATCTGAGTTTCATGCCAGGGGTATGCCATAAGTGATCGAGTCTGGTCTGTGAAATTTGCAATGAGATGTAGATGTGTGTGCTGTTGTGTATATATTGGAGTTCTGGGTTCTGGTTCCGGTTCTTGTACACCTCGTGTGATCTTGGGCAGGTCACTTAGGCTCTCTCAGTCTGAGTGTGATGACAAAAATTGGACAGACTGTCTGTTTACACTCTGCTTGAACATATGGTTATGTTTTCATTTTAAGATACGCTACTTAAAGCACATTAGAAAAAGTTAACCAGAATTTGGCTGACATTCTTCAAGTTAACCACTTGAACAGTCCCTAGTTGAAAAGACTGGAGAGGGAATCGGCATAAGGCACAAAGGCTGAGAGAGACGAGGGACCTTTAAGGAAAAGCAAACCCATTCCTGAATTCACACATAGCACGTGCTGTGTGCCGGGCATGAGGCTAACAAGCAGGGATATAAAATGGATACGTATATGAAGGGCCAAGTCTGAACGATCTTCCTTAGGGAAATCCTTTTATAAAAGGGGTTTCCTTTCATGGTAAACCATATATAGATGGCTAAATTGTACATATGACTAAAAGTCTAATGTTAGTCTGGCTAACATATATGTGTTAGGCTTTTATTCATATATACAAACTCATGAATGGTGGTAGATTTTCCTATGTCCTTGACCATGTCGGAGTTGTCCAGAAATCCAGGCTTTTTTTTTTTTTTTTTAACTAAACATTTCCTTTGCCATCTTGTAAGTGAAACCTCCCCACGGGCCAGAGGACATTACTGACCTACAGCCTTCTCGGGGAGGGGCTGTTTATTTCTCCCACACTCTGTGCACACAGGGCCTGGATACAGGTCAGGACTCTCCCTCAGCTCCTCACTGTCATTTCCAGAGCTTTCCCCCCCAATTTTCCCCTTAAAAAGAAAACAAACAAGCAAACTCCAGTTCCTTTGAGGCTACGACATTTCAGATTATGCCACCTGCTACCGCTCGTTATTTCAGTAAACAGTATGTCTTCAGATTCCTACCCTTCCTTGAGGATGCTGGCCCCTGCCTCACAGCCCTTCTCGCCGCTGCCACCCTGCACCTCATTCTGGGCGACGTCAGCACCCACAAGGGACACAGGTCTCTTGGTCCCTAGACTTCTTACTTCCAATGGTTTGTCCTTTACTGACTTCAGCCACCTGCCTTTGGACCCCTACCCTCGATGCCATCATGACCACTAACTGCATCATCCCTGAAGCCTCTCCCTCTCTTACCACCACCTTCTCCTGTCTTTTTGGCTTAATTCTTGTGTCCTGACACCCCAGTGGTTCCTCTATTCCAGTGGGACCTCCAATCCATTGACCCTGTTGTCCATGAACACCCTTCATTCTTCTCTTCCCTCCCTCCCCACGTTAGATTTCAGGACCTGTCACTAATAATCCCTGCCTTGTCTTTCACTCTATCTCATGCTTTCTGGACAATCTTAACCTTGGTTAAACCCACCTCTGCCGTCTGCCTGTGGCACCCAAGCAGCTGAAAAAGAATATGAACACTATCCTGCTGATTGGGCTCACTTGAAATTTATGGCCACATACCTCAACTGCGCTTTCCTCCTTGCTTGGCAGTCCATTCACTATTTCATTTTCCCACACCTCCCCTCCTTTCTGTAACTTAAATACTCACTTTCCCCTTCTCTGTTCAATTGCAGACTTTGCTGTATGTATCACTGAGAAAGTAGAAACAATCTGAAGGGAACCTCCTTATATTTCCTTGGCCATATCAAATGGCCTCCTTGCCATCTGTATCCACATACTCAGAACCCTCCAGTGGAGCACCTGTCTGTGCACCTGACTGTGGCCAGCCCTCTGCTTCTTTAGGAGCATCCCACCCACTCCAGCCTATGAAAGAGCTACACCCCTGTCATTCTCCCATCTTTGCTGGACTGTTCTCATCAGCAAACAAATACACTATCTTATATAAATACTCTCCTAAAAATTTTTTTGTCACTTAGCCCCATGTTCTCTGTCCCCTCCCATTCTTTTTTAAAATTTTTTAAAAATGTTTTATTTCTGAGAGAGAGAGAGACAGCGTGAGCAGGGGAGAGTCAGAGAGGGAGACACAGAATCTGAAACAGGCTCCAGGCTCTGAGCTGGCTGTCAGCACAGAGCCCGACACGGGGCTCGAACCCACGAACCGTGAGATCATGACCTGAGCTGAAGTCAGACGCTTAACCGACTGAGCCACCCAGGCGCCCCTGCCCCCTCCCATTTCTGTGTTCCATTGTACAGTACCCCCCCCAAAATGTTGTCTGGAGTCAGTGTCCTCGTTTCCTCACTTCTTCTATGTAGGAGCCCCCAACAGGCAGGGTTCCAGCCGCCACCACCCCGCTGCACTTGTGCTTGCTGAGGTATCAGCAACTCCTGTATCGTCAGACTCTGGCTCCATTCTATGTACCTCATCTCACTAGATCCTTTAGAAGCATTATTTTCCTTTGGACTGTCAACTTGCCCAGTTTCAGATATAGAGAAAGTTGCAAGGACAAAAGAATCCCCGCCTATCTTTTACCCAGATCTCCAGCATTAATTAACATTTTACCAGGTCTGCTCTGTCCTTCCCCGTCACCTTTTTCTCCCACGGTGCACGTACGGCATTGGGCACAGTGGATCTCTAGTTCTCTCTTGGACCAAGTTCTTTATTTGTGGCTAGAGCGCCCATACTCTTCTTCACAGTCCCTTTGGTGAGTTCTTCCTCCCCCTTCCCCTGAGAGCTACACAGCTCTCCAGTGCTTGGTCCAGGGGCCTCTTCATCTGTGCTGATTCCTTGGGTAATCTCGTTTGGTTCTGAGACTCACATTGTACTTCTAGCCTCCCTCCACCCCAGGCTCTTCTCCAGCCTCCTCCTGTCCCCATCAGATGTCACTTTCCCAGATGCACTTCTCATCCAGGGCTCCCTGTATCAGCACGTGGCACATTTTAGTCACGGCCAAAAACCGAGCAGTTATCCTCGATTCTCCTTTCTACTATCCCACATCTGATCCATTAGTCCGCCTGCTAGCTCTGCCTTCAAAGAATCCTCTATTTCCACTGCTGTTGCTCTAATCTAAGCTGCTGTTTTCTCTCCCCTCCACTAGATCAGCATCCTCCTAACCTGTTTCTCTGAAAACCGGAGCTTTCCATGCCACTCCTCTGACCAAGGGCCTCTCATCACGCTAAAAATAAAATGCAAGCTCCTTCACCCCATCACTCTTCACCCAGGTGGCCTACTCACAGACTCTCTCAGGGTGCCTGCTTCCTTACCACCTCCTCCACCTCCCTGTGGGGGGGCTTCACTCCCCCTTCCCTCTCCATTCCCTTTACTTGCTTAGTTTTTCTTCATGTCGACAACTACTATCTTCTCTGTATATTTGCTTACCCCCTTCCCCCCCTGGAATGTAAGACCCTTAAGGCAGGAGTTTTGTCTGTTTGCTCTCAAATATCCTCGCACTTGATCGTATAGGAACTGTTCTGTGGAGTGTCCCATATTCCAGTGGTGCAAAGGCAAAATGACTGGCTGGTTTCTGAGAAGACTGGAAACCAGTGGCCTCATCCTGGCTACCATCTTTACCTTGACTAAAAGGATCCTCAAGTCAACAGGCTGGTTTCAGGTTAACGCCAACATTTTACCACTTTGCAAAGTAGGAAAGATCATCTTTGTGCCACCAGGCATGTAATAACTTCTTGCAGATCTTTTCGAAGTTTCCAAGTGAGTCTTTGCTAAATCATTCCCAGCCCTGTGGTAGCACACGGCAGCTTTTCCTTCATTATTGGAGAGGGAGGGGGGTTACTGGATGAACAAAAGGAATGCAGCCCTGGTGCTGATCCAGCGGACTTTAGACCAGGGCTTCAAGTGGAATGAAATACATGTTTGATTTAAGGTCTGTCTAGATTTGCCTGCTACCTGCCCAGTTCATTAGGTCTACAAAATGTATAGGCTGGGTTTGGGACTCAGCAAATCAGTATATATAGCCCGTGTTTTAGATGTATAAACCTGCTGAGCTCAGGTTCCTAGCACATTCATTTAAATGGTACCTTTGTTTTATTTGTGTGAGCCATTCGAAGAATTTTTTTAAAACCCCAAGACCATTTTGCCCAACTGAAAGCCCGTTTATGATAAATAATAACGTTAAAACAATTTTGAAAGTAAATCTAATCAAGATCAGTTGGAGGAACAGTTTTGAGTCCTGTGTCCCACCCTCCCCTCCCCAACCCCAGAGAGCACGGAGCCACGGCAGTCCTAGCCTGTGATCTTCCAGAGAAGAACTGTCAGTTTTACAGCCCGTGTGTTCAGCTGACAAAGGGATCTCCAGTTCTCTCCCTCCAGGCTGGGAATGTGTTTACAGACCCCTCACCCCCGCGTGCAGGCGGCTGGCCAGGAAGCAGAAGCCGGTCCACTTGGGATGAAGACATCAAAGCAAATTCTGATCCAATTAGAAAAAGATACAGTTGTCCTCTGAATTCCCAGTTTAGCAGGCCGTTCTCAACACTTAGCCAGTTTCCTTGGGGATTGCTGTGGCATTGACTTGGATCTGAAACTCATTGATATGCACACATAAGGACAGGCTCTAGTCTCTCATGTGTGCAGGGACCCTGAGAAACCTGGGAACCACTTGCTCCCTTTCTACACACCAAGGGTTTGCACAGTGGCTGTAAAATTCTATTTTTTCCTCAGTTGGTCTTAAAGGAGTGTTAGTCTCTTGTGTCTTAGAAAGAAGAATATGGACACTTTATAGGGGAAAAAATTTATAACTGTTTCCATTTATAGCACTTCAGAGAATGAACATGGGAAATAGTTTAAGCTGGTAATTTTAGCTATTAGTCCTGGCTGTGGAATTCCCCGAGACACTTATCCGTCTGTGTTCAAGTCGCAATTATTCTGTCCTCTCTGGCACACACTTTTCTTTTGTTCCACTTTTTTTTTTTCCTCTCTGAAGCTTTTCTGAAGGCCACCTGTCTTTGATGATGTATAGATGATTTTCATATCTGCCATATGTGGCTAATGAGCTGCTAAAAATATCTGCTTTCTTCAACTACTACCATCTTTTACAGAGAAGAACCACAGCTTTAAAGTCTAGAAAGTATTTTCCTGGGATTACTTGGATTGGCATGGACGGCTAAATAGGGAAGAACTAGATAGAACCTTGACAGGAGAAAGTTGAGCCTTCTCTGCTCCCTGGCCACAAGGTGACCCTTAATTCCTGCTGCCATCTTGAAAATGCAGATTATTGATCTCAGATGGGATTCAGCCCAAATCCATTCCCACCTTGCAAAAATATCTGTCTTTGTCCAGTTGTTTCTATACTTTAATTGTTTCATGATTTCAAAATCATTTCCTGGTGTTTTTCATACCTAAATACCAATACATTACATTTTACTCAGTATTTCTCTTTAAATCGATTTTTAAAAATCCAACCCTGTTCTGAGTAATACTGTCCACAGTGTTGACTTTGATTGGCTTTTTAAATATATTTCTAACACATTATACATGCTATGATTAATTTTTAAAATGTTAATTGAGGTATTACTAAATTTCCTAGGACTGCACTAAAAATAATATTTCTTTTATATAAGTGATGTTTTTCTTCAATAATGATTTATAAATAACATGATTTATAAATAACTTTGAAAGAAAATCAGGTCTATACTAGAGTATAGATAGATGTCAACCCTATTCTTATTTTATTTATTTATTTATTTTGAGAAAGACAGCACAAGTGGGGGGAGGGGCACAGAGAGAGGGAGAGAAACCAAAGCAGGCTCCATGCTGCCGGCACAGAGCCCAAAATGGGGCTTGAACTCACAAAACCACAAGATCATGACCTGAGCTGAAACCAAGAGTCTGATGCTTAACCAACTGAGCCACCCAGGTGTCCCTCCATTCTGATTTTAGATATGCAAAAACTGAGGACACTGAAATATGCATAAGCACATTATGGCACTTGACAAAAGTGAGGAATTTGCAGGGCCTTCTCTGAATATAAAAATAGAACAGCTAGGGGCACCTGGGTGGCTCAGTTGGTTAAGTGTCTGACTTTGGCTCAGGTCATGATCTCACAGTGCATGGATTCAAACCCTGTGTCAGGCTCTGTGCTGACAGCTGGGAGCCTGGAGCCTGCTTCAGATTCTGTATCTGTGTGTCTCTCTCTCCGCCCCTCCCCTGCTTGCACATTGTCTCTCTCTCCTCTCTCTCTGTCTCTCTCAAAAATAAACATTAAAAAAAGGATTTAGAAACATTATTTGAGATAGAAACAAAATGAAGATTAGAATAGTATCATGAGGGTCCTCACGCTGTTTAAAATTTTAATTAAAAAGAAAAAAGAAAAAACAGGCTAAGGAAATGCTTCATTAAATCTGTCATGTGCCCTGGCTACTTATAATGCACACTTATATGAGTGTGTTTGAATCTCTCCTGCTCACTTTGTCTTTCAAATAAACAGAACTTAATGGCCAGCACTCTGGCCCAGATATTTCAGAGGAAGCCTCTTTTGACAGCTACCCTAAGCAAGGGGTTGTTCCTCACTCAGGAATTTCCTATTAATGTATCATCCCTTATGCTATCCTTAGAACCCTGTTAAACTTGACATTGTTTTTTCCAAAGAGGATGACCCTACTGATTTTTGTCTAATAATATTCAGTCACTGTATAAAAGCAACACAGACCACCTGTGTTCCAGGACCCTACCTCCAGAGATACCCCCAAACGTTAGCTGTACGGATCCATTTTCTTTCATATTTAAAATATATTTTTTGAACTGTGGTAAAAACCAATAAAATTTACCTCCTTAACCATTTGTAGGGTTTAGTAGTATTTCATATATTCACATTGTTGTAAAACAGATCTCCAGAACTTTTTCATCTTGCAAATCCTCCCTTTCCCCAGCCCCTGGTAATCAATCTACTTTCTGTTCTTATGGATTAGACGACTTTAGATACCTCACATAAGTGGAATCATACAGTATTGCCTCTCTGCAACTGATTTATTTCACTTAACATAATGTCCTCAGGGTTCACCCATGTTGTAGCATGTGTCATGTTCTCCTTCCTTTTTAAGGCTGAATAATATTCCATTATAGGTATATACTGTATTTTATTTAGCCATTCATCCATTGATGGATGTTTGGGTAACTCCAGCCTCTTGGCTATTGTGAATAACGTTCCTATGAACACAGATATGCAGACAATCTCTTTCGAGACCCTACTTTCAGTTCTTTTGGATATCTACCCGGAAGTAAGGTGGCTGGGTCACATGGTAGTTCTATTTATAATACTTCGAAGAACCTCCACATTATTTCCCATAGTGGTTGTACTGTTTTATAGTCCTTCCAACCATACGCAAAGGTTTCAGTTTCTGCACATCCTTGCCAACAGTTGTTATTTTCTGATTTCGGGAGAGCAGCCATCCTGACAGGTATGAGGTGGTGTGTTATCGTACACTCTTCCTGTCTTTCTATCTATGGAGCACACATCTTTAAAACATAAGTCACATCATATTATGTGTGCTTTCTTTGTAGAAAATGGTTTTTCTCTATTGCTATATTTTTGTAAAAAGCTATTAACTTATATAAATATTTTAACTCCTAATGCCAAGGGAATAACACAAGCTAAAGCAGAAGACTGGGTTAGTTTAGTTTAGTTTTGTTTTGTTTTAGGCCAACTGTTTCTTATTTTTTTATTGTTTTGAGAGAGAGAGAGAGAAAGAGAGTATGCACACATGTGCATGGGGGAGGGACTAAGGGAAAGGGAAAGAGAGAATACTAGGCAGGCTCCATGCTCAGTGAGGAGCCTGATGTGGGGCTCGATCTCATGACCCTGGGATCATGACTTGAACCAAAATCAAGAATTGGATACTCAACCAATGGAGCCACGCAGGCGCCCCTTTTTAGGCTAGATATATTTTTCAATGTTTATTTGTTTTGAGAGAGAGAGAGCGAGCAAGAGAGCGAGCATGGGAGTGAATAGAGGAAGGGCAGAGATAGAGAGGGGGAAAGACAGAACCCCAAGCAGGCTCCTTGCTGTCAGTGCAGAGCCCGATGTAGGGCTCAGTCTCACAAACTGTGAGATCACGACCTGAGCCTACCACCTGGGTGCCCTTTTAGACCAGGTAGTGTTAACCACAGTTATAATGAATCCATTTGGAATCATTTAAAAATTTTTTTTGTATATGAAAATTTTTATAATAAAAGTTTTATAATGCCCCAGCCTTTATTAATTCACATTTTTTCCTGACCTTAGGAGAACAAAAATGGTGCGAGCTAACATTCATCTACTTGTTTGCTGACTCTTACCCGGTGCTTGGAGAAGTGTTATCTTGTGAGCAAACATGGAAATTGGTGTTCTGACAGAGTCTGGGGTGGAGGCTTTGTGGCTCATAAAATCCAAGGAAGTAGGAGGAGCCTTTGGGGGCCAGTATCAAAATTCCATTGTAGGGGTCAGTACAAGTGGTTCTCTGTGATTTAGGAGTCCCACTCAAATGTCTTCAGGGGCTAGGCCATTCATCTTTGTTCATTTTGTTAATGAAGATGTTGGAGGTAAGACAATTGGGAATAGTGAGGACTGTAGTCAGCTGTAGGCTCTGACTAAAAGCTTTTCAAATTTAAACTTAAAAAAAAAAAAAAAAAAGCAAAGCTGTGTGGGTCCAGCAACACACATCTGGCCTGAATTGGACCCATGGGTACAATCTGACATCTGCTACAGAGCTGGTTCTTTATGGGATATTCTTTGCCTTCGGGGTTGATTCACCCTCTCTGAAGTCTTAGTTACCTGCCCCTAGGCCTCCCTTGTTCAGGACCAAGGACCCTGTACTCCTGGCTCATGCCCAGGGCCCAGTCTGGCTGGCCTGCCAGGAGGGACTGTCTATCAGTTGACTTTAAGAAGTCATTTGCATGAGAGGGAAGACTTGAAATCAGAGTAGCTTCAGATTACGGCCTTACAGCCTGAGCACGGTTGGTTAGAAGGATCTCAGAATGCCAATGAGCTTCTCAGTGGCCCTGGGGTCAGTCCTGGCTGGGCTCCACTCTGCAGCCCATAAGCCATGAAGCTCTGGAAGGCAAATTGCTTTGCCTTTCTGGGTTTCATGTTCTGCCTCTGAGAATGGGATAATGACAGTGAGGAAGGGGTCGTTGTGAAACTGAATAAGACAGTGTAGGTCATGTGTCTGCACAGCCCAGCACACAGTCAGCCTGCATTAGCACTAACCACGGCTGCTAGAACTTCAACGCCTTGTGGGTGTGCCATGGTGAACCTCTAAAATTAATTGCAAAGTGTTGTGTTGACATACACTTTAGTTTTCCTGGGGAGAAGTTCCATTACCTTTTATAAGAGCCTAAACATCAGCCAAGATAGAATGGTGAAGCTATTTAGGGAAGCTGGGGAGGTCATTACCGAAGTGACAGGCAGGTCTTCTTGGGCCTAGAAGTACAGAGTTGTGTTTGGCTAGCTCTTTCCATCCTCATCAGAACTTGACTGATAAATTGACACCACTGACCCACTTTCTTCATGGGCAGAGCCAGTCTTACAGGCAGTGCCGATATCAGAATGAGAAAAGCAGATTCCCCTTCAGCAAATGTGACCTCGGTGAAAAGGTCCCTGTTGCTGGGTTTCCATTTGAAGGCAGGGGTAGTGGTGGGGGCATGTGATGAATAACCCCAGAGGGACTGTGAAGGTCACTGCTGATGTTACGACCAGATGCAGGAGCACCTAGAGGAAAGCTGTGCTTTGTGGCAGGGCGATAAAGTATTTCCTGGTATACTCTGCCACGGCCTTCCTTGTGCACCTGGGGAGTGATTGCAGCAGCGACACAGAGGCCTGCTTCTAGGGCAGTGACCTTGGAAACGTGGCTGAGGGTCATCCTTCATTGTCATTCCCCTGTGGACCCATGAGTCCCTAACTGTGCCTTCCCACCTTCCCCTCTCCCCTCCCCCCATGCCCCGCCCCCGGGCCAAAAACAGGACTGAGAAGACTAATGAGGCAGTGGAATAAGAGCATGTCTAGTGCTCGGTCCTGCTTGATTGTTTCAGACCTTGCTGAGAGTGCTCAGAAAACGTGGAAGGCATACCTGGCTTCTAGGGGACCCGGCTATGGGAAATCTCTGATTATTCTTGCACTTGGGATAGCTCCAAGGAATGTCCTCATCCCTGGTTTGTTTCCTTTGTTTCTACAGTGAGGTCTTTTTAGATGATGGGATAGAAATCAGTGGAGAAAAAGACAGGTGGGTTAAAGGATGGATAGAGGGATAGATGGATGGACAAATCTTTAATAATACAAGTATAGGAAAATGTAAGCAATGACTCTAGTCTGTGGTGGTGATACAGGAGTTTGCCATAAGATGTTTTCAACTGTGAGGTGTGTTTGAAAATCTTTCAATAACCAAATGTTGGGGGAAAGGAAATCTTTGGGTGTAAAACTTTTGGAAAAAGGCAAAAGAGAATTCATGAAATTGTGATCTCACTACTCTTCCTCGCCGCCTCCCCAACACTCACCCCTGCCATCATTTCCCCATTGTGTTCAAGCTCTGTGTTCTTCATGGTCTAGTCACTGTGTTTGGGCACGTTTGGGCATGCTCTAGGTGACGTGCATGTGACAGCAAGATGGTCCTCTGACTGCCAAACATATGTCCTTCCCTCTTTTACAGGACAGACAGGTAATGGTGAAATGTTCCAGAACCACTGCAGAAACACAGGGCTGCATATAAAGAGCTCAGGAAAAGCGTCTTCAGTGAGGAGACGTTGGAGTTGGGATCTGAGTGAACAGAAGGCACACTGGCTGTGCAGGATGAAGGGAGAAGTGTTACAGGTGGTGCAGAGACCTAGGGATGGGAATGAGCGTGCTGTGTCTGAGGAAAGAAAAGAAGGCTAGTGTGTGAGAGGAAGAGTGCCCATGAGAGCAGAGATATGTGGGCTTACAAGATAGGCCTGGAATGTTCTTCTGATCGCAGGAGGCAGCCGCGGGTGGGGGTTGGGGTGGGGAGGGCATTCTGTGGGTAGAGACCCAGGTACCAGTCACGCTACATATGATGAACGACATCCCCAAGGTCGAATGATGCAGGAGAGGCCCTAGCGTGGGCAGAGAGGCTGCGCATGTGGTGTAAAGACGGTCATTGGAAGGATTTTGAAGAAGTGGCTCTATTTGGTGACTAGAATCAGCACATCACTCTTAATGCAGAATTTCTCCACCCCCATCCCAAGAGGAGATCAGTTCTTTGGGTACAGAACTTTTAAATTATCATCACGTGCTAAAGTTGGCTTTTCAGGATGTGTCCAGTTCTATGAGTTTTAATGCACATATACATTTATATAACCATCACCACAGTCCCGTCACCCCCAAAAGCTCCCATCGGCTCTACTTGATGGTCACCCCTCCCCCTAGCCAGCCCCGACAACCACTGTTCTATTCTACATCACGATGGTTCTGTCTTTCGGGAGTACCATGTGCATGGAATCCTGTAGTATGTAACATTTTGAGACTGGCTGTTTTCATGCAGCCAAATGCCCACGAATATGTTTTTCAGCTTCCTGCAGACATGTTGAGAATAGCAGTTAAATGGCTGGGAGTGAGGGAAGGGGAAGAAACAGCATGAAAATGGTGACGGATGGTGAGGACCAAAGACAGGAGTGGTATGTGGGTGAGCACGGGGACAGAACGCTGGAGGAAATAGAGGTATGTGAGGGGAGGCCGTAAAAGTGTTCTGTAAGCCTTCGGTGTAAATTTCCTTTGATTTCCCCCCAAGAAACCTTATGTTCTGTTGCGTTGTGGAGTTGAATTCATTTGGAAAATGTGCCGAAAGTCAGACTTCTGCTCTGAGGTATACACGGGCGGAAGACAGAGGCCCATCCAGAGGGCATCGGGTTCCCATCCATCCCAGATGCAAGCTGCAGGGGGACAACTTTGGGCTTCATTAAACAGAAAACAATGGAACGAAAGGATTAGGAGAGTGGCTGCCCCACTGTGTTCTGGGTCCATGTTCCGGAAAAGCAGTGAGAGACCAGTTGGCCAAAAGCTATGGTCTTGGGCTGGGAGAGGGGCTAGTGAGCTCTGCCCAGCTCTTGGAAAGACAGGAATCCCTGACCAAATCTAGCAATTTGTGCACGTATGTGATGGGGTGAGTGTAACAGGACGGAAGGGTGGGGTGGCGGGCCCCAGCCTTCCCAGCTCCACTCCCTCAAGCACTGGCCCACCTTTGACCTCCCTGAGATCACACGTACCGAATGGCTTTCTAAACTACAAACCTGCTGTGGTCTTTTAATAGTAACTGTCCATTTCTGCACCTTCCTCTTAAAAGAGCTGCAAGATAATTTAAAAAGAGGGGGAGGTGGGGAGGCCAACCTGTTTTCCCCTTGGCAAGGATGCGTTGCCATGTTCCTCTGGTTACCGCCCGAGCGGAGCACACCAGGTCCTGCTGCATAATGACGAGTCCCTGGAGACCCCCGATAGTGATCGATAGCCCCCGCCCGGCTCTGGGGCTCAATAATGAGCTGTGCGGCCCTGCCAGAGTCACCAGCCAGCCTCGGGGAAGCCTCCCCTCCCCCACCGTCCACTTGTACAACAAATGCCCCCCTCCCCACCCGCCACCTCGGCTGGGTTTCCCTTTGATTGGCAGTGGCCTGTTATTTCCGCCTGGGTTGTCTGACAGCCCGTCCGCCTGGTCTAATTATGCCGGCCTATTCGGGCCACCGCGACCCCAGGAAGGCTTTATCAGATTGTCCAACTGACCGTGACCAGATCTCCAGCACCTGCCTCCCTTGCTGATTGAGGATGGAAGGTGTTTATACACAGCAGACCTGGGGGCTGATTGGCCTGGGTCCTGGGGTGGGGACTGCCCGTCTGAGTGTCAGAGATGAAAAATGGAGTCGCCTCACCACCCAGCCTCATTAGGGCCCCTCCAGGTCCCGACAGTATCGAGGGGGGGCGGGTGTGTGTAAGCACAGCGCCTTCTGTCATTGTTCCAGACCCTCAGGGACACGTTTCCAGCTGCAGTAGGGCACTTGGGTCCATCTCTTACCATTTTATATCCTCTGCTCTCTCTAACTTTCCTGTTAACTGTAGCCCGTTCCCTGCTTCCCATTCATTCTCTCATTTCCCCTAAGTGTGGCCTCATACTTTCTAGTGTCAGAAGAAGGCAATCAGAATTACTGTCTGGGGTTGATTTTTTTGTTTCTAGAGTGTCCTGTTTCTGCTCACACTGTTCAGGCACCCAGGGTGTTTCTGGCTGTACATAGTTCCTGGGGAACAGCTCAAGCATTGGGGCCACTCCCTCTGGTAACTGTGGCAAATGGCTCATTTTAATGGGAACATTAAGTCATCAAGGTCCTACCGGGTTCCATCTAGATCATTTGCTAATTGGTCACTAGTGACCTGAGAAGATATGGGTTTTCCAAAAGCCAAGCCATTTTGTCCTCCTGGATGATGGAGTTTGGGCTGAGCTAAGCCCGCCATCTAAGAATGGTGGATAGAATCATGCTTCTCTGACTGTGGGCCCTGGACCAGCCTCAGCATCACCTGGGAGGGAGCTCGATGGAAATGCAGAGTCTCAGGCCCCACCCCAGACCTGCAGACTCCCAAGTGTGCATGTTGACAGGCTCTCAGGAGTCATGTGTGTGTGGAGTTTGAGAAGCTCTGTACCAGGACATCATAAACCCAGAGAGGGAAGCCCTCCTTGGGATTTGTCCAGACGTTAGAGAACCCAGCAACCCATTCCCATAACACCCGCTGGTGAAGGGTCTGTTATCCCTGCTTTCTGGCTTCGGATGAGACCTTATGAGGAGACCAGGGAACCAGGTTGAAAGTCTTTACTGACAGCAAATAACTGAACGTGGGTCTTGACCCCTGGGACTAAGTTTTCTGGCAGCACCTTCTCCTCATTCTCCGAGAAATGTTTTGGTGTTGAAAGACCACCTACAAAAAATAGTGTCCTCTGGAAGCCACCTTGTGATGATACCCTCTAAGCTGGCTGGCATTTAGGGACCATCTTCTGCCTTGATCTATGCCCTTAAATGACTACTATTTGCCTTTGGTGGATTTGAAACTTAAAAAAATTTTTTTTAACATTTATTTAATTTTTGAGAGACAGAGACAGAGTGTGAGTGGGAGAGGGACAGAGAGAGAGGGAGACATAGAATCTGAAGCAGGCTCCAGGCTCTGAGCTGTCAGCAGAGTCCGACTCAGGGCTTGAACTCACAAACTGCAAGATCATGACCTGAGCTGAAGTCAGAGGCTCAACCAACTGAACCACCCAGGCGGATTTGAAACTTTAAAGCTTGGATTCATGGGATGATTTTTTCCCCTCAATATATACTTTTATACCTGTTAAATGGACACATACTTTCCAATCAAATAAAAGCTTTTTATGTTTGTATAATTTGTATGTTCAGTGTAGACAAACCTAAACATTAATGTGCTTCTATTTGATGATCTATAAAGTCACTTATAATCTTACTGGAGAGTGCCTTCAAGAGGTTAATGCACATATAGAGTCGTTGGTTGTTGTTTTTTTGTTTTTTACAGAAATGTGATCTCACTTTCATACTATTTTATCATCTGTTCGTTCAATACATTATAAATATCATTCCAAGTCAGTAAGTGTAGGTCTTCTACATATTCATTTTCAGTGTCTTGCCAAGTATTTCATTATATGGGCTGTTCTGTATAATGGCTTTACATAATTCATCACCTGTGCGTGGGCATTTTGGTTTACAGTTTCTTTCTCTGTTTTCCCAACACTGGCATGAACTTCATCGGTAGCAAAATATTTGCACATGGTCTAAGTGATTACTTTAGGATAACTTTTTGAATGCATATTAAAAGCATAACATTGGAATAAGAGAAGAGACCCAGACTTCCTAGAGCCGGAAGGTGGACTTTGAGACTTGACTCCCTCCTGGGAGGTAGCCTGTATCCATTAATAATGATTGCAGGAGAATAAGGTGTCAATATGCTGGAGTTAGGGGGTGCGGCTTCATTGTGGAAAGTGGCTCTTAGGAATCATCTAGGTTTTCTGAAGAAAACCCATTGTTTGGTCTCTGGAACACAGGTGGCCACGAAGCATGGTTGGCACAGCATTGGTGATGGTCACAGGATTGTCTCGACAGGGGAGGTACACAGCCTCTTGTGAGTGGGTGGGAAGAATAACACGGCTGGGCATATTGGGGCCACACCCTGGACTTCGGTAGAAGCCAGAACAGACCCAAGGCTTGAGTGTGGGCGGCTGTGCTAAAAGGGGAACTTGAGGTGGTTTCAAGCCAGTGCAGAGCTGGGAGCCAGGGAGGCTGCCACAGGGAGGGACCTCCACACCAAAGGGCAGACACAGATTTGAGAGCCAGCCCGGGTGGAACCAGGATCAGCTGCTTCCGTAAGACGGGCTTAGAGAGCTCTTGCTGGATACTTGGTATTGGCTCCAGGGCTGTCTGAACTTGCATGCAGGAGGGGGTACCCACTCCAGGTCCAGAAAGGACTTTGCTGGACGTCATGCCGTTGCTGAGACGGTGGTTTGGGGAGGAGATTCTTGTTCCTGGAGTGCCATTAGCTGTGGGTCGCATTATGCCCCAGGCTCCCCCACAGAAAGCAACTGCACCCCCTCCAAATGCTACCTCCTCCTGGCTTGGAACAGCCTCTCCTTTTTTGCTTTATCTGTATCACAATTAGGGCATTTCCCACTTTCTTCATTATACTCTCCTTAATTATATGCACCATTTAGGAAATGCAGTGAGGCCTTGGGGAAAGCACCCAGGGATTTTGAGTTCACCGGCTCTTCACTTAGCATTCTGCCTCCTCCCATTATGGGCTCCCCCTTGGGTGAGTTACTTAACTCCTATAAAACAGGGTGGTTGTAAGGATTAAAAGTGGTGACATAAAGTAACCCCTTTAGGATCTGGCTGAATGGTAGAGGCTTAAATTGCCCATTATTCTCGAGGGCTTAATATAGTCTAGTCTGTAAGGGTTGATGGACCATAATCTGGAGGCAGATCCCACTAGACATATCTGTTAGGTTAGTAACGGGCTCTGAGGTCAAAAGGCTCAGGACAGCTCTAGCGCCGCCCAGACCTGGGCTGGGAAGACAATCACTGCCACCAGATTATAGAGCTATGCCTTCTAAAGTGACAGCGAGAAGGGGGGAGGGGCACCGGGCAGCTGTTGGAGCTAGGAAGGTGCGGAGTGGCTGAAGGCCTCTGCCGAGAGCATTTTGCGCGTCCTCTCTGGCCTGTTACTCTAAGGCAGACCAGCCCTGCAGGCAGGAGCAGGAAACACGGCCCAGGATCTTCGCCTGGCTTAACTGACCATCTTAGCTCCAGACTCACCTTCCTTCCTTTGCCACAATCTAGGATAGCAGTCAAGCCTGCATGTCCAGGGTCCCATCCTTGCTCCATCCTTTTTGCTTATGTGACCTGCAGCAAGTTTCTAACCAATTTTGTGACTCAGTGTTCTAATCTGTACAGTGAGGATAATAGTACCTATGGATAGGGTCCTCGTGAGGCTCAAATGGGTTTATTTATAAACAGTGCTTAGACTACAGGCATTTTCTCTATGAATGTTTCCTAGTGCCTTCTGGGGTTTGCCTCTCCATGCCTCGGGCCTTTCATGTTAACATCTTATTTCTTCTTGTCAGCAGAATCCCCATCTGCTCCATTTAGCCCCCGCCCCGTAAATAGCACAGAGTAAACATTCCTAAATGTTTGTTGGGTTGGATTGGTTGGGGAAGCTCAGGCTGTGCCATGAGGTAGACCTGGGTTCAGATCCTGACTTTGCCCATCTCCAGACCTTTGATCCTGTAAAATGGGATAAAATAGTAGACTCTGAGAGGGTCGTGGTGAAGATTGACTTAAAGAACACATGCAAAGCATATGGTGGGAGTGCGCTTTCAGGAAATGACGGTGCTAATGCTGAGTGAAATAACCTCAGTATGCTTGTTCTACCGCATGAAGTAGGTGGTTTGTGCATTTTTTCAGGTTTCATTTTGAAGTAAGAGGACGATTTCTGGTTTCTGTTTAGTTTTCCCCGGTGACTGTGAGAACACTAAGAAGAAAACAGGACACCTGTGCACACAGTCGTCCTCTCCCGCCTCACTCAGCCATACCCGTGAGAGCTGCATCTCTCCGTGTATCTTTCGCAAGCCGTTATCAAACATTAGACCACCCTGGAGCTTCGGTGTGGGCTTTGGAGTCCACTGCATGTCCAGAGTGGCCAGGGTTGTTGGGCATCTTCCCAACCTATGGTGGTGGCCTGACTTGGAGCACATCTCTTCGGTGTTTCCAAGTTGGCGTTGAGTCTCCTAGCTGGGAATGCCAACACGCAGCTTTGTGTGTGTAGCGATTTCATGTTCAAGAATGTACCTGTGCAGTGTCCTCTCCTGCCACCAGAGTGTTGGACATCTGGGAGACCCGTCAGGCAGTAGACTATGTTGCTGACAAGTTCAGACCCTATAAGGTACTGTGGGGAGCCAGAGGGAGGCCATGATTCTGTGATTCTGTCCATTGTGCGCCCACAGGAGCTGGTGACACTCAGCCATTCCCTCAGTCCGGAAGCCAGCACGTTGGACAGCCTTGGTTTCCTCCTCCATGAATTTGGGGTGGTGATTATGAAGTAGAGGACTTGAGTATCAACTAATACCCAAAATGATTCTCAGAACACTGATCATGTAAAAATGCACCACAGAAAAAGGTTCCATGGCCAAATGTTTGGCAAATGTATTATACTGTCCTTCCTTCTTGGCATTTTATAATACGTATTTGCATATTCAAGGCTCATGATAAGTCCTGCAGAAAGAAACAAACTTAACATTGTTGAACCCAGTAGTGCCTAAATGTAATTCACCGTGAACACTTTTTTTTCCTCCATGTAACATCTAGTAACATTGCTAGGGGCTAGGTAAAAACACTTAAGAAATCTAATTATCTTAAAAGAATTTATAATAAGTGATATGTGAATATTAAGAAAGAAGAATCTGTCATTTTTTTAATAGACAGTTAGAAAATGGCAGGACTGGGGCACCTGGTTGTCTCAGTCGGTTGAGCATCCGACTTAGGCTTAGGTCATGATCTTGCAGTTTGTGAGTTTGAGTCCCACGTCTGGCTCTGTGCTGACAGCTTGGAGCCTGGAGCCTGCTTCAGATTCTGTGTCTCCCTCTCTCTCTGCCTCTCGTCCACTCACACTCTGACTCTGCCTCTCAAAAATAAATAAATAAACACTAAACAAATTAAAAAAAAAAAAAAGAAAATGGCAGGATTTTAATTCCAAGTATTTTTAAGTACTTGACAAAAAAATAAAATAAAGAGTATTGGGTAACTTTTTTATAGCCAGTCACTATTTGATTTGATCATAAAATACTCAGTGTTACCAACCCACTGTTATATGAGCAACCAGAAGATGCCTCTATCTGGGATAAGACTTGAACTTGAGTGGTAAAGGTAAAATTTTAAATTTTAGACATGTTCTTTATGAGACCCTGGATTAACTAGAGTTGTACATTCTACTAGTTTCCTTTCAGCCCTTAAACACACATTCTCAGCCAATCAAGCATCTCCTGAGCCAGCCCTTGATCTAGTTGTTACAGCTAGATCGACTAGTATTAGGATAAAACAGTATGAAAGATGGAGGGTGATAGATTTATCCTGCAAAATATTTTTCATACTCTGTCTTTGGGGATAACACTAATCCACAAAACTGCCTATCAGCGGAATTTGCTTTGACAAGAATCGTTTGCAAATGTGAGTGTCCTCACAGAGCTGCACGGTGGAAATCGGGATGAATTACCAGACCCCCACGAACCTCCCTGCTCACTTCCTTAGACTGTTCTCATGAGGAATGGAGGTGTGGGGCGGCGGGTCACCGTTACCCTGGATTTGAGGGTTCACTGGGTCATTCCTGAAACCCCTGGGCCAGCCAAGCAGGGAACAATGGACCCACTGCAAGCTTTTGTTTATTATGACAGCCCCCGAACTGTACATCCCACTCACCTCCTGGGGCTGGTCAAGCTAATGTGATCTGACATCCTGGCATTTGAGATTTGTCAAGTATTGTAACCCTAAGCGGTACTAATATTGAAAACCATACTTGAAATTTATATAATCCAGATGTGAATGCCAATAAAGCAGATGAAATGGCAGGCTTGGGCTGGGGAGCATGTGTGTGTGTGTGTGTGTGTGTGTGCGCGCGCATAGCAATCCTGTTGCCCTATATTCTTTCCACATGGTATATATAGCCAAGAAGGATTTTATGTATTAATATTTTCCCTTAAGAATAGTAACCAGATTATGAAATATAGCTCTAAGTAAGTACGAGCATCGGTTTTATTTGCAGCCAAGAAAAACTGATTAAGTTTTGGGGAGCAGGAAGGTCTATTTTAAATGCTTTTTAAAACTTTTAAATTGGTCAGGACCCTTCAGCAGTGTGGTCTGGGGAATTATTAGTCACACCAAGCCAGGATTTTTGACATGGCTCTCTTGAATGTCAGATTTTTTCTTCCTATGTGGACATGTCATTCTTCCCAGTGAGAGTTTTTGGGGTGATCCAGAAGTCCCCCCTATGAAACAGAGGCCTCGACCCCTGAGCTGCTACGTCACAGCCCTCCCGCATTGGCAATGCCCACATGCCGCTTCTGTTTTTTGTAAGCTCAGCTAGTAGCTGAATTAAATGTGAAAACGTCTCTATTCAAGTATTTGACGGCCACCCTCTTTTGGAGGAGGAGTGTGTCCTCTCTCCCTGGCCAGCAGTGGCCCCCTGTGATACCTCTGGCGGGACAGTGCTCACCTTCTCAGGCTATTGCTTCCGTCCCCCGTGAAGAAAACCACAGCTGATCTGATAGGAATAGCACATGTTGCTCCCCTAACAGGGAGCTCCGGGTTGAAAGTTCCGGTGTTCTTGACATGAAAGGGTGGTAGAACGTATGATTATTCCTTAGCACATGCCGTGCATAATTAACAACCATCCTTAACGAGACCTGGCAGCCCGGGGAAAACTGGCTGTACCAGCTTAGTTAAAGCAGATGAGAAACGATATGAAAAGGAGGCCCAGAGCTGGGCCCCACAGATGTGGGGGTGACTTCTGGACTAAGGAGCTGCAGTTGGGACCTGTGTCACCCGCAGATAATTCTAGACCGGAAATCAAAGATCATGTTGCTATTTCAGCCCCCTTTTAGTGCAGAGCCAAAGGAAAACGATGCCCGATATTCAGGGGAAGCTGGTGGCAAGCTGTCGCCCCCACCGTTTCCCCTTCACTAAACGGCTCTGGAGAAAGGCAAGTGTGTGCTGTTTCCACAAGCAGGCAGGATGGAACGTTTCTCCGGGGGGTAGGGTGGGTGTCCACCAGCTTTCTGTTTGACCTCTGGAGTCATGACTCCCAGAGGGTGAGGAGGACCATGGCTGCAGCTCTGACGCTCCTTGGAGCCTTAGCCTGTGGGCTCCAGCCCTGTTCCGACTCAGGCCTTGAGTAAGGAATGCTGTCATGGATCCAAGCTAAATAGATTCCAAATGATGGAATCTGATTTCCCTGTTGGGTTTTGAGGTGAGGGCATCAGCGTGTGGTGTATTCGGCCCCCACGGTTTGTTTAGTTCACAGGCACTCAGGGCTCAGGGAGTGGAAGGAAGGATCTCGAGCCGGCCTGGCCGGCACGGAGCGCAGGTGACTCATCCCCACCCAGAGATGTCCCTCTCCTCTGTGAGGCTCAGCAGTCCCAAGACTGGGGCCCCAGGCAGGAGTCAGACGGTCAAGGCCGCTGGTCCAGTTCCCCCTGCTGACGTCACCCCCTCCCCCCCATTGTCTGGAATGCCTAGCAGCCTCTGACTGAGGGTGAGAGCAGGCTGCAAGTGGGAAAGCAGGAGGTGTTTCCAGGCAGGAGTGCACCGTGGAATTTCAAGGCGCGTTTGTGCAATATCTTGCCAGGCCGAGCAGATGGGGGCTGACCCACGTGTCCAGGGGGATCCCATTTCAGTGAAGTTCTGCAAATCCACTGGTCCCACCTTTTACCTCCCAAATGAAACACGGTGAGACCTGCTTGGCAAAATTAAAAAAAAAAAAAAAAAAGAGGGAGAGAGAGAGGAAGAAAATAGAACAAGCAAAAACCTGTCTTTTATTTTTAATGTTATCCAGCTGACATGTGCTAGGTTTTGTTTGTTAATATAAAGAAACCATTCCAATCCACTACCTAATGCAGAGATGCATAAGATCATACTAGAAGGACTGGAACCAGAACTGAGCCAACCGTGTGCGTCACAGCATTAATAAAGGACAGCATGAGGACCCAGCGTACAGGGACTATGGCTATGGGGCAAGGAGAGGGAGTGCTTGAGCCTGGGTTCGAATCCCGGCTCTGCGGCTTATAAGCTGTGAGCAGCCTCTCCCACCTATTCTTTTGCTGTAAGCTGGGGTGGTGGTACCACATCTTAAAGATGGTCTGACACTTGAGTTTGTCGAAGACAAAGTAAGTGCTTAATACATGGTACCTATTGATTAGCACAATGATTGTTATCCCTTCTTCCACAGCAGCAACCTGTTTGGGGGTGGTGTCCTCCATGCAGCTAGCCACACGTGTCTGATTTCCTTCCTCATTTCTACATCATTGCTCTGACACTAGTGCATAAGGGGATGTCCGTTCTTAGGAACTTTGACTTTGAAGCCAGACCTCATCGGTTCTTCTCCCATGAGCACAGTGTGAGGATGGATTCCCTTTTCATCCACCTCCTCTGAGGTTTGCTAATTTTGCCCTGCTGGGAAGCTCATCTAGGGGGCCACCATTCAGTTGGATAGAGGAGTCTTTCAGAGAAAGCATCAGCGTTCTGGGATTTGTTCTCGGAGGTCAAGCGCTGGCCAACGTGAGGGGAGAGGCCTGCGGAGCCAGCCAGCTCTGCCCCTCCCACGTCCCTTGCCAGCTCACTTTCCAAAGCAGCAAGGTTCCACAACAGCCCCCACGCCTTCCAAAAGCAGACTCAGGCCTAGACCGCCCGAGTTTTCTCCAGAGCGCAACAAGGGTTTATTCCAAAACAAAACAGCAACAAAAGCGGACGCCTGGTGTTTCTGTGGCTCACTTCTGTAAAGCATCCTGACCAAAGGAGAAGAAAGGTCTGAACTCCGTGACAGTGTCAGGCCAAAACTATTCTCTCCTCTCCCTTCCGGGGTCCTAGGAAGAGTAAAAATTGTGAACATAGTAATAGCTAAAATTCATGGAGTGTTTTCTTGAGTGCCTACGTGGCACTATTTAAGCACTTTAAGTATATTAAGTTATTTAATCCTCCCAATGGTCCTGACAGAGAAGTTCTATTATTGTTGTTCCCCTTTTACAGAGAAGGGGACTGGGGCACAGAGCAGTTAAGTAACTTGCTGAAGGTCCCACAGCCAGTAATGGGTAAACCCAGTTGGAGAACCCAGATAGCCTGAAATTAGGAGCTTCACACTTAACCACGGCTCTGCACTGCCTCTCCTGATAGTTATAAAATGGTTTTAACCCTAAAAATACACTATAGGGGTGCCTGGGGGGTCAGTCAGTTAACTGTCCGACTTTGGCTTAGGTCGTGATCTCACCATCTATGAGTTCGAGCCCTGTATCAAGCCCTGTGCTAACAGCTTGGAGCCTAGAGTCTGCTTCAGATTCTATGTCTTCCTCTCTGCCCTTCCCCTGCTTGCGCTCGCTCACTCTCTCTCTCTCTCTCTCTCTCTCTCTCTCTCAAAAATAAACGTTAAAAAAAATAAAAGTAAAAATAAACCATAGGCACATGTGATAAAATGGCATAGAACTATACGTACACATTATCCCCATGTCCATTTCCTAGTTTTGCTGTTGTAGTCGCATGAGAAGTAGCCGTCTATGGGAATTGGGTGCTACACAGGACCTTTCTGTACAGTTTTGCTGCTTCCTGTTAGTCTATAATTATTTCAAAATTAAAGGTCTCAACAAACAAATAAACCACTGCCAACACTGTTTTGAATTCTGATTGTACGCCAAGCACTGTGCTAAGCACTTTGCAGGCACTGTTTCATTGCATCCTCCCAGCAACCCCAGGAGGTGTGGGTACCCTACCACCTGCAGTTCCAGGGACATCCGGGGACTCGGTTGGTTGAGCATCCGACTCTTGTTTTGGCTCACGTCGTGATCCCAGGGTCATAGGGTCAGGCACTGCGCTGAGCACAGAGCCTGCTTAGGATTCTCTCTCTCTCTCCCTCTCTGTCCCTCACTCTCTCTCCATCTCTCTCTCTCCCTCTTTCTCTCCCCCTTCCTCCCTGTTCCCCCCTCCCCGCTGCTCACACATTCTCTTCCTATAAAATGAAAAATTAAAAAAAAAAAAAAAAAAAGCCAAACACCTTCAGTTACGGATGCGGGAACAGTCATATAAAGTCAACAGGAAGTCGTATGGCCACTGGGCCTTCCTGACTCCAGAGCATGAATTCAGAATGCATCTTTGGAAGTAGGAAGTTTAGAAGGCGTGTGACCTGGGAACTAAGTCCATGTCAGGCTCTGCTCTCAAGCTCCCCAGGTGACCTGTAGCTCCTCGGGGCAGCCCCTGGACTCTGTTCAGTTTGTGGCAGACCCAAGAAGAAATTGAATCAGTCAGTTGCCATCATCTCTTTGCCTTCCTCATTGCTCCTCTTGGTAGCCCCTTCCTTTCCATGAAGGACAGACTTACCGCACGAGCTCGATGGCCCTTGGAGGAGTGTCTTTGGGGCTGTACTGCTAGCATTTCTCACATCCCAGTGAAAGAGTGGAGTTTGGGGTCAGACCTGAGTTCATATCCCAGCTTGACTTCTCATCATATTTTTTATCTTAAGAAAGTTGCTTAAACTCCTAGAGCTGGTTTTTAAAAGTTTTATCTGTACAACGGGAATCATAATAACGCCTCCTTGTTTTATTACAAACATCAAGTGGGAAAAGCACCCGGTGCATGGATGTTCCGTAAGCACTGATTTCCACATGCAGGCTCAGCAAACATCGAGCCCTGCTGGGTGCCACACACAGCACTGAATTAGCCGGTTGAGGCCACTGCTGAGCTTTGGCACCGAGAATGCCTAGGTTTCAAGGACGAGCACAATGTGGTTCTGTCATCAAAGAGCACATAATGGGTCATGGTGCAAAAGGCGAGTTATAAGTGTTTACAGGGTGTAAACTGAGAGCAGGGTACCCACTGAGCCTAGAGCTCCTTCCTCTGGATCCAGAGTCTGAACGCTGGGCCCTCGCCAGGCACCTTGCTGGGATTCAAGGACACTGTTGAGATTTGGAAGAGGGAACATTATCAATCACCATGCTGGATGGCATCAGTGATTATCATCTTCATTTCCATCAAAGGTGTCTTGTGACGGGATACCGTCGAGTCCAATTTAGTCTGAATAGGGACATGGCAAGGACTTATTTTCTGTTTATGCCCTGGGCTGAACCTGTCTTAAATAATTCAGTGTTCATCTACTTCCAAACACCGAGCTTCCCCCGCTGCACCTTTTACTGCTCTATTCAGGGTCATGTGGCTGCTTGTTTCTCCTTGTCTCCTCTCCAGAAACCCACCCACCCACACCGCTGGCTGCCAGTAATGAGTGTTTTCAGGAAAAAGAGTCAACTCTTTGTACTACAAGGTGGTTTCACCTGCCTAAAGTTTAGAGACAGGCTTCAGGGCCGAGGCTCTACACAGTGACCTGTGGGTATCTTTGGACCAATTGCTTCTTAAAAAAATTCTTATGCTATCATTTAAGATTCAGAGATTTCCTGATCTGGCAACAGTTGGCTAATGCTGAGTAGCATCTGCCCCCTTTAGATGGAGCAGATGTTTTCCAATTCGCTGTAGGCCTCCACCCCTCCCCCCCAAACTTCACTCATTCATCTTGCACGCCCAACCTCATAAGCACCTTGTTGTCAGCTCCTGACATAGATGAAGAAAGAACACTGTCTTCAAAGGTGTAGCCGATTAGATGTGTCAGGAGCTAATTGGTTGGTCCCAAGACTCTGTTCCTTACTGTGTGTGAGTAGCACGAGCAGTGAGAACTGCTCGATGTCCATCCTTCCCTGGGGTGAGCGTTCCACCTGGTCTTCTTGGTTAAGAAGCTGGGATTCTAGAGCAGAGTGCTCCGCTCTGCACCAACACCCCAGTTGCGGCAGATTTCCTAAAAAAGTGAGCGGGAAGATGCCAAATGCTGAGTTGGGGAATTGTGGACACAGATGGTCATCTTTGGGGGAGTAGCTGTCTTGGAGTCCTTCTGGGTGATGTGGAGTATTAGCTGGGGTGCCGGACGCGGAGTCAGAAGACGTACATTTCAGTCTGGCTTTACCACTCGCTCATCGGGCATTGGACTTCTTAGAGTCTCTGTTTTCTCATCTATAAGATGGTGATAATGTCTAGTGTGCCTACCAGGAAGGTGGATACGAGGATCAGGTTACATGATCCTGTGGAAACATGCTGTGAAGTATAAAGTTGTGTTGAAAACCTAAGTCATAAGACAGCAGTGGCGTGCTGTGGGAGAACTCACAACTTCTGCTGTCTGAAGCGTCAAGGTAAGGGCCCCAAGCTGGGGCCATGGGACACATCCTGCCCCCTAAGAGTAGAAATGGTTGAAAAGCCATAAAAGGCAAATGATGTTTAATGGTGCATACAGTTTCTATGAAGTTCAGATTTCAGTGTCTGTAAAGTTTCATTGGAACCCGGCCACACCCATTTGTTTGTGTATTGCCTATGGCTGCTTTCACGACATAATGACAAAGTTGGGTAGTTGTGACAGAGACCAGATGGCCCCAAAAGCATAAAATATTTACTATCTGACCTTTTATCATAAAAACTTAACCAACGTCTAGGGAAGGATATGGACAGATAGTGACTCAGTCCCTCACTTCTTTTTCCTTCATTTCTTCTATCATCCAGACTTAGGTACTGTTGCAGATAGGTGGCCCAAGGAATATTTTCAGCTACAGAACCATCCAAGTACATCCTCTGTGGCCCACAGCAAACCTGCCCTTTCTGACACAGCCAAGAATTTCTCTCAGTTTAACTGCCGCTGGAGCAACGCTCCATCCCCTGGGCTCTAGCTAGGGGCACTTCCTGATGAAAACCGCAGCATTTTTCATAAAACCAATCCCCCTTTTAGCAAAAACCGCAAGAGAAGAAGCTGTTCCTGTCACAATGGGCATTTCTCCAGCATATTAACCACCAAATGGGCCTGGTGGGCAGTTCCCTCCCCTCAGGCACAGACTGACAGGAGGCACAGGGGGAAGCTACCCCTCCTATAAGCCTGCAAGAGTGTGTTAGGGCTGAACTGTGTCCCCCAAAAGATACATTGAAATTCTAGCCCCCGATAACTCAAGATGTGACGTTATTTGGAAATAAGGTTGCTGCTGATGTAATTAAGTGAGCCGAGGTCCTCTTAGAGTAGGGTGGGCCTCTGGTTCAACATGAGCAGCATCCCTCTCCGAAGAAGGAAATTTGAACCGGACACACAGGGAAGAAGAGCACCATGTGACAGTGGAGGCCGAGATTGGAGTGACGCATCCCTAAGCCAAGGAATGCCAAGGATTGGCAGCCACTCCTGGAAAGCAGAAAGAAAGGATTCTACCCAGAGAAAGGATGGCCCTGCTCACACCTTGATCCCGGACCTGTAGTCTCCAGAAGTGTAAGATAATACATTTCTGTTGTTTGAAGCCGCCCCGTCTGCGGCATTTTATTACAGCGGCTCCTAGGGAACCATCGGGCAGCTCGCCCACCCCAGAGCAGCGTTCCGATGCCTTTCAAGGCACTTGGTGTTAACCCCGTTGCACAAATGAGGCTGTCAAGGTGCGGCAAGATGCGGGAGCCGCCTGAGGTCTGGGCCGGTGGCAGAGCAGGACTCCAGCCCAGGCCTTCTGGGGCTGCTGCGATGGGTTGTCCGGGAAACTGCGTTCCTCCAGCTGGGTCACAGCATCCTCCCGGAGGCCAGGGCGCAATGGCGCCTCCGCCCCTTGTTTCCCATTGCAGAAGCAGCGCAGAGTGTTTCCCGTGAATGTGTTTGCTGGAGCTCTGAAATGTGAAGAAAATTCAGTCAGTAACTTAAAAATAGTGGAGTCGGGGGGTATGTTTTACATACATCCGTGTAGTATTTGCAGTTGTTGAGGTAATGGAAGAAAAGTAGACTCAGTTTTCTTAGTTGTATTACAGCGTCTGAAGAGTGTGTCTAAGAGATCCTTGGGGAGATATCCCAAATAAAACCTTGCACAGAAGGCGATTTAACCAGGGAAGTCTCCAGTGGCCTCCTGGGAAGCATAAAAACATTGGTACTTCCTTCTTAGGCGGCACCCGATCGCCCCAGCCCCTGGGTAACGAAAAAGTGAGATAAGCACCAAAAGCTTGTGAGGTGCTGTGCTCCTCTGCACTGAGGCGATCCCAGTAACACTTGCAGCTCACAGACTTGTCAAGAAACTCAGGCTGCAAGTGATATTCTTGCCAATGGAAGCCTGGCACTTTAAGATGGTTTTGTTCTTTATTATGAATATTTTTGAACATACAGACAAGTGGCAAGTTGTGTGAAGAACTCCGACATACCCATTCCCCAGACTCGGCGGTTACTGTGATTTTGCACCCCCGTCACCTGTGTTTGTCCTTGTGTGTGCTGAGGTATCTGGAAGCGTCATCCCATTTTACCCCTTCCTGCTGCAGTCCTCATCTCTTTAAAAAAAAAAAAAAAGTGTTGCTTTTCTGACAACCACAGAATCGTTCCTGTGCATTTGCACATTCACAGCGGTTCCTTGGGTGTCTGTGCGGCCCAGTGTGTGTGCAGAGCTCAGATCTAGGATTTTTTTTGCTGCGTGGATGGAAACGTAGGCCGTGGGGGACAGAGTAAAGCCATTGGGATGGGCAAGAGGCTGGGCCTGGGATCCAGGAAAGAGAATCTGAGGAAGTCCTCTGGGACAGGGACGGGCTCTCAGAAAGTCAGCAAGACTGGGCCCGAATGTGTGCGATCTCGGCCAGTCGAGTCCTTCCGCCAGGCTCCTCAGTGGCATTCTGCCAGCACTGGCTGGCAGTGCCGAGGGCCGCTGCCTCACGGATGCCCGAGAGTTGGATGGCCAGCCTCGGCTTTGGAGGACTCGGCATTCGTGACATATGGCTGGCGGCGCCCCGATGTGCTCTTGCTGCCAGTGAAGAGGATTGTTTCTTTCTCTGAGCGGTGTTCATTTACATGGAGAGAACTCCCCTCCCCTACCCCCCCCCACACACACAAAGGAGGGGGAAGCTTTTTTGGAATTTGTTTTTAGTGGGCTCACTCAAAAGGAGCTTTATGTTTATTTTTTGAGTGGCTCTCTGGCCTGTTGTGTCCGTTTATCATGCCTCCCCACCAGCCCTCCCCCATCTCTCCTCTACCCTGCAAACCTCAACTTCATCAAACTGTTCCTAACGACTACCACATGTCCACAGAGGGCTCAGGGGGCAGGGGAGGTGGGAGCTGGGAAATGAAGGCATCCTCCAGGGAGCACAGTAGCGTATTAAAATTCAATGGCTTAGTCATCAGAGTCTTCAGCCCAAGCACTGAAGAAAAATAAATGAATATTCTGTAACAGTCTTGCGGATCTCTCGGAGGAAGGGGGTGGCAGGGGGAGGGAGGGACGCAGGGGTTGTGGTTTTTAGATAGAGGAGTTCATGCTGTAGAGAACAATTAGGGCCTTTGCTCAGAAATAACAAGACACACTACTGTTTTCCTGCCCGATAGAAGGAGCGCACAGTGTCAGCTAGAAGGGAGCACTCCAGTACGCTAGGTCAGCTCCCAGATGAGGAAACGGGCGCTCAGGCAGGGATGTGACTTCCTTCAGAGTCATATGATGAATTAGTGGTAGAGGTGAGGCTCCACCCCAGGCCTCAGCACCTCTCTCCTCCTTGCTCAAAGAAGGCATTTTCCTTTTGCTGCTAGGTCTGCTTGGAGCTGTTGGCAGAAGGGACTCCTCTGGGCTGCCAGTGGGTCTTCAGAGCATCACTGCTTGACTGAGAACTGTCAAGCTGTCCCTGAGATGTCAGAGGACTCAGCTGGGGACTTTGTAGACTGCAGAAATGCTGGTGTAGCCTTTCCCCAGCCCCCTCCTCTCTCTGCTAGACAGGAGATCGGAAAGTGAATGTGTGGGCCGTTTATACAGCTCAGGTTTTAAGGGCTGTGAAAGACCTGCCTGCCTCTCAAACTGATTGCATCAGCTTCTCTTCCTTCATTTATGCTTCCGTCTCCCGTTTGAAACGACAGGCCCCATTGCCCTTTCCTTTGTCCTTAGATAAAGCACCTGAGTCATAAGAAAGTAAGTGCTTTCACTTTGGTGAAGTGCTAAGTTATCCATGGAAGAAGCTGGCTCTGCGGTGCCTATCTCTTCATCCGTGGCCCTTTGCACTGGATTACAGTTCCCCACTTCTGGTGACCAAGGACGTTGAAAGGTGGAGGGATTGTGAAATCTTAGGCCAGAAGAACATTTACAGGAAAGCAAAGCCAAGCCCCTTATTGTAGGGATGAAGGAACCAGGCCAGAGTCCTGGGACACACTTCCGGCTGTTCAGTGTCCCAAGGGGCCCGTCCATGACACCCACCACTGGTCCTGTGCAGGGAGAGCAGTGGAGCTGCCTGTTGGCTTTGAGTCTCTGTTTGGTTTCTTTGATCAGCATCAGGTGGAAAACCAAAAGAGGTAGAAAAAGTGATCAACTCAACTCAACTGTTGGCAGCGAAATGTCAAAGATGATTTTCTAGACTAGTTTGAAAGATCTCCCCTAGGGTAGCTAGGCAAAGTCCCACGGATTAGGGCCATTGCGCGTGATTTCCAAGGGCACCAGTCCTCTCTAGCTTCACCAGCATAATGTAGAGATGTATCCAGACCTTGGATTGTGCCGCTTCCTGTCCGTGGTCCCGGGGAAGGACCCCCCGGTCCACGTGTGCTCCTGATGTGCTGCCATTTAATCATGGAGGTGGTGTAAATGGAAGTTCTCATTTCACAGAGGACGAAATCAGGACTGAGAGAGCTAAAAAAAAAAATTGTACCATGGGAGAGTCTACGTTGGATTCCCATCCTCCCGCCCTCTGTCTACCGTGTCCCCCATCCAGGGCTCCTCTCCAAGCTGCTGCTAAAAGATCAGGAGGGCTTGGAGACCTTTCTGATGGGGCTGACACTTCCTTTTGGCCCTGCTGGAGAATAATGGTAGGGCCTGGGTCGCTTCCCTCAGAGAAGATGGCGGAAACTTTCTCTGTCAGACCATTGATCTTACAGAGCAAAGCCAATCAAAAGACAGATTCCATAAAGATGTCAGTGTGGAAAGGAGAGCTACCTGGGAGCACAGCTCCCACAGCCCCCTTCTTAGCAGGGGCTCTCACATTCTCCCTTCCGGGTCCCCAGATCCCAGCCTCCCCTGCAGCTGGCAGTGGGAGGGCTGGGGAGGAGCAGGGTGGTGGTACTATAAGCATCCCATGTGCCTCTTTCTGAGCATGCTCTTGCACTTTGGACTTGGAGGAGAGAGCTCCTGGGGGCAGGTCTGGGCTCCTGGTCTTTGTTTCCCACTGGGCCTAGATTTGAGCTCCATCCAGAGCAGAGCTCATTATCCACTGGTGCGTGGCAGGAGCTCACCAGACCCGTACAGGTGCGTGCCGCCTCTGCCTGCCAATGCAGCCTCTCCAGGAACAGGTCAGCCCAAGAAAGAGCCCCTCTGGTCACCTGGGCCCGCCAAGGGTGATAGTAAAAGTAAAGCAAGAGCAGACCTGCCGTTTATAGGCGTGGGGGTAGAGGTGAGGACTCTGTCCCCAGAGATATGCTAATTAAAAGCTGTGAACCTGCCAAAGAACTTAGGTTTAAACCCCTCCTCCCCTCCACATCCACCCTGCTCCATCCTGGTGATTGCTTTTGTTGCCAAAAGAAGCCTTTTCCTTCCCCCACTGAGCCTTTATTAAGGAGTTTCTAGCCAGGACCCAAGGCTCGGGAAAGTGAAGGATGAGCCTGGCTCTGGTGCAGACACCTGTACCCATGGACCCCTGCCCAGGAGCCCTAGCACACACTGGCTTCCTTCTGTGTCCCCTCCTTCATCACAGGCAGCGTTTCTCAAGAGATGAACCTTAATCTGTCACAGCGTCCACAGGCCCAGAGTACCTAATGGACACTAGAGTCGCCCTCACAGCCCTCCTGACTGTGAACCAGTGCCCAGAGCTGTTTCTCTCCCAGCTCTGGGCTGCAAGTGACCTCCGCACACAGCAAAGCTGGGACACATTACCTCCTTGGCCGTTTTAGTCCGTGGCTGCCTTGTCGGTCCTGTGCAGGAGCTCTGAGGCGCCGTATCGGGCCCCGTTTCCCCTGTCCAATACTCAGGGCCCTTGAGAAGCTAAAGAGATGGAATGTAGGCAACACCCGGTGGCGGGCTGCGCTGGGTAGCAGCCCCCGCCCAGGCCGCCGAGGGTTCACAGGTGAAAGCCACCAGTGAGCCAGCAGGAAGGAGCGTGGCGTGGGTCTGGCAAGCCCTTGCGGAGGCCCTTGAGAAAACAGTATCGCATTATTGTCACCATTAATAATAGCCCTTTATTTGAGCCTTGCTAGGACAATGCTCCAAACAAAGCTGAGAGGAAGAAACAGTCCCTGCCGTGGGGCCTTGTAATTTATCAAGGCTAATGGAGGAAGAAAAACCACTGGGGAGGGGATATGGGGGTGCGCCGGGGATAGATTTTAGAGTTGCCGGAGGTATAACTGGAAGATGCCCGCCACCTCCCTGAGCCTCCTGTTTGCTTTGCTGCAACCACTGTGTCTCCAGCCCAACCTTTGTCTTGTCTCTTCCGGGTCTGGGCCGCTCGAAGGCTCTGAAAAGAGCGAGAATAAAGTCAGGCTGACGGAGGTCTAGACCTTGGCTCCGACATAGCAGTGTGACATTGGACAGCTTCCCTTGTTTCTGAGCCTCCGCTCCCTCATCTGTGGGGAAGCCCTCGGCTCAGTGCTCAAGGGAGAACAAGACCCTCGCGCCGCTCAAGGAGTAATAGTCACCAAAAACAGGTGCAAGAGCACTGACGGAAAAGGACTTGCTACAAGTGTTTTTGTGCCGCTCAGAAGCTACGGATGCCGCTGCGCTTGGCCCCGACCGGTGCCGCCGCTTACTGTGAACCTACTGTGTGCCACGCACAGAGCCTGCTGTGCTTCTGGACCTCAGTTACTTCTCCATGAAAGTGTGGTCATATGGCCGCCCTCTCGCCTTTCCTGATGCGGATGTGAGTCTTCTCGTCGGGTGCCAGGCTCACCGTACCAGGGGTGTGGTGGTGGTAGGGGCTGGAAGGAAGGGTCTGAAATCCAGCACCCACCCTGCCAAGTCGGAAGTTGCACTGGCCTCAGGGAAGGCAAGCAGCCAGTAGCTGCAGCTGTGTTACAAGAAGCCTGACTTAATTTGGGGGTGGTACAGACAGCACTGTGCGGTGTTTGTTAAAAGCCAGAAGAATGCAGCTTATTCACCAGTCTGTGAAAATGGCTCTGCCTCGGGTGGGGGAAGCCAGCAGAGAATGTGCGATAGCATTTTAAAAGAGTGAAAATGCTGATAATTATAAATTTATCCTACTGCCCATTATGCATGAGGTCTAAGTGGATTAACTCATTACAGCTCCATCAGCATCAGGTTTCCTGAGACCTCCTTTCTTCCAGGGTGTATAATTCTATTCTGACCTCTCTGTTAATCTGTAAAATGGGAACCTAATCATTGTCAATGTCCATTGTCCTTCACAGGCCCCTTATCACCACCTTGGTTTCTCAGAAATAAAAATCTGGCAAAAAATAGTACATTTTTCCCATCATGCAATTGGTATAAACCCAAACATGTTGGCGGGGGGAGGATTTTTTAAGTTAATTCTTCTCTCAAATGCATGAGAAAAACAGGCCACCTACTGAAATCCTACAATAAATAGTTTTGTAAAGCAAAGAAGCATCTGTGTCTTTATCTCTTAGGTCAGTTTTTCATCGCCACAGCTATTGCTCTGGACGTTCTGGTAGCATTTCTTGTCTTCACATTAACTTCTAGCTTTCCTCTAGAAAATCTTTCAGGTTATTGAACCTACGTGAGAGAGATTGAGACAGACATGTGAACATGCCATATGAAGTATCACTGAAATGTAAGGGTGCTTGGGGCGTCTGGTGGCTCAGTTGGTTAAGCATCCAGCTCCAACTCAGGTCATGATCTCACGTTTTGTGGGTTCGAGCCCTAAGTTGGGCTCTGTGCTGACAACTCAGACCCTGGAGCCTGCTTCAGATTCTGTGTGTGTGTGTGTCTGCCCCTCCCCTGCTTGTGTTCTCTCTCTCTCTCTCTCTCTCAAAAATAAATAAACAGTAAAAAAAAAAAAAAAAAAGCAATGTAAGGATGCTCTGAACACACACAGGACAGGAAAGTTGTCTGGGATAAATGCGGCTTGTGGAGTAGCATAGAAGGAAAGCTACAGGTGAAATTGGGAGCCTCGGTGTCTCCTCAGCTCTGCCCTCACCTTTCGTGTGGCCTTGGACAGGGTGCTTGGTCTGTGTGGGTGTCCGTTTTAATATCTGTACAATGGGCGATTTCAGCGGTTAGGAAAACCCGAGAATTAAGTCACTATTATGGAATTCTTCCAGGGAGGACGTGCGGGGCCAAGTGTCCATTTGGAAGAACCGTTAGCTCCCTGTCATCAGTGCAGAGGTAGCCCAGGAAAGGTGCAGGAGGGACTTGATCTGGGAACTCCCCTGCCTCCCGGCGGCCCTGGAGCTGCGGCCTGCGCCCCCGCGTGCTCTCAGGAGCGCCGTCATTGGATTACGCTGCGGTCGACAGTTGGGACCTTGAAGATGTATTATTCAGGAGGCAGCACGGTGCCCTGCAAGTGCAGGTACCTTATCGGCTGGGATCAGATGGGTTATTCAATTCAGAAAAGCCTCATTTGGCATTCGGCTTGTTTCTCCCTGTTCCACTTGACCGCGGTCCTCATTGGCTCCCAGGGCCTCTGGAGATTTCACAGGGACACCTCAAAGTGCCGGACGGTGACTGTGATTCTGTCCACTCTGCACCTGGGCAGGAGTACCGTCGAAAGCAATCTCTCCAAAGCCTTACGTTCAGCAGAGATCTTTCTTTCTTTCTTTCTTTCTTTCTTTCTTTCTTTCTTTCTTTCTTTCTTTCTTTCTTTCTTTCTTTCTTTTGTAAGTTCATTTTGGGGAAGCTCTCTGGGGATTCATCGACTAACCTTAGGTTTCTAGGGGTGTTGAACTTTTGAGGACAGCCCTGCGCATGACCCTGTGATACACTGCCACCCCCAGTTCTGAAAAGCCACTGATTGGTGACCCTCAAATGCTTAGGAATATAACCAGTCAGCATTCTGTAAGGCTCCAGGCCAGAGCCCACCTGCTGAAAGGGATGGAAGGAGAGAGAGATACCACAGAGATGCCTAAATGTCAAAAGGCTGAATTTGCGCATGCCCAGATGAAAGAGATTTATTTCCTTGTTTCTGGGAAGGAATAGAGCAGAGCTGGGGAGGATTTTACATCCTGTCCTCCCCCCAAACAGAAACCATCCATCTTTTGGAAGTTTCTGTGGTAGTTTTTGCCCATTTTGCAAACTACTACTCGGCATTTGGGCATTGCCAGCTGCATGTCCTCTCTTATCTCACCCACCTTGTTCCTGCAGTGAAATCGCCACACCTAATTCAAACCACGGGTGTGGAACCTGACCCTCCCATCCTCATTCAGGCTCCGAGGTGGTGCCAGACACAGGGGACCTCACTAGAGAGGAGGAGTAGAGAGGGGTGGGTTGAGCTAGGATAGAGAGACCCGTGAAGCTGTTAGACCAAAACGCTCACAAGCCTGACACTAATAACAGAATAACAGCAATAACTGGCAATAGGAAGCACACTGAGGGCTTGGACTTGGCCGAGCATATGTTAACCTGTTCACACATGGGATAACGTGCACAGAGCAGTGATGCATATGTTTACACACAACCAGGTGTATAAGATAAAGTAATGCCCCCACCCCCACACATACACATCGCAGGCTTCTTAATAAGCACAGACACTTCTGTAGAGCTTTCTCTGTGCTGGGCTCAGTTCTAAGGACTATACAAACTCCAGCTCACAACAAACCTAAGAGGCAGGGGCTATTGTTATTCCCATTTTACACACACTGCTGAAGCGCCGAGGGGCTAAGTAACTTGCCAAAGCTACAGAAGATTACCCTCAGTCTTCTTCTGGGTCATTAACTCCACCTCTATCAGCCCTACCTCTGTAAACCCTTGACAAGTCTATTTTTCTCATCTGTGAAATAGGCATGATGGTTCCTCCCTCCGTCTCTCCCTCATTATGAGGATTAAATGGGAAAAAAATTAATGATAAAGCGCGAAAGAAATTTTATTCCTTATTCAAATGAGCTGTAGAGAAGGCCTGTGAGGGGTATCTAATAATGATCGATATATGCTGGAAAGAGGGATGGAGACTTATGGGCCAACACGGCACTCAACGGGGATGCCACGGGACTGCCTCTTTAACCTGGAGATCTTTATGGGACAAAACGTGTTGGGGCTTTTGAGGGCAGCTCTGTACAGTGGAGTTTTGGGGGGCATTAGGACACTCAGCCTGCAGGCCTTGAAAGGTAGCTGAGGGCACGGTCTCTGTCACGTCTTGCCCCTCAGAGGGAATCTGGGCTGGCCGGAGAAAGTGAGGCAGCACGGCCCATGCGTGCTTTGTGGGGGATTTGGTGGCTCTATGTGATCAGTAATGCTTGGGTAGAGAATCTCCCCTCTGGGGTCATGCATCAGGACCCAACTTGGCTAGAAGGTGTCTGCTCCGGGGTTGGCCTCCTGGGTTTTGTGGCTGGCTGTCCTGGTGTTAGAAGATGTGAGCAGGGCACCTGGGTGGCTCAGTTGGTTAAGCGTCTGACTTCAGCTCAGGACATGATCTCACGGTTCGTGGGTTCGACCCCCATGTCGGGCTCTGTGCTGATGGCTAGCTCAGAGCCTGGAGCCTGCTTCAGATTCTGTATCTCCCTCCTCTCTGACCCTTCCCTGCTCACGCTGTCTCTCTCTCTCTCTCTCTCTCTCTCAGAAAAAAAAAAAAAAAAAAAGAAGATGTGAGTGTGGCTGAGCTTTTCTTTCTCTGAAAAGAAAAAGAGTAACTATCAGAGAGCTTTGCTGGAGACAAGTTTGGGCTTTTCCATAAACAGGGACAGGGAAGTTTGATTTTACTGTGTTGTCCGGTATGGTAGCCACTGGCCCCCTGTGATGAAGTAAGTTTACATTTTGATTAATGTGAAATAAAATTGAGATTTTATTTCCTCTGGCCCATGAGCTGCACATATCAAGTGCCCACAGTCAAAATGGGATTAGTGCACAGATACAGAACATTTTAATCGTTACAGAAAGTTCTAGCTGTTAGCTGATTCTAGCTGTTTTGCTCCTTCCTGGGATGGGTTCTGTGGCCTCGTCCAGTCCCAAATTCCTCATCTCTTGGAGTCCCAAGGGGCTCCTGGACACTTAGTTGCTACAAGTTGCTTTTTGCTAAGTACCAATTCTAACTGCTCTGGCCATGCATTCTCTCCTCTGATGCCATAGAACCAGGTCTTCCGAAGGCACCCCGCGCTCTCGGGTTCATTTTTCTTGGACTTTCTCCCTCCTACAGGAGGACCCAAGGGTATCCGTCCACTTGGGAGCAGTTGTCCTCCACGTGTGTTCCGAATGGACTCCACTTATTCAAGTCAGGATTCAGGGGTCAGCCTTCATTTAAGACCCTTCTTTTATAAAACACTGTCTTCCAGGACCAGCTGCTCTTCTTGCTGACTCTTGGGGCTCACTTCACGCATGAGGAATTAACAGAGCTTTCTTGTGTATTTGGAATTTTATTTTTTTTAAGGTTGATTTATCTGTTTTGAAAGAGAGAGAGCTTGCACATGTGTGCGAGTGAGTCGGGGGAGGGTCAGAGAGAGTGGGACAGGAGAGAGGGAATCCCAAGCAGGCTCTGTGCTGTCAGTGCAGAGCCCGACGCGGGGCTCAAACTCATGAAATGTGAGATCATGACCTGAGCCAAAACCTGAGTCAGACGCTTAACCGACTGAACCACTCAAGCACCCCAAGTATTTAGAATTTTAACATTTCTTAAATGAGGTGGTATTTAAGCAGCTAAGCTCCTGAGAAGAAACTTGACTCCTGAGAGTGGTCTTGCGTCTGAGAGAGCTGTGCTGTGGTAGAGCTTCAGAGCAACCCCAGAAGTGAGGGGCTGCAAACAGGGCAAATTCTGGCTCATTCTTGCAGCTGCCAGAGAATTCGCCAGCCAGATGCTTCAGGATGTAATTTTCCTTTTGGGTAGCCCGTGGCTCCTAGTACCCTACCCACTGGAGTAAGCGTGTGTGTGTGCGCGCGCGTGTTGCAGTAAGACACTGAGAAAATAGATTTCGCGAAACATTTTTCACTTGGGAAGGAAAAAAAAAAGAATTATTGGCGATTTTGCCTCAAGTGTTTGGAACCTGACACCAGCCTAGTTTTCCAACATCGAGCCTCCAAATGTCACCCGTTACAGGTTGCCGACACCAACACCATGTCTCATTACCGTCTTGATTATCCCCCTACCAACTCAACCTCCTTTCCTCAAACAAACTCCTTACATCTGGAAGGTCAGAACCCCGGACAGCTTTTTACACAGCCACCGTATGGTGTTTGCTTTAGCATAGATCCACAAATGAGGTGTTATTACAGTGGAGGTGCAGAAAATTATATGACAAAACCAGGTTTGTTTCTCTGCTAAAAACCCAAGGCTGAAATACTGTAGTATTCCTTCAAGCCTGACTCAGAAGGCAAAAGGGAGCCTTTCCCAGAATTAGGGGGGCCTTCACCAGGGACCGGAGGGGGGAAAAAAATAACATTGCACTGGTCACTAGTGGCTGGGCTAGCGGTTTATTTTCTGGCTGTGTTTTATTAAATTCACGTTTTCCATTTGTTCCTCGTGTGATTTATTCATGCTTCTAGATGTCCCTCGCCCCCCCTCCCCCATCCCAGAGATTATTAACTGGCTGCAGTATGGGTGTATGACTATAAACTGACTGTAGTGTGGGCATCACAGCTGTGACCCATCGGTTGGGGTTCACAAAGAAACAGGAATGGGAATGAGTGTTGGGTGAGTGCCAGGGTATTTGGCAAGGACTTAATGCCCACCCAGTGGATTATGCCATTTTTGGCTGAATGGCAATGTCCTGAGGATTGGATTGGTCCTAAAGGAAATGATCAGGAGTTGGGTTTCACTTAGGCTTTGGAATGTCCTTGAGGCCAGTATATGGGATTACAATATATTTCCCCCTCCTTCCCCCCCTCCCCCCCGATTTTCAATCCTGGAACAAGACTGGTGGACAAGGCAAAGAATTATCTAATTTCTGCCTCATTTTCCTCATTTTTAGAAGGGTGACTTGGAACCACTCAGGAGCTTAGAAGGATCTTGAATCCTGACCACCTGTCCCTTTAGTCTGAGGAGACCATACCCCAGGCTCTCTGGAACCCCCTACCATGTACATTTGCCCCTCTTATTTCTCAGCATAGAGGAGGGAAAGGTAAGAAAGTGATGTGTCAGTTTAGTGGTGGAACTGGAGTGGGGCTCAGTCAAGACCATCTCTCCTGGCCCTAAGGTCAGAGGTCAAGTTTGAGTAGAGGACATGTGATGGAAATAGTTTGAGAGCTTAGAGTGAAGTGTTCAGTTCAACTTTAGCAAATCTCTGAGGTGCCATTTTTTTCATCTGTTAAAGGGGTTGAGTTTACTTGCCTGAAAATTGAATATGGTACATATGGAAGTACTTTGCACAAAATTTGATTTTATACTTGTGTTGTCCAGGATGATAGCCACTAACCACATGTGGCTGTTTAAATTTAAACTAACTAAAACTAAATGAAAGTAAAAATTTAGTTCCTGATACTCACTGCCTGCGTTTAAGCTCTCAGTAGCCACACATGGCACTGTAGTCACCAGTGCCATTGTATACCAGTGTAGGGGTGTAGTCGGTAATAGAAGCTTCTCTTCATTCTGAGGTCAGAAAAAATGGGGGCTCCAGAGCTTACAGTCACAAGGGAGGTTTAGCTTGGGAAATGGGGATTTGATCTAGGCTGTCACGAGCCCCAGGACTCGGGAGGTGATCTCGATTTTCTGAGCCTCAGCTTCCTCATCTGGAGCCTGGAAAACATATTAGTCCCTTACTTACAGGGTAGCCGTGAGGGTTGAATGAGACTGTTTCTGCCAGGCAGTCAGCTCAGTACCTGGCATTTCAGAAGTGCTCATATGATCCCTTGTTATTTAAGACATGATTTGTTAAGCCGTGGGTGCCGTCACTCCACCACTGCAGCGTAAGGGATACGGGCCGTGCCCTTACCACCTTCGTAAGGAAGGACAGGTGAGCTTCACCAAGGGGTGGGGGTCAAAGGAGGGAGTGTGGTCATCGTAAGGGAGTGATGGCCGGACAAGGCAGTTTTGTTCCAAGTGTTCTGAATGCCAAAAAAGTAGCCCTTCTTTGGGAGATTAAAGAAAGCGGTCAGCTCCTTCCAGTGGGCGGGAGATGGAGGAGGGGCACCGTTCCCAGGCAGGAAGAAGCTGAGATAAGCCTGGGCTTTCTGCTTCCTCTGTACCCCCTACCCCCACCCCACCCCCGGCCCCGAGTCAGCGTGGCTGTTTTCTGTGCAGCGGGGCCTGGGTGAGGGTGGAGGCTGTGTCACGGGCGGTGCTCCCGGTCCTTCTGAAGGACAGGAGTGAAGAATCCCAGGCCTCCGATGTGCCTTGGTGCAAGTGAGGAGATGAGAGATGGTGGCAGTGATGCTTCCGGCCCACAAGCGGCCAGCGCGTTTGGTTTAACAGCAGGCAAGCCTGCTGTCATCCAGGAAGAATGCTGAGGAGATAACTGGGGCCTGTCGTCCCCCGCGCGGGGAAGGGCATTAGCTGGAAAGCGGGCGAGGGGAGCTCAGGGCCGGCGCTAGTAAGTGGCTTTTCCACTGATGGCGGCCGTGGAAGCCCCACTTCTCCTGTGGGTGGAGGGATGCAGTCAGCCCTGCACTGCGCATGGGCCAGGTCATAACCGCCGGGAACGAGGCAGGAGATGACCAGGTACCCAGGTCTGGCCCACCTTACGGCTCCCTGGAGACCATCCAGCCTCTTCTGGCCCAGCCGGTGGTGTCACTGGCCCTGGCACTAGATTAGGGAGGACTCTTGTGGTTGCAAGTTATAAAAAGCATATTTGAGTATAAGGTAGAAATAGATAAGGAAAGGGATTCTTGGAAGCAAGCAGAGCCCAAAGGCAGGAGGGAGAGCGGGGCCTTGGGATGTGCCGGGAGCAGGTCCCGGAGGGTGCACCCCTCTTTCTCTCTCCCTCCCTCGTCTTCCTGCTTTCCTCTCTCCCACTGGGCTTCTTTTGTAAACAAGGGCACAGTTGGGGATGGGATAAGGTGCACCTTAGGAGCCTTCCTAAATCCCTCTTCCAGTTCTCTGAGAAGGGGTCGGTGGTCCGGTGGGGGCTGTGTCACGCTGTCACGTGACACCCTCCCACTGTGACTAGGGAGGGCTAGATAAGCAGTAGTCATTATGAGCTGCCCAGACACCCCAAAAGGTACCTGATCCTAAAGGGGAGTCAGTCCCAGCAAGAGTAGAGACATGTCTATTCCAAGAGACAGACCGAAGGAAGTGGGTTAACGACAAGTTTCAGGAAGGGGTCTGGACATCCAGCTGCCTGACTGGCCCTCCTCGGCCCTCTCCCAGGTGCGAAGTCGTGCGGTTCTGGCCTGGGGACCATGCTGCATCAGGTGGCCTTCCTTTCAGTTCACTTCCTTGAGCGTCCCAGCCAGGCTGCTCTCCCCGGCTAGGCCCCTGCAGGACCCAGAACCACCATGTGGGGCTGACCGGCTTTGTTGCTTCTCTCATGAGAGCCTCCCCTTCCCCGGTGGGTGTTGAGCCCCTTGCGGGGGAGGGTGCCTGGGGGACAGGGGCCTCAGATGCCCCAGTGGCCTGTACGCCACACCCCATGAGCACTCGGTACAGGATGTGCTGAGGAAAGCTGCTCCTCCCCCGGCGGCTGAGTTCCGTGAACTCAGGCAGAACTACAATCATCAGGAGTCATTTCAATCTCTGCCGTTTTACTTGCAGTAGATCGCCTCTCGTTTTACTACACACATCCTTGAATTGTCCTTGAATTGTTCTTCCATGGTCCAGCGGTGTCCTCAAGTCCATGGTAAGTTCCCACGGCACGTGCCTTCTATCTGTGTGGTGCTTCATTTGGAAGAACATGTTAACTTACTTGCATTGTACTTGGTCCCAGAAAAAAAAAAAGTCAAGGAGTCTTACAAAAATGTGTATGAGATGAGACACACTGAGTGAAGAATTCTCCTTTCACTTGTTCAGCAAGACCACGTCTCCCTTTCCGCCCAGAGCACCCGGCGCCTGCTGGCCGTGGGAGTGGATGCCTGGTCGGCAGGAACCGAGGAGAGGGCAGCAGGCAAGCTCCTCTCAAAAGAGCCAGTTACCCTATGGTCCCCTTGGTGCTTGGGGGAGGGTATGGGGTGTCTGCGAATGTCTCTGGCTGTACTTCTCCGACCATCTCCCTTCCATAAAGAACCCTGCTTCTTACCCTTTGGCTCTTGCGCAGACAGAACAGAAATAGCGTTGGGCTGTCTGAGCAGGCACCTCGCCCTTCACTGAGGCATGATTCACTTGGGAGCGATGCGCTCCCACGCCCACTGGCAGCCTCGCCCCCTCTATTTTGGTTTGGTTGTCATAGGAGAAGGGAGGAGCCACTCTCCTGGCATCTGAGAGGCCCCTCCCCACTCCCCTGTACCACAGCCAGCCCCTGCACCTCCTAAGCCTGGGTGGACTATTCATCAATAGTGCCCTATTGGAAGCACTATTCCACCTAGTGGAAGCAGGTGCCCTCCTTCCCTTCTTCTTTGGTACAACGTCAGGGATTCTAAAGGAGGGGTAAATGTAGAGATTAAGAACATATACTTTGATTTTTGGACCAGTGTGACTCCTGCTCAGCCCCTCACGAGTTGTGTGACCTTAAAGTTACTCAGCTTCTCTGGGCCTCAACTTTCTCATCTGTAAAATGGGGATGATGGTGTCCACCTAGACACATTATCCCAAGGATTAAATGAGCAGAGGGTGATCTCCACAACGCCTCACATGCGGCAAGATCACAGTAATGGTGGCCACAGCATTGTTAGGGAGGCACCTGATCTTCATGCTGCAGAAGGAACTTGGGGTCAGTATCGTCTCTCCCTGTGAGGGAATCTTAGTCAAGGCTCCTGGGGGTTGGGAGGAATCAATGTGCAGACTGGAAGGATGAAGAGTTCTGCCATGACTTTACTTTCTACATCCATCCCTCCTTTCCCATCCCTCCCCACGTGGGCAGGAAGCTGGCCCTAGGAGTCATTTGAGAAATTGTCTCAGTGGCCCAAAACCCTGCCACTTGATTGTGAAGCCCTCCCTTTCGCCGCAGGAAACTCATGCCTCCTTGGACCAGGAAGGGAGGGACTCTGGATTCACATTCTCATTACTTTATTCAGCAAGTGTTGACCGCGTGTACGACCAGGCACCAAGCTCCCCGTGGGTGCTGGGAACGAACCCCTGCCCCTACGGCGCTCACAGCCCGGGAATTAAAAGACTCACAAGGCCTTTGAGGAGACCTGGAGAGATGTCTCTTGCACTGACACCCCCAGTGTCCCCATATTGCCAATAGGTGAGATTCTGGCTCCTGGCCTCTACTTCCCTTACCCGCGCTCCCTGCTAGACTCTGTCACCAACGCCTGCCCCCCACAGCCCCTCCTTTCTGTTCCAGGGCAGTTTGCACACTTTGGCCTTTGCTCTTTGCTGGGACCCTACCCCTGTCTTTCTCTGACTGGGCTCCCCTGCTCTCCCAGGGCCAGCTCCCTGAGTCCCCCACGAAGCCATCCCGGCCACGGGGCACTGCCAGGGGCCATTCTGCCAGGGCCATGTGCCCCGCCTCACCAGCCACACCACCCGCTTAGTGAGCACAGGGCTGGCACTCGGCCTCCTTCAGCCCTGCTGCTCGTGTGCAGTGATGGGGCTTAACGGTGTGTCCCCAACATAGGGACCAAGTCCAAGTTAGGAGTTCAGGTGGGCTCAGGCTTGAAAGGCCTTCCCTAATCTACTACCTTGACCACAGCTGTGGTCCGGGGCCAGCCCGAGACCTGTCCCTGTTGGCACAGAGCGAGCAGGCCCAGGTGCTGCTGGGCGCCCAGCACCGGTTCCATAGCGGCCCAGCCAGCCCGGACCCCGGTGCACAGCCAACGGGAGCAGGCACGCAAGTCACAGCCGCCTCTGCAGTGAGTCCACGTTGCGTGTGTTGAACGTTCCTGGGATGTCTCATAGTTTTTACAGGTTTTAGGAGCTATCATATTGGGGCACCCAGATGGCTCCGTCGGTTAAGCGTCTGACTCTTGATTTTGGCTCAGGCCATGATCTCATGGTCCGTGGGTTCAAGCCCCACATCGGTCTGTCTGTGCTGACAGCTCAGAGCCTGAAGCCTGCTTCGAGTTCTGTGTCTCTCTCTCTCTCTGCCCCTCCTCTGCACTCTCTCTCTCTCTCTCTCTCTCTGTCTCTCTCTTTGTCTCTCTCTCTCTCTCAAAAATAAACAAACATTAAAAAAAAATTCCTACTTTGAGTAACAGCCAGCTTGGCTTCTAGGAATGTGGGATGGAAATGAAGCCATAATCAAAGTGGGGAAGTTCCTTTTTTTAATGGGAGGGCATCCAAGTCATTCAGGGTGTTGGGGAGGGGGGAACAGGAAGTCTGGGGTCCCGGCTAGGCCCCTCTGTGCTTCCACTGCTATTTGTGCGGGAGGGCAGCTGGTGGTCACACACTGCCAGGCACTGACAGCAGAGACCAATACATAAATGACAGACACTTGTTCCCCCAGGCTGAAGGAGGCCTTGCTCTCTGCCGGGGTCCGCGTGTTTCTGTGGTTGCTGCATCGAAGGCTGGGACTCTTCCCTGGTTTACAGAATGTTCCAGAACAGTGCAGTGGCTCCACGGTGGGCTCCTAAGCTGAGTGCATACCTCAGTCCCCCAGACAGAGCTCTAGTCTCTCCCTGTGCTCCTTCGTGTAAGCACTCAGCGTGCACGTGCCTTTTGCCCAACAGAAAGCACCAAGATGCTCAAATTTGGTTTTTTTTCCTCCCCTGTGCCTCTAAACCTATTTCTTCATGTACAAAATAGTGCTAATAATAGCTTTCCTCGCAGAGTTTTCAGGAAGGTTAAATGGAGCAATGTGTGTAAACTGGAGCCCTTAGCAGGGCGTCTGGTCTGCAGTAAATGTCCAGTGTCATCTGGTGCTGGGATTGGCTGGCTAAGACTTCTTGGGCCGTTCTTCTGTCTGGAACGGGCTTGACTCCTGAGCAGACAGGGCTCTCACTTTCTTCTTCAGAGTTGCTGAGGGGGCAGAGGTGGTATGAGGAGCCCACCGGCAGCTTGTAACAGTGGCTGTTCCAGCTCTGCCAGCCAGCAGGCCGAGGCGGATGCACACAGGAGGCGCTGGCCTAGCTTTTTAAAAGCGGAACTTCTGGCAAAAAGTGATTTGTTGGGCACCCCAAGGCTCAGCACAAAGAAACACCTTTGTGTAACATAGGTATGAAATCTGTGAAGAGCAAAACTTAAAAAAGTGAGGTTTTCTGCTGTAAGGGGGTGCAAAGCAAGTTGGGATGGCTGGGTGTGTAAATAGTGGGGGAAAGGCATAGGGAGACAAGATTTGTCTTCTAGGGGCGCCTGGGTGACTCAGTCAGTTAAGCGTCCGACCTCAGCTCAGGTCATGATCTCAACGGTTCGTGGGTTTGAGCCCCGCATCGGGCTCTGCTGACAGCCAGCTCAGAGCCTGGAGCCTGTTTCAGATTCTCTATCTCCCTCTCTCTCTGACCCTCCCCTGCTCATGCTGTCTCTCTCTCTCAGAAATAAATAAAACATTAAAAAAAGAAAAAAAAAAGATTTGTCTTCTAAAAAAATGAACAAAAATCCCTTTGGTCACAGATTGGACAAGAGCCTGCCCAACCTTGGCCACTCTTTTTGAACTTGTTTAAGGAAACCCACCGTGACTGCTTTTTGTTTGGCTAAAGAGTATCTGAACAGAATCCTCTTCTAGGAAGGGAGATAAGGACCAGGAACCAAGGGGTGACTCCAGGCCAGTCACCACATCCCGCCCGCGAGTCCTACGAGAGGCTGGGCCGGGCATAGGGCCTGCTCTGGGCACTGGGCCCTGAGAGACACTTACACGCTCTTGGATTCCAGTCTGTCTAGTGGAGAGTCGGCCCCATCCAGGCACGACTGGGTGTGATCATGACAGAGGCGACCTTAGACAGGAAATGTTCTCTAACTCAGGGTGTTGGGGAGGGGGGAGCAGGAAGTCTGGGGTCCCAGCCAGGCCCTTCTGTGCTTCCACTGCCATTGTGCGGGAGGGCTGCTGGTGGCCACACACTGCCAGGCACTGGCAGCAGAGACCAATCTATAAATGACAGACACTTGTCCCCCCAGGATGAAGGGGGCCTGCTCCTCTGCTGGGGTCCGCGTGTTTCTGTGGTTACAGCATCAAAGTGCAGGATTCTTCTCTGGTTTACAGTATGGTCCAGAACAGCACAGGGGGTCCAGATGCTTCTGCAGGGCAGGGACCGGCCCTGGAGGGGAGCAGATAGGTCCTGGGCTTTTCAGCCATACCTGGCTGCTGGACCTTTTAGCCAACTTCCTACAAATAAGGCCAAGTGTAATTTAATTCTCAGAGAGAAATCTGCTCTAAAGAGCCTTTCTATCCCTTAGGAAGAAGTGTTCCATGAGGAGCCTGATTTCTGCGAATGGTTTAATAGAGGGCAAAGAAAATCAACCCTGAAACCAGATGGCTTGTGTCTGAATCCTGGCTTGGCCTGTTAGCTGTGGAAGCTGGGCCAAGTTAGGTCACCTCTCTGGGCTTCAGTGTTCTTATCTGTCATGTAAAGAGCAGTTTATGAGTGCCAGATTCTGTTCTAAGTACTTCGTACTTTAATTTCTGTATTCCTCAAAAACAGCCCAGGGAGGTGGGTTCTATTATTATCTGCCTATCACCATACTGGAGGCACCCAACTCATCAGCAATTATGCCTGTTAACAATTTATAATAGTGCCTGGGTCATAGTGTGCTCTCAATAGATATCATTTATTTTTAATTTTCTGTTGGGTGCTTCCATTCTGCCCTTCAATAGCCAGGGTTGGACTTGGGGTATTCTTTGACTCAAGAATATTCGTGGGGGATTTGGCTGATGAAAGATGTTAAAGGACAGGCATCAGAGAGAGAGTAGCTGTCTTGAGTGAAATCTTCAAGCTCTAAGATGGAGAGATGCCCACCGAAGTGGCCAGAAGTACCTGGGATGGCCAGTACCAGGCTTGCGCGTCACTCTCTGCAGGCGGAATTGTCCCCGTTGGGGGTGGGGGGCAGGGGCAGCATTGTCACCGTCCCCAGGCTAGAGACCAGCTGACTATTCGAGGCCATTCCCTGCCCTTCTTGCTTCCGTTGCCCCAGGACCTCCTGGCTCTGAGGGACTTTCCCTGACCCCTAGGCCAAATTAGCCCTTCTGCTCCAAGTGCTCAAACACCTTCTCTTAGTACTCATTCATTCATTCATTCATTCATTCATTCAACAAATGTTTACCAGGTTCCTGTAATGTGCCAGCTACTGTCTTGGGTGTTTGGGGTATGTCAGAGGGTGAAACACAGATCTCTGCCCTCATGTTCCAGGGGGGTTGGGGGGAAATGGGAAGATGGTCAGCAGTGAAAACAGTAAGTATATAGTGTGTAGGAAGGTGGGAGGTGGGAAGGGAGAAATGGGCAAGAATGGAAGGTGGGTGAGGCGGGCAGGGGGTGGAGTCGGCGTTTGAAATAAGGGAGTCAGGGTGGTTCTTAATGAGTAACACAGGCTGCAAGGAGGTGAGAGAATTTGCCATGTGGAAATCTGGGAGAAGAACATTCTGAGCTAAAGGGACAGCCTGCCCAAAGGTTTGCCCAGTTCCAGTGAGTGAGACGGGAGGCAGTAGGATCTGAGATGTCCTGGGGCCATCCCCACAGTCCCCTGCAGGCCATTTTCAGGACTGCACTCTGCGTGAGATGGGGAGCCCTCGGAGCACTTTGAGCAGAGGGGTAATGTGATCTGTGGTATTTATTAAAAGGGTGATTCTGATTACTGTGTTGAGTCTAGGCTTGAAATGACCTCCTTTAGAATTTTTTGATTAAGGAGCGCCTGGGTGCTCAAATGGTTAAGCGTCCAACTTCGGCTCAGGTCATGATCTTGCAGTTCATGAGTTCAAGCCCCACATCAGGCTCTGTGCTGACAGCTCAGAGCCTGGAGCCTGCTTCCCTCTCTCTCTCTCTCTACCTCTCCCCTGCATTGTCTCTCACTCGCTCAAAAATAAATGAACATTAAAAAAAATTTTTTTTTTGATCAACATCTCTTTCCTCTTAGATTGTAAACCTCCCATGGCCAGGGCTGTGGTCCTGTTTGCAGCTCCCAGACAGTCCTGTGTTTTCAGTGCAAGAATAAAAGAAGGCCTTTCATCACAGGTGTGATAGTAAAAGGGCCGGCGGGCAGCACCCCGGAAGTCCACCTGAAGGACCAGCCTCTCTCTCACCTGTGGTGGGACAGTGGGACGGCTCTGTGTTCGAGTTCTGCTGATGGCAGCCACGATGTGGTTCAGCGCTCAGGGTAGAGGAAGCAGTCTACCAGAAAGCTTTTATCTGTCTCCATTATACACTTGGCAGGAGGAGCCCCGGGGAGGAGGGAGGGCTGAGTCTGAAGACAGCTCTCCTGTGAATAACCCCAAAGCGTGGCTTCTTCTCATCCCTTTGGATCAGAAGCCTAAAGCATTTAAACAGCGTGTCCAAGTTCACCCAGCCCTGGGCTGAGGTGGGTGCGGGGCCGGGTGGGAGTGACTCTTTGGAGCCAGCCAGCCAGACTGGCCCTAAACCCCACTCCCACCCACTCTGGGGAGGGCAGATGACCTTAAATGAGATGATCTCCATGAAAGGCTTAAGCGGCCACAGAGTAAGTGCTCAGTCAGTTACAATGAAGGCCCCTGGGTTGCCACATTTCCAGTGCGCTTTATTATCCTTCATTTTGTGCTGGGGGCCCAGCCATGGATTATTCTAGTCACATGCTAAAAATGTGCAGGGTGTTCAGTCCCTTTGTGTTGCCAGTGAAACTGCTGTTTATCTACTTCAGCCACAGCAGCCCAGGCCTGCTTCCCTTTTCACTCTGAGCTTTCAAAGGTAAGGGCAGTCCTGATAGAATGACCTCTTATCTCTTAAGTGTTTCAGAGCTGTTTATTCATTTAACAACTGGAAGTGATTTAAAGAGAGAGAGAGAAAGCACCCCTTTTGGTCAACAGGGACCTCTCCTTAGGTCGCTAAGGACCTAAGAGTTCTTAGGAACCATCCTTGTTCCCCAGGCGGGCCCGGCGTGGGGTGCTGGTACCTGAGCGGGTGCTAAGGGAGAAGCCGATCTGTACCCAGGGCTGGTGCAGAGCCCGGCGTGGCGCTGGTGTGGAAACATGGGTGGTTTGCCCATTACACAAGTGGGGCCATTTTGCAGTGTTAGACTCAGGAGCCTAAGCTTCTAATTCCATCCTTTCCGCAGACACATCCACTCCTGTCCTGGGGTAGCAGAGTGATCTGGGCCACGCCTGGAGGGGTTTTCCAGGATGGTTTTGTACAAGCCAGTGGGATACCCTCCGCTGAGTCACCGAGCCGATACCTGGGGCGGGGGCGCATCCTGCTCTGGATGTCTCGGCTCCATTCTGGTCTGACCGGATGCGTGACCTTAGGGCTGTCTGTGGATGGGCTTCGAGCTCTCACCTTCCAAACACTGACTCCGCCACGTCGCGTCCTCACAGAAGCCTTGTGAGAGAACCAGAATTGTTCTGCACAGACAACAACAATAGACAGTAACCATCTGAAAAATGGGGATAAGACGGGGATCTCTCCCCCGGGATTATTTTGGAGGGTTAAAGGAGGTACTGGATGGGAGGTGTTTAGCAAGAATGCTGGAATACAGTACATGCCAGTAGGTGTCGGTGATTTCTTTGTTGGGGGCGGAGAAGGTTATGGGTGAGGACAGTGGGGTGAGGAAGGGTCAGGCCAGGAGGCTGGTACCGGCAGAAGCGGGGCTTGAAAGGGGTGGTAACTCCCACCCCTGCTCCCCGTCCAGGCGTGGGGGGCACAGCCTCTCCGCCTGCAGCTCTGGCTCTTCCCTGTGCTCAGTGTGACAGCTCCCTGCTCCTCCAGTCTTCTGCCTCAGCAGGGTCTCCCACAGGCTGCCTGCGAGCTGGGTGCGCAGGGGGAGATGAGGAGGGGTGTAAGGAGAAGGCAGGGGAGCAGGGAGAGGTGCCTTAGCCTGGGAGAAGCCTTGGTTTTGCTGAGGTCAGGCCCCTCAGGGAGGCCCCATAAGTGACCCGCAGGCCTCCACTCAGCGGCGGCAACCTGGGTGACTTCTTTCTGAGCTGCAGTCCCCCCTTCTGGAAAATGAAGATGGCGTTGTGCCCATCCTGTGGGGACTTTGGTGGGGATCAAGCAAGGCGCAGACGTGATGCTCCGTGGCCTGCGATAATTCGCTAGATCTGTCACTCGACCTTAGGACAGAGAAGACCCCAACGGTCATCTTCCCCATGGCTCCACAGCCCCTAGACCCCCAGGACGCTGGCGCCTGTCCTTCCCTCGGAATTAATGCAGTTGCAACAGTAGGAAAGCTCTCTTACAGTAGCCCTCCCCTCCCACCAGCTCCCCCCCAGGAAGGAAACCCACCGTGGCGTGGTGCATATGATGCAGCTGTGAGCTGTGTCACTGTCACACCACGGCCGCCCCATGTCAGATGATGCACACTGAGCACCTGACAGGCCGGGAGGGCGTGGCAAGGTCTGACTCATGGGTGACAACAGACTTCACAGATCTGTGCCTGAATGGGTCTTGGTTTCACGTATGGAAGGCAAAGCCCAGGCTTTGCGCACAGAGTCGTAATGCAGCCTCAGAGTGGGGGTTTCCCGGAGCACAGTTACAGAGCGAACCTTCAGGAGCCTTCAGATGCGGGGCCTGGGCACAATTTATTCTCTGCTTTTTTATTCTCTTGTCTGTCCCAGCAAACAAGGGGCTGGGAGGCAAGGTCACCCTGTGGAGCCTTTACAGGACACCTCGGAAGGGATTAGCTTCTCACAGCAGGGGCGGGGGAGAGTCTGTGGCCTGTTTCCGACTGAAACTCAGCCGGGATCCTAAAAGCATGGCGTCTTTCCCAGATGCCAAAGCGGGAAAATGTTTTCATATTAGAGTAAAATGTAGCCAAAGTTACATTCAGTCTCAAGAAGAATACAAGATTGGCAGGATCTCTTAACAATAATAGTATATGGATATAGATGTAAAACAAGCCTGCTGGGCCCTTTTCCAGGCTCCAACCTGGACTTCCCAAGAGACACCTGTGTGGTCCTTGATGTCCTTACGGTGTCTTCTGCTCCAGTAGCATCTGGGTGGCTCAGTCAGTTGAGAGTCCGACTCTTGATTTTGGCTCAGGTCATGAACTTAGTTCATGAGTTCGAGCCCCGCATTGGGCTCTGCGCTGACGCTGAGGAGCCTGCTTGAGAATCTCTTTCTCTCTGCCTCTCCCCACCCTCTCAAAAATAAACTTCTTTAAAAAAAACACACAATAGATACTGTGTTTCCACTCCATCATTTCTTCAGTTCTGCAGTGGCACATGGGCAGCAGGGATGCTCGTCATCTGGCTGGGAACTCAGAGGGTGATGTAGGCACCTTTGGACTGTCCTTGGGTGAAGGCTGCCTCCTGTGCCTACCCCCCTACCCTACCCCAGAAACACAAGTGCGAATATGTGATTACATTCTCCATTTCCCCTTTGTTGGGCTATAGAACAGAGGTATTAATTCATTTAATCTTCACAACACCCCATGAAGGAGGTTACTGTTATTTCCAATGTACAGATGAGGAAACTGAGGCAATGAGTGGTTAAGTAATTTACCCGAAGTCAAACAGTAACTGGTGGAGCTGAGACTAGAACTCAAACCATCTGGCTCTCAAATTCTTTTAACTACCATGCCGTAATGCCACTCTTCTAGGAAAAAGGCAACTGGCTGGAAAGCCTCCTATCTCTCTCTCTTTTTCTCTTTCTCTTTCCCTTTCTCTCTCACTGCCCATAACCTGTGAACTTGGTCTTCTGGAAGATTTCAGCCCTGGCATTCAAGATGCTTTGATGGACTGGGCACAAGAAATGAGCGATCTAAAATTCTGCTGCATTTTTAGTTTATTATTAGACAATCTCCCATCTCTGATTGACCAGTGCTGACAGTGGTGGGGGGACCTTCTCTCCAGGGGGCTGGTTGTCATTGGAGGAAGCAAAGCCCTGTGTTGGGATCCCATGTGCTTTGTCCAGGTGGATGGTCAGAGTGTCCCTGGAATCCTGGCCTTTGGGCTCTTCCTGTCGTCAGTGGCTTGGCCTCACCGCTTACAAATGGAGTGAGTTCATCAAATGGAAGTTTCAGAAACTGGGAAGGAGGGCGTTCTTTGAGAGCTGTCTTGGTCCTAAGCTTTAAGGGGATGGGGCGGGGGCATGGCCTGCATGCACACAACCTTTTCTTCTCCTCTGTTCTTAGAAGCCCAGAAAAAAATGGACTGTAATGAATAGCAGTTGAGGTTATGACGATTTTCATAGGAATTATCAAATCTTCTGTGTCCATTAAACCATCTTTTGTGGTGAAGAAACTGTGTAACTGAAATAAGGAACTCCACCTGACTATTAAGTGATAATTCAGTCCCCCAGGCTCTTGGCTCTTTATCCATTATCTTAAAAAAAAAAAAAAAAAAAAAAGAAAAAGAAAGGAAAAAATCTGAGGCAACTTGCTTCTCTGGGAAAATGGTCAATTCAGACTAGAACATCTTCCTGCCCTTTGTCTGGCGGTGGGTCTCTGGTGGATTTTTGCCAAGAGGCGGGGAGATGGTGGGGGAGGGGGCCTAGGGCAGAGAGAGAGTGGACAACCGCGGTTAGCGCCCCAAATGTCAGTTTTTTCCATAGACTCATCAGAGAGGCTTACCTAGTACTACAGCACAGGCCTGAGTTACAGGAAAAGGCCCGTCTTGCAGTTTGTTTGGGTAGTTATTCTTTGCTGGCAAAAAGCCCGGGGTGGGGGTGGGTGGGCTAGGAAAGAGCTAGAAGCCTGAGCGAATTCTTGGTTGGCTCAGCCTCAGGGTAAACTGCTTTATGTGTTTCTGAAAAGCTCTGTAGGTGGGAACCAAATCCAGGAGCTAATGGAAGGGTGGGCACTGATTCTCACCGCCCCCCTCCAACTCTTTATCCGAGGTACTCATTTCAGGGATATTTCCTGAGCACCAGGGACCCAGTGATGAAGAGGCCAGATAGGGCCCTGGCCCTCATGGGGCTGCCAGTCAGCAGAGAAAACAGATGCCAGTGATCACAGTGGGATGAGATGAGTAATGAGACCAGACACCACGAAGTCACTCCCAGTGCAGGCAAGTCACTTCGCTTCTATGCCTGCCTCTGTCATTTATAAAGTAGAGCTCAGACCTCCCCTCACAGGCTGTTGCAAGGCTTAACGGGATTGTATATGTTAAGTCCTTGGCATATGGTAGGGCTGGATTAATATTTATGCCAATGTATGGATGAATATGAATATGGTCATATGGCAAATTGCTATTTGTCCAGCAAATATTTGTGGAGCACCTACTGTATCCTGGCCATTGTTCTAGATATTAAGACTATAGCAATGAATAAAACAGACAAAAACCCTGCTCCACGGAAAATATATAGTATTCACGAAGAAAACAGTTTAGTAGAATACACAGGCTATTTGATGGTGAGCAGTATAATGGAGAAAAAAATGTAGGGAATGTGAATAGGGAGTTGGAGGTGAGCAGACACAGGTCAGGGAAGACCTCACTGAGAAAGCTACATCTCTGAAAAGCACTAAAAGAGGTGAGGGAGGGAGCTAGCCTTGCAAATACTTAGGGGCATTTCAGGAACAGGAGCAGCAAGTTCAAAGGCCCTGTGGCTGCATCATGCCTGCTGTGTTAGAACAGCAAGGGGGCCAAAGAGGTCAGGGTATGGGAGATGATAGAGGGCTCTGAAGCCAATTTAAAGACCTACTCCGAGCACACTGCTGGGTGGAAGGAGGGCATAGGAGGGCTTTGAATAGAAGAGAGGCATTATCAAACTTGGCGTCTTGGTCTTAACAGGATCCTTCTCTTTGTTTCATTGGGAATGAAGTAGAAAGAGAGGAACAGGCAGATCAGCTAAGCCATTGCAGAAAGCCAGGTGAGCAACGATGGTCTCTTGGACCAGGTTGTATCAGGGAAGAGCGGAAAATGGAAATTGATCTCCTCAGGAAAACCGCACATTTTTGAGTAGAAATGGCCTGCTCTGTCCCACCCTGACCTTCCTTCTCAGATGCCAGAGGAAATTGATGGTAACTAGGGTGCTCTGGCTCCCTGCTAGTCCCCCTTGAGGAAACCAGAGTGTCTTCAAAAGTTCAGGCCAGGGGTGCCTGGGTGACTCAGTCAGTTAAGCGTCTGACTCTTGATTTCTGCTCTGGTTATCATCTCACTGTTCTGTTCAGGAGATCCGTACCGGGCTCCCAGCTGACAGCACAGAGCCTACTTAGGATTCTCTCTCTTTGCCCATCCCCTGCTCACGGGCTCGCCCGCTCTCGCGCGCGCTCTCTCTCGCTCTCTCTCTCTCTCTCTGTCTCAAAATAAACAAACATTTAAAAAACACTATCAAGGCCAGACTTTCTCTTCAAATAAGATGAGAGCTACAGAAATACAGGTGGGCTGGAACTGGCCTATCCTTGGAAGGGAGTGCTTCCAGGATTTCATTCCTTTGGCTGAGGCTTTGTTTTCTTTGGGGCTTCTTGGTGCCCTGTCCCCACAGGTAGTTGTGATTTAGGGAGAATTGCCTTTAGGAGGACTTCCTGACCTCTTGACCGTATAGCCTGGGGCTCTTCTTGAGAGGAGCCTACATTTAGGCCAGCCTGAATTGGGCAAGTTCAGATTTACACAAATAATACTTTAGAAAGTGAGAATATTCTTTACAAAGAGCATATTGTGGCAATCATAAGAATCACCAGTAATCTGGCAAAGGAATTTATAGAGATAACCAGAAAACCATTCACAATCAGAACATCCAGAAATATTATGAGGCTGTAGTCATGGTAATTGTTATAAAAACTACCAATATTGTTTATTTTATATCCACTGGCACATTTAATTTTTATATCAACCCCATAGAAGTGGTGCTGTGGGCTCTGTTTTACAGATGGGAACACACACACACACACACACCACAATTCAAAGGTAGGTGATCTGTCCCCAAAGCCGCTGCTCTTGGCCATGACTCTAAACAGCTTGCTTTCCTTGTACAATTTAAAAGATATTAAGTCTTTATGTTTACATTCAACTTTCTCATAAACTTGAGGATCACAGTACTAGCTGCCAGAACATTTCCATGGAACCTAGAGCTGAATCCCTGAAGGTTCCCAGATGGCTCTGGCTGGCCCAAGACACTGAGGCTGTCTAGAATGATTAGGGCAGAGGAAGGTGCTAATCCATCAAGGAGAGGCGCTTTGCAGCTGATGTGAATTCGTTTATCTCCCCCTCCTCGCTCTTTGTCTGTTTATCCTCCCTCCTCCCTCCTGGGCCCTGCCGACAAGCCTGATGTATGGGCATCTCAATCACTTCTGCTTCCCCTGGAGATCAAGGCCAGGCCTTGGGCCCTGAGGCCTCCCCGAGTAAATCAGTAAATTGGGGGGAGGGGTGCAGGGAAGGGATCAAAAGAGAATGGGGTCCTCTCTGCTTCTAACTACCTGTAATCTGCCGCATACCCTGAAGATGGGGGAGGGGGGAATCCCTTCCTCTTCTCCTTCCCCCCACCTGACCTGATCTTACAAGAAGCTGCCGGCTCTGGGAAATCTGGAGGGACCAGGTCTTTCTCCATCTCTGCAAATAAGCTCTCTGAAAGCTCTCGACGAACCAGTCCAAATCAGGAAGATTTTTTTTTCTTGAAAAGCACATGAAACTGTATCCTGTGTTTTCCACCCTTCACACAAGGCCAGAGGTGGAAAACAAGTGTGAATTCTCTAAACGCCCATCAGAGCAAAGGAAGACGAGAATTTCTGTATTTTCTCAGCTATTTCAAAATGCATTTGTAGATTTCCAGTGAAGAGATGTTTCCAAATGACCTCTCCTTTCAGGGAAAGAGCTCCCTCTATTTCAGTTCTTAGTTTTTCTTATCTTCTTCCCTCTAGCCTCTATCTTTTTTTTTTTTTTTTTTTTTGGCCATTGTTACTCCTCCTCCCCCCAGTAAGAATCAGCAGGGCCTTAGCCCTCGGCCGGCAGCACCTCCTTTCCGTTGTGGAGGAGACTGGCCTGCTGCTGGGCAGGTGAGAAACCAGGACCACACAGCTCTCTGTTCAGGGCTTCGCTCCCTGGAAGGTTTGTGTCGGGGAGGAATGCATTCCACTCTGCCCTTCTGGCTTTAGCTGTTACCTGGGGCAGAAAGGCCGTTCAGTTAGCTCAAGGCTGACCCCCTGAAGCTAATTAGTGCCTTAAGCTGGACGGAACAGCCCGGATCAGGAAAAGCTTTGCAAAATGGCAATTAGTGACGGGTTGCTTGTGGCTGCTTCCCAGGGCTTGTGGCTCATAACCAAACGGTGGGCTCCCCACTCAGACAGGGTCCTCTCCAGACTCTGACAGGCAAATCCTTTTAGGAAGGTGGGATCACAGACACCAGTTCCTTTGGACCTTCCCCTCCGCCATCCCCGTCCTGTGGGGTTGGTTGAACAAGGGCTAATTCATTTTGAAGTAGTAGGGATGTGGCGGCTTACCGCAGGGACCGGACCCTTCCACTTCAGATGATGACGACAGAAAGAGCCCAGCTATGAGTTTATGGAGCTCTTGCAGCATCAGGCATTGAGCTTAGGGCTTATGTGCATTTGCCCTCTTCATTCTCACCATAACCGCGAGAGGGAAGACACCATATCCATTTTACAGATGAAGAAACTGAGGCCTAGAAGTCAGATAAGTTACCCAAGTCACAGCAGAACAGCTAGTTAATGACATTCATTCTTTTCCCCCCCAGAAGATATTTACTGAGCAGCTATCATGTGCCTGCGGTCTCTCAGGCAACTCCTGCCAGAAGTTTGCATCTTGGAGGGGAGCATCCGACAGTGAGCATCGAAGCAAACAAACACAGCAGTCTGTGTATCAGTGCTTCAGCAGGATTGAAAGGATGCTCTTCCCTGCCTGAGCCAGGATTCCCAGAGGTCCCTAAGGCTGATGGGAGCAGGTAGCATTATCCGGTATCCTGGGTGACTCATTAGGCAGAATTAGTCACCTGATTGTCCCTGGTCCTCAGTACTGCCAGCTCGCCTTATGTTTTCATGAGGAAACAATTACATGCAAAGCGCCTTTGAGAAGGTTTTATGAGAAGCAGAGCCAGAGCTGAGATGGCAGGTATCCCTGTAATGCTGGCACTCCGGTACACAGTGGAGAATTGCATCTCCCCTCTGCGGGGTGGACCCAGCCCTGGCGCCTGCCCAGCTCAGCCTCACCCTCACCCTGGGTGTCAGTAACTTTCCTGTTACCAGTGAAAGTCACTCAGGAATTTCCCTTGATGGGGAAGCCCAGGGCAATTCATTGCGGTTCTGGTGTTCTGGGTAGAGCCTCTGCTCTAGGCAGGCCAGGGAGTTATCATCAGCTGTTAGCAGTTCCTGCTTGAGGTGGGAGCCCCCGTCCTCTCCCTCCCCCCATCTCACTGAGTCAGTGCTCCGCAGGCCCTGCCTCGGTGTCCACAAATAACTCTGCAGCACGATTTCACTCTGGAACCTCTTCTGCCTGACTTAGGCCTGCTTTGGGCACCTCCTCCCAGGAGCTGCCCCAACGTCTGCCCCAACCCCAGCAGGGGAGGGGCCAAGAGAAGGGGAAATCCCTTTACTGAGCCAGTAGAAAGCCAGGCCACCTGGCACCTGGGGGGCCAGCTGTGGACACAGTCCAAATTTGGGAAAGAAAGTGTAGCATAAAACTGTGCAGATCTTAATATATATACATATATATTATTATCATATTATATATTATATTTACATACATACTTATATGTATAACCAAGCATAATGAGCTGAAAAGATGTCCACAAAGTATAGGATTTAATGTTAGGATAATAATGACAGTATTTTTCACCTATCAGTGAAAAATATTGATATGTTAACATATACAAAACTCTACTTGAAGAAAAAGTATACACAATATTCATAAATTATGCCTAGAAGGTTAAGAGTAAATGAAACGTCCTTTTTTCTCCACCATTCCATCTTTTGGGCCTAACACAGTGCCTGGTCCTCAGTGAGGGCTCAATAAAAATGTTTTATGAATGGGTATACAAATCAATAGATATTATGCAATCAAGTATTGCAAGTTCTGTATGAGATAAGTGTCTGCAGATTTGAGACAGATTTTAGACATTACAGGACAGGTCACATTACTGAGAATTAGGGAGGTACACATGATGTTTCTGGCACATTTTTTTTTTTAAAGAATTTACTTATTTAATGATATTTTATAAACTTTTTACTTTAGAATAGTTTTAACTAGAGGTGCCTGGGGGGATCAGTCAGTTAAGCGTCCAACTTCGGCTCAGTCATGACCTCACAGTTTGGATTCGAGCCCCGCATTGGGCTCTGTGCTGACAGCTCAGAGCCTGGAGCCTGCTTCGGCTCTCTCTCTGCCCCAACCCCCCTCACACTCTGTGTCTTAAAAAATAAATAAACATTTAAAAAATTTTACAATAGTTTTAGCTTTACAGAAAACTGTACAGCAAGTTCCCAAATGCTCCACACCTAATTTCCCTTATTATCATCTTAGATGTGTCACATTGTACATTTGTCACAATGAATAAAGGTATATTGACACATGTTGACTGAAGTCTATATAAACTCCAATAGAATTTCCTTAGTTTTTACCTAATGTTCTTTTTGTTACAGAATCCTGTATTATATTTAAAGTTATCACGTCTCCTTGAGATTCCTCTTAGTTTCCCAGACTCTCCTTGTTCTTGGTGAGCTTAACAGTTTACAGGAGTACTAGTTGTGTATTTTGTGGAATATCCTTTAATTTGGGTTTGTCTCAGGTTTTTCTCACGATTCTGTTGGGATTGTAGGTTCTGAGGGCAGAAGGTCACAGACGTAAAGTACCCAGTTTATCACATGCTTTCAACATGACGTATCACTGATGATGTTAACCCCTCCCACCTGGCTGAGACAGTGTTCGGCAGGTTTCTCTACTGGAAAAGTGCTCTTCTTCCGCCAGACCCCCCAAACCATCCTCCCCAGAGGGAAGTCACCATGCCCAGCCCACTCTTAGAGGGAATGAACTTCTGCCTCACCTCCTTGAGGGGCAGTGCATCTACATAAATTAGTTGGAATTGTTTTGTACGAAAGATTTATCTATTTTCCCAGTCATTTCATCATTATTAATCATGGATATTTGTTTTATAATTTGGATTATAATCTAATGCTATGTTATTTTTTATTGCTCAAAGTGTTCCAGCTTGGGCCTTGGGAGCTCTTTCAGTTGGCTCCCGCATCCCTTTGACATGCCCTGTCATGTTCTTTTTGACCACTCTCTTACTTTCTGGTGCTATCACATGCTCCAAGCTCATCTTTTATTTATTTATTTATTTTTTTTTTCTGAGGTACCACAGAGCTCATGCTCAAGCAATTCTACATGTTTTTAGGGACCTCAACATGACATCAAACTTCATCCTTAACTGACTGAGGATAGGGATATCTCTTTCTGTTTGCAGAACCTATTATAGATCTTACATTTCCCTTCTTGAGTTTCTTTTTTTTTTTTTTTTTTTTTACAAATAGTTTATT
>NW_024080706.1:2199623-2255495 GCF_003009895.1 Hyaena hyaena
GTTGGTTGCCTATTAATTTTCTGGGTTGTTTCCTTGGCTGTGCAGAAGCTTTTAATCTTGATGAGGTCCCAACAATTTATTTTTGCTCTTGATTCCCTTGCCTTTGGGGATGTGTCAAGTAAGAAGTTGCTGCGGTGGAGGTCAAGGAGGTTGTTTCCTGCTTTCTCCTCTAGGGTGTTGATAGTTTCCTGTCTCACATTCAGGTCCTTTATCCATTTTGAGTTTATTTTTGTGCATGGTGTGTAAGCTCATCTTTTATAGTGCTGCTGTGTTCCTAGAATCTGCCATTTCTCCAGGGGGCTCTGGGTCCTTTTACTAGAGAATGGCGTCGGAGTCCTGGAGCTGGGCGTGGCATCTGCTCATGGCTCCTGGGCTGTCTGGAACATTGCTTTTGAAAGAAGATTTTCAGAAACTGGGAAAAGAGGAGCCACATGTATGCTAAAGTTCTGGGATGAAATAAGAGAGAAGGGGCTGGAAGAGGCAGTCTAAGCTTCTTGCCGAATCGGCAGGTTTAGGTGGATACCATTCAGAGTCATGTGGCCTCTGCTTTGGGGGGTGGTGCTGTCAACAGGCAAAGAAATGGCAACAGGTGCTCTAGGGTTGGGCTGCTCATTCAGGGTTCTTCAGGGGACTGACCTCCCCATTACTAAGTAATTAGGGCTTTCTCTGCTCATGCCAGAGCAGATTCTAGCCTATTCTGTGTTCCAGGCACTACCCTAGGCTCTTACCGGACCTTCACAGCATCCTGCAAGGTACTTTAGGTATTAATGGCCGCACTTTACTGCTAGAAAGGCTAAGAACATGCCCAGCATCCCTGGGTAAGGGATTAACCTGGCATTCAAACCTCAGGATGGCCCTCAAATACTCTTCATTGCGCTGTGCTGCCCCTCATTGTGCTCTGTGAACTCATAGCTTTCAGTGCAGGAGTGGACTCTGGTGTCCCCAAGTTCATGGGTCCACCCTCTCTGCTTTCTCTGATCAGAATGGTCATCCGAGGAAAATGTAAAGAGTGTGTGTGTGTGTGTGTGTGTGTGTGTACGTGTGTGTACACATGTCTGTCTGTCCATCCTACAGGCTCTCCAGGAGCCGCTGCACAGATGCCCACCCCTCCCTGGTAGGAAGGTGTAACCCACCACAGCCCTGATGCTGCGAGCTACGTGATGTTAGTTTCAGAAGAAAGGGAGCACTTTTAAGAGACCAAGAAGAAAGCAGGCTAGTGCAGCCCACAGCAGGAGACAGTGGCTGTGTACACATTTAAAGCTTCTTTCAAATATCTTTAATGGCATAAGAAAATGCTTTACCGTGTAATAAGTGAAATGATACAACACTGTGTTTTTTAAAAATATATCAATACTTCTTTAAGTAATGACACTGGGGTGATTTTTATTTTTTAGCTTGTCCTGGGCTGTATTTTCTATACTTCAATGCAGTAAATATGCATTAATTATTATTATAATAAAAGTAGTAACGTAAAGCTAGTGAGGGAGCTTCATTCTTAGGATCATCCTCATCTGGGACTGATTTTCTTGTTAAATGTGTTTGTCTTATTTTTCTATGTGCTTCATCCCCATCTTCTGTGGGGACACTCCTTCTAAGGAAGCCCATTTTAGCATTTCATCATTGCCAAAGAATAAGTATGCTTCAAAAAAAAAAAAAATTCACATACGGATACAGCTTCATACTCCCTAGGATGGTTTTAGCCAAAAAGACAGACACCAACAAGTGTTGGTGAGGATAGAGAGAAACTGGAACCTTTACAGACCACTGGCGGGAACATAAAGTGATTCCACAGTCACTGTGGAAAATATTTTGGCAGTTCCTTGAAAAGTTAAACATGGGGTTACCACATGGCCCAGCAATTTCACTCCTAGAGCAACTCTTAAGAGAAACAAAAATGTATGTGCTCACAAAAACTTGTATGTGAATGTTCATGGCAGCATTATCCATAATAACCCCAAAGCAGAAACAAACCAAATGTCCATCAACAGATGACTAGGTACACGAGAAGTGGTTTATCCATACAACCCAAGGTCATAGGGCTGCGGAAGGGAGTCAAGTACTACGCATGTTATAGCATGGACAAACCTTAAAACCATTAAGCCATGTAGAAGAAGCCAGACGCTAAAGACTGCTTATCTGACGCCATTTATAGGAACAGTCCAAGATAGGTGAATTCACAGAGACAGGAAGTAGGGTTGGGGTGGTGGTGGAGATGGACAGCGAGATGTGGCCACAAATGGGTGCAGGGTATCTTTTGGGGTGATGAAAGTGCTCTGGAATTAAATCGTGGTATGGTTTCCCAACTCTGTGAACGTACTAAAAGCCACTGAATTGTACCCTTCTAAAGGATGAATTTTATGATATGGGGATTGTATCTCAATTTAACAAAAACAACGGATTTTGACTTGTAAAGACCAGGCCCGGATTTCCTGGAATGGAGCAGGGAAGCTTGTGAGCTCTTGCTTCCGAGCTGTGTGATTGCGGGCGGGCAAGTTGCTTAACATCTTACAGTGTCGTGTTCTTAATGGTTAACGGGACACCGTTAAATCTCCAGTTCCATGGGACATTCGTTCTGACCCCATGCTCCTTCTCCACATCCTCCTCCAGGCTACAGCTCTTAACCGCTCCCCCAGGAGGCCGGCTGTCATCCCTGTAAGGGGACCTGCCGTTTTACTTTTCTGTCCCTGCAGGAGAGCCCCGCTATTAAAACCACCCCTTCCGAGAGAGAGACTGGGGTCCTCCTGGGGGATGGGGCAGATAGAGGGCTCATCCTGCCAAGCCGTTTCCAATGTTTATTTGAAGAACTGAGAGTCAAATAGGCAGTGGCTTTTTCTAAAACTTGTAGTTAATGGAAATGTCACGAAGGTTCTGAGTTCAAAGCAGCCATGGAGCCCTTGTGTTTATTTTTCAGATAAACACTTTCCTTCCCTTTCTCCCTCATCCCTCCTTTCTCTCTCTCTCTCTCTCTCTCTGTTTCTTTTTAAGGTAAAAAAGTAGGAGAGCTAGGGGCGAAGAGGGTGGGCTCGGGGTCTGCAAAGCCGATGTTTGCTGCCGGTGGATTAAACCACAGCAGTTGTTGGCAGGACCTTGCAGATGGGTTCAGTGCCCTTCCCCTGCCAGCCCGTATTTTGGATGAGGATCAGGGCCGGGGAGGGCTGGGGTCGGCGGTCATGCTGACACACCCTCTCTCATTCCTCTCTGCGGTCAGCACTCAACAGGCCCTTGCCCTCTGACGCCTGCCCTCTCAGACGTGCTATGGGAGGAGACTGACATCACAGATACGGTTTTTTCCCTTTAACGTCATCTGGAGGCAAAGCCGTTATTTTGGTTTGTTTTAATAGTGCAAGTGTCCAATCCAAGTTCCCTGAACATGAGTTTTTCAACTTACTAAGCGTCTACCGTGCCCTTGGAATGACAGGGATGGCAGAGAGAAGGAAGGAGTAAGACGAAAAGTAATAGCTTCTGCCCTTCGTAACCCCTCCTGTGTCCAGCCTGAGGACTCGGGAGAGGAGCCGAGTCTGGTGGCAGTCACAGTGAGCCGATAAGGACGGCCTCTGTCCACTGTGTGCCCCCTCTGTGCCTGGCACTGCACTGAGCCCCCATTCGTGTGGTCTCCGCTGCCCCTCACCCTTGCCTTCTGAAGGTGCGCGTTATCCCCATTCCAGACAGGGGGACTGGCTCCAAGAAGGCCACATGGCAAGTCAGCGGCAAAAGTGGGCCTGCCTGACATATAAGCTGGAGTCCTAGCCACTGCGCTCTTGTCAGGGGAGACTGGGCAGGGGGTGGAAGGTGCTGGGGAGAAAGAAGATGGACGCAGATGGGGGAAGCCACCAACGTTGAGGCTGCAGTCATGAGCATTTTAGACTCTGAACCAGTCTGAATATATGCACACGCGCGCGCGTGCGCACACACACACACCACGCCCCAGAGTTGTGCAGGAATCCTGGCTCCCAGATTAAGGAGGGGCGGCACCGTGGCACACGAGGAACTTGTGATGGAGAGCGGGGCCCCACCATGGGAAGGGGGGTTACTGGTGCGGACACAGGACCAGGGCTATAGAAGCTGCTGCAAGATGGAATTGAATTCAGTAAGAACTTTCTAGCTGTTGGAGCTGCACGTGGAGCAGGAAGGAGGAGGAAGTAAATTTGTGGCCCCAGGATGGTGCCCTCAGACAGCCACTTGGCGTATTGGCTGGGTGTGTCAAACATCAGAGCCATGATCAGCTGGAGCTATAGGTCTTGGGCACGGTGGGGGCAGGGGGTGAATATAGATAACATGGCGGCCACATGTTGAGTCTGAGCTGTGGGAAAACATGAATGGGGGTGGAGGCCGTGTGGTTTCTGTAGTCCCTTCCAGCCTTGGCTATATAAATATGTATGTGGTGTGTTCTGGTTTATTTTGGGGGGCGGGGGGAGGGTAGGAGACATGTTGTTTGTGTGTGTTTTTAGTAAAGCCCTGGGACAAAGTATCTCCTGAAACTTCATCAAGGAGTTTAAAAGACTTGGGTTCTTTCTCACCTTGGCCATCTGGCAGGTGGCTTGGGGGTGGATGGTAAGATCTCCAGGGTGACAAATTGCTTCATTCAGCCTCAGTGTAGTTTGGAGCATGCTGACTGGTTAATGATTTGAGAATGACCCTGATGCTGGGCGGGCAGGAGACTGTTATCTGTGCCCTCCACTCACCCAGACCCACTGCCCACTGGGTGTGACCCCCGCCCAGGGCAGAAGCTGCGAAGCGGAAATGGCAGCATTAGGATGGGGACAGGAGAAACTCCCCAGGAAAGAGAAGGCTCATCTGCTCAGGCACGAGTGAGAACGCAGGGGCTGTGTTGGTGGCGGCCTCTGCTCGCAATGATGATTGCGGGGGGCAGTGTGAACAGAGCCGGGGTGCTGCACATGAGCAAGTGAGGAAACCCTTTCAGTGCTGCTCAGATCCAAGAAAGAGCTGGCCCAGCTGTCTCGAGAGCCCTTCCCCCACGCTGCCTCTCCTCTGGCCGGTAGCCAGCACATCTCGGGTCGGGGAGCGCCCTGGGGAAGGGGTTTTGCCCAAAAAGACTGATTCACTATTTCCACTGGGTCCGCGGGCTGTCTTGGTGGGCAGATCACACGCCAGCCTTGTAAACTCGCTCTGCGCTCGTCCGTGTGACGTTTATAGCCCCATGGGGAGCTGGCTTTTTAATGAGCCTAATTTGAGACCATAAGTAGGAGTTTGTAAAACAAACAGCGAGGGACTCCGGCCAAAGCCCAAAGTTGTAGTTGAAGCGCACAGGGTCACACACGGCGCTGCAGACAGGCTGAGACTGTGCTGTCCCCAAGGCAGCGGGACAGAGGAGCCCCCTCCCGGGGAAGCGGGCTGCAAGCCGCCTTTCCCCAGAAACCTGCGGCTCGGCAAGAGCCCTTCCCATCTGGGTTCTGCACGGAGAGCACTGACAGTCCTGGGTTTCCCAGGGGGAGAAAAGGATCCCCGGAGGGGGCCTGTGTGCAAGTCCAGGGCTTGGTGTCAGCGGGCTGGAGGCCCCAGCGCCCCTCCCTGGAAGACAGCCCTGTAGCTAGGCCTTCAAGGCCTCAGGGAGTCTCTCATCCAAAGACGCATGTGAGGAAACCCCACATCTTCCTGGAGATTTAATTCCCTTTTGGTGAGACCTGGTTTTCAAGTTAAGAAAGAGGTGGAGGGTGCTGATGTCTGTTAGGAGGGTCTGTTAATAAGGTCACCTCTCCAGCAGGTGCCAGGTGGGAAGGGAAGTTCCTCACCTCTCCGGTGGAGCCCTTACTTTGAGGGCTCTCCTCTGTGCTGGTGCACTGGGGTTTAAAGTGACTCGGGACACTCTGCCCACTCTGAAGTCATGTTAAAGGGGTCCTTCCTGACTCACCCAAAATAATGGGCCTCTAGAATGGTGTGTGCTGCAGCTGTTGAAAACGATGATGAGAAACATGATTGAGGCATCTTGGTGGCTCAGTCGATTAAGCGTCCGACTTTGGCTCAGGTCATGATCTTACAGTTGTGAGTTTGAGCCCCGTCTCAGGCTCTGTGCTGACAGCTTGGAGCCTGGAGCCTGCTTCAGATTCTGTCTCCCTGGCTCTCTGCCCCACCCCCACTCAGGCTGGCTGTCTCTCTCTCTCTCTCTCTCTCTCTCTCAAAAATAAATAAACATTAAACCCTTTCCATGGGTCTGTATTGCCCTGAGGACAGAGCCCCAGCCTCTTAGACCCTTGTGACTGGTGCCCTCCACCCTGGCTCCTCCCTGAGGCCGGTCACATTCTGCTCATCTCTGTTCTACCCCTCTCAGTCCCTCCAAGGTGCTCTGGACTAGTGCCCGGGGTCAGCAGCATGGCCCCGGGGCCAAGTTTCACTGACACGTTTTTTCCTGTCTTCTGCAAGCTAAGAATGAATTTCATGTTTTTAAATGGTTAAAAATGTTCATTAAAAGAAGACCATTTCATGACACATGAAGATGATATGAAAGGCAAATCCGTGTTTATAGTTGCATACATGGAACACGGCCATGAGCCTTTGTTTGCATGTTATATGTCCACGTTACACGGGCCAAGCTGAGTAGTTGTGACAGCGTTCTGCAAAGCCAAAAATATTTACTCTCGGACTCTTTACAGAAAAAGTTTGCTAACCTTTGGATTAGTACTGGCTCCAAGGGTGGGTGGAGAGAGGGCAATGATCTCCATTAGCTACCTCCCAGGCTGCTCCAAATAAACACATAGTCTAGTACAAATAAAATGTTTACTGTACAAACACAACTTCATAACAGGTTCCCATAGGGCCTCTCCCCAACCTATCACTGCCCCTGAACCTTTCTAAATTGACTTTTCCTCCCTTAGAAGACCTTCATGAGACTGGTATTTACTCATCATCAACTGAGATGTCCCATCCTCCAGGAAGCCTTCCTTGACTACTAGGACTGGATAGTCTGGCTTGGACACCCCTCCTCTGGACTCTTTGTGCTGACTGTAGCCCTTTTCATACACTATTGACTTGGCTGGTATACCGTCTACCCTCCTTCCCTAGACTGCAAACATCAAGAGGGTAGGGAACTTGTCTGTTCATTTTTCTATCCCCCGAGCATAGCTACTTCCGCACATGGTTAGGCCATCTATAAATAGCTGTTGCATAAATGAGTGAGTGAATGAATGCAGAATAAATAACCCCTCTGTGGTGAATAAAGCATGATTCTTTATCAGCATAGACCACAGTGGTCTTTAGGAAAATAATGGGATAGGTTGGCTTCGGATACATCCCTTCCTCCTAATGGTGGTAAGTACTTTTATATGGTATCTGATGGCTTTATCCCAAAGCCATTGGCCCTGGGAATCAGTGAAGCCATTTGTAAGAATATTCCCATTTACTACATGCTTACTATGTGTCAGGCATTTTGCTAAATGCTAACTTAACATCTTTTAGTCCTCAGTCCTGAGAACTAGGAGATATTATTACTCTGCTCCTATTACTACACAGATGAGCAAAGTGAGGCTCAGAGATGTTAGGTAACTAGCCCAAGGTCACACAGCTAATAAGATTCAGAGCTGGGTTTTAAACCCTCTTCTCTCTGACTCATGCTGTTAAATCATCTAGAGAGTGTAATAGTCAAAACCCTTTGGGATGGGATCCAAAGCCAATTGAAGCAGGTTATATTTGTTAGAAGAACTGTAGCCTAGTAAATTTCTGACTAATGTACTCATGATCTGTTAATAAATGCCTTGGCCATCTGCCCGGGACCTTGTGATATGTGCCTCTTTTTTAACCCCCAAGGTGTGACTTGTACGTGTTTTGGGTGCTCGGTTCATTTATCCCTCTCCTCCGCTCTGGGCTGACCCTTGGGGACTTCTCTGCTCCCCTCTCCGTCCTGCTGCCAACACTGCTCTCTAACAGATGTGACTCAGGAACCACTCCTGGTCCAAGCTTTGCCTCTTCTCTCATCCGCATGCCCACCAGTCCCCCCCCCCCCCCCCCAGGCTGGCACCGGCAGCCCGAGGCTCCCTTTCTGGGTTAGTGATTCTGGTCATGTGGTATGAAGATTCCCCTGGCTGTCCCTGTCCTCAGGTACCAGCATAGCGCAGCCTGCACCTGTCACGGCAGGTGCTGGTGGTCTAGACCACCACGTGGCTGCATCGTGATCAGCGGTAGGTACACAGCTGGGCTGAGTACGGGCGGGTTGCTCCAGGAAGTACCACTGGTGACGCAGCCCCTGAGTATCTGAAGTCACCGCCAGGTGAAGGTTCTGGTTCTCAAAGGGGCAGATTCATGGAACGAGGTGCACAGACAAAATTGTACCTCCTCGTTAGCAATGCAGAACTGTTTCTGCCTGGATTTCTTCAAAAAGGAATATCCTTTCCTCTTACCCTCCCCCTTTTTTGGTAGTAATATTTCTATAAAACAACCATGTTTTTCTTTTATTAACTTTTTTTTTGCCTCCATGAGCTCACAATGGTTTCATAATGGTTTTGTTTTTATTAAAAATATAGGCAGTCGTTATTTAATCAGTAGGAAAAAAAGTATGAAGAATAATGGGGAAAAAGTCATCTAAAATTCTCCCATGCAGAAATGACTATCTTTTGTATTAGATGATTCCCATTCCAGGCTCTTTATAGGTAACTCAGTTGCTGTAGTTTGCTTTTTAACATTCACTGGTTTTCTTTTTTTATTTTATATTTTTTAATGTTTTATTTATTCTTGAGAGATAGATAGAGACAGCGTGAGCAGGGGAGGGGCAGAGAGAGAGATACAGAATCTGAAGACAGGCTCCAGGCTCAGAGCTAGCTGTCAGCACAGAGCCGGAAACGGGGCTCAAACCCGTGAACTGTGAGATCATGACCTGAGCCAAAGTCAGATGCTAACATTCACTTGTTTTCTTATATAAAAATTCAGTTTCCAGTAACTGATTTCCTGCCACATTTGAAGTTAGAGAGATTCCTTTGCTCAGAAGGAACGTTGGTCATTCTCCTCATTCCCTCCCCACCCCCATTTCCCTAATAACAGTAACATTTTACTATGCCAATAAATTATGTTCGTTGTAAAAAAGGTTCAGAAAGCATGATAATTCAAACATTTTTATAACGCTTGCATAGAGAGAACCACTCTTACCTTGGTGGCTATGTGCATTGATCGGGGGAAAGACTGATATTTTAGGGCGATGACTGTGTGTGTGTACGCGCCCATGCGTGCGAAGTGTGTTGCCTTTATACAAAAGTGGCTCTGTGTCGGCCTTGGCTCCCAGGAGTTATGGCGCTCACCCACTGTGGGTCAAGGACGGCATTCGACAAAGGACCATGGTCATGTGGTGGCTTCTTTTTTTTTTTAAGGGGCGGCGGTTCCAAGGCTCACGCTTGCTGGTCACTCAAGTTCTTGGTGTGTTACATCAATGCTTTGCAGAGAGGCCACCCAGAATCTCTTAAAAAGTATTCTAAACATCATGGAGATGTTTTTCCACGGGAAAAAGCTCAGTAGGTCACTGTGAGTTTTCTGCTCCGTGCTGGCCGGTGTTGTGACTATTGTTGGTTTTTCCAGAGTTCACCTTTAGGTTTAATTTCCTGAAATTGATCTGCTTAGTTACTCTGGCTTTATTTCACTCTCTTGCGAAGAGGGGAAATGGCAATGAACAGACTGCATTTTATTAGGTTTTTCACTCGAAAAAAATTAAGCAGCAGTCCATGATCTCTGCTGGTTTGTTCTTTCGTGGGCTCCCAGCGCGCATCCCCTGGGTCTGTGACAGAACTGACAGGTACCTTAATGAAACAAGTGGCCAGAATGACAGTGAGCCTGCATCCCTCGAGATTCTGGGGTCACCCCTATTTTGGGGGGCTGTTTTCTGGGAGCCCCACTCTCCCCCCCATAAATCCTTACCCTGCTTGGAGTGCCCCTGAGAATGGGGTGAGTCAGCCCTGAGGTCACAGACACTGCTGTCAGCTGGAGGGGGAGGGGCGGCCCCACGGCCAGCTCCCCACACGGGTCTGCTGCCCGCAGGCCCTGGACTGTCACAGCTTCCAAAGGGAGGTGAGCTCCAGCCCAGAACTGATGGTGAGGTTTGCTTTTTACCATCTTTTTAAAAGAGCATCGGGGATCCTGGCAATGAGCACGTTGTACTTCAGCAGCCTTTGATCTTGCCCTTGGTTCTCGGCCCCTAGCTCCCCAGGCAGCCATAAATGTGTCTTATTATTTTACTGTTTAATAGTGAGCTCCTAGTCCCCTGGGCCTGACTTAACTGGAAGACCATCTTTAGCCAGTGGTGTTCTGATAGCTTAGCCAGAGTAAGGTGCTAACCAGAGCACAATTATGTTTGGTTTTAATTTCCTGACCCTGAAGAAGAGAAAGTGCACTGCTAATCGGTCTGGTGAGTGGAGGAGGACACGTTCTGTTCCCGGGCTTGAACGCGGAGAGCTGCACGTGAGAGGCGGTGGTGCATGGTGCTTACCAGCATGGATTCCAGGGTCGGACAGGCTGAGTCAGAATCCCACCTCTTCCATTTTCTAGCTTAGTGACCTCAGCCAAGTGACCCAGCCATCAGTGTGCCTCATTGGTAAGTAGAGCTAGTAATAGTATTAGTTACTAGAAATAAGACCACTGCCAGGGTCTTCGTGTGGGCCCATCCCATTCCTGGCAGAGAGTACCGCTCCCTATGGGGTAGCCCATCTCCATTCGTTATTAAGCCATGATTAAAACCTGCTTCCCGAACTCAGACCACACTCCTCCCTCCCGATCTCTCATCTTCTCCCAATTGAACTTTTGGACCTCACAGTATCGTGGTCTCCTCTTCAGATGGGTCATGGCCAAGAGTGAAATGAACTTTCAGTTATTCCTGATGAATCCTTTTTACGTGCATGACTGACAGTTCACCAGGGGTTTTTTTCTTGTTTCCTTCCTCTTCCTCTTGCCTCAACAGCCTCCCCCAACCTTAGAATGTCAGGAGAAATGCCACTCGGTGAAGTTTTTCTAGAATTGACTGTCCTTATGCTCTATCTGAGTCTCTCTGAAACTATTCATGCTTTAACTTTTCAGCACTTTGTTTCAGGATGACTAATATCCAACACTGGGCATTAACTGTGCTATATATAAAATTCCAGATCAGAGAATGGAAACACTTTTCAAAAAGTAAAAAAGTGTTGGATTATGCGGGCTATTTGGAAACCGTTCAGTGGGGCCATATAATTTTTATTTTCAGAAGCTTATGGATTGAACCCCGCCCAAGCTTCCAGCTCCTAAGAAAACCAGTAGAATACACCCTGCCAAGTTTCCTCACAAGGGCAATAAAAGAGTAATCCACTGCATCCCGGTTTTCATTTTAAAGAAACAGGAGACAGGCGGTGGCCTCTGCCGTCTTCACAAATGAGCTTCCCTGAGCAGGTTGCTAGTGACTCCAGGGGCAGTGTCAGGGGCAGGGGCGGGAGAGAGTACTGCACACACAGGCTTGCACAGGTATCTGGGCCCACTGTATTCACGCTGCCCTGCAAAGAACATTTACGGGTCTGGGGAGAGCACCGGTAATAGCTTGTTGAGTTGAGGGGACCGTTATATTACAGTCTTGACGGTGTTTTGATGACTGGTCAGAAAAGCTCACCCATAAATCTATCCAGTTTTCACACACACAAAAGGACATCTTTACCTTTAAAACTGAGTGTGTGTGTGTGTGCGTGCTGCGGAAGGATACTAGAGTTACCTTTAAAATTGCGTGTCTGTGTGCTGTGGAGGGATACTAGAGCCGCGTGGGGGGATTAAACCATAGGAAATAGTAATCACAGGGTCTGTTTGTTCCCACTGTTGACAGTTCAGAAGTTAAAGAGTGGCATGGAAGCCTGGGGGGGCGGGGAGGGGGTAGGGTTTGGAAGGCTCCACTTCAGTGCTAGAGCACACAGAGAGGCCAGAGTGTAGGATCCAGGTGCTGGAGAAGCCTCAAGAAGCCACCCCGAGAACAGAATGAAATCCCCATTGATTTGGCCTTTGGACTAAGCCCTGCTTCTGAAAACCCTGAGCACCAAAAGTCTGGTTTGTCAACCCAGTGTGCAATCCATCTGCTTCTGGCTTGGGTCTTGCTTAGGAGGTTCGAGGCGGTGGGGGGGAAGGGTGGCAAGCTGCAAACTGAAACCCAGGTTGATTCCTGTTTGGCAACCCCTGGCAAGAAGGCGGGGTTCCCAGGCCTCTGCTCCACCCATCACCCGTTTCCCATGTAACTCAAGGGCGCCCTCTCTGGGCGCTGGTGGAGAATCTCTTGGGAAGAAAATGCCTTGCTTTTCCAAACCCAGGGCTGGCGCAGAGCCAGGTGACCAAATTCACAAAACAGCTTGGAGAAACAGGGAGCAGATATACGTAGGCTTCTTAACTCAGCCGATTTCCTGGGAGGCGCTGGGGAATTCCCCCATTCACTGGCAAAATTGTTTTCATCCTTAAATTTCAGAGAAAAAAAATTCTTCTTACCTATGGAAAAGGTACTTCACTGCCCTTGTTGCGGGGCAGCGGGGAGTCACGGAAGAGGACCAAGCCAGACTAAGTAAGAGGACTGACCAAAGGAAGGGCTGGCAAGGATGGGGCAGACAGGAGAGGAGGCTGCTGCAGTATCTGGTGAGGGGAGACAGTGGCCTGAACTGAGGTCCTGTCCCTGGCAGATTTTCCAGACGCTGAAGTGGCAAAAGCATCAAGGCTTGCGGTTGATCGGATGCTTGCAGGAGGAGAGGGAGGCTTGATAAGGATGACTCACAGACGGTCCTTGTGCAATTGGGTGGATGTGGCATTGTGCTCAGGAGGGGACGGTGGAGGAGGCAGCCGCAGCTTCAGGGGATGAGATAATGAGTTCCGAGATTCAGGAGTTGGGCAACCACATTGAGAAAAATCGAGTGAGGGAAGATTATGGTTCCATGTGCAGACTGAGTCAAAGCACACACGCGTGGAACATGGTTTCCACAGAAATGCTGGTTTTATAGAAGGTAAAGGATAACTCGATCATACTTACTGCCTCTTGCTGCTCCCAGACTCAGTAGGTCATGTCACAGTAATGATCTGAGTTGATGCCTGTGGGTTTTCACTGTAACTTTACAGAGTTCAGCAGGATTGATCAGGGATGTCCTTGTGAACTGATCAAGGGAGGCATTCCAGCATGCTTTCTTTTCGATCATGACTGAAATAAGCAATGTTTCCTAAAGATTTTACTAAATGGAAAAAAGGGAGATGCTCTTTCTGTGTGTGTGTGTGTGTGTGTGTGTGTGTGTGTGTGTTTTAAAATCCCTTTTTCCAGAATGACCTTGCCCTGGGCCCCTATCATAGAGCTGGGAATGTGTGGGGGCTAAAAAGGCACTGAAGTGAAGAGAACGTAAAGATTTTCCATCTCCAAGGAGAGCTGCTGAGGAAGAGGCTTATATAAATTTCAGATTGACATAAAAAAGGCTTTTGTAGGGGCAGATGCAGAAGACAAGTGGTAGAGCTGCGTTCTGGAAAGATCCGAGGGAATAAGAGGATAGCCTCCATCTGTAGACTCCATGGGCAGCCTCCAGGGAGCCCTGGCAAGAGGTGCTTAGAAACCCATTAAAAGGAAAGTCCTATTTCTGGATCTTAGTCTCTCTTTCCTCCTGTCAAACCCCGAGGCCCAAACAGAATGGAACCCCTCTTCTCACAAATCTCCCAGGGTCGTTTAAAGGACAAGGTGGCCACAATTAGGCCACCATTTTATTTCAGTAGCTTGAGACTCAAGAGATTGAAATTCTAGTGCCAGTTCTGTTTCTGACCCTCAGTAACCTTGGGCACGTCTTCCTTGGGCCTCGGTTTTCTCATCTGTAAGATGGGTGCAGAGAATACATCATGAAGTGTTGGGGATTCAGTGTGATGGTGCATGTGGGGTGCACAGTGCCTAGCACGCAGTAAGCCATCCATGGAAGTCATATGTGCCTGTTCTTGGTAATGACTGCCCCACCTCCCTTACTGGAAGAATACATTGCTCAACGTTAAACGTCTCTTAAAAGCAAAAGGTACTATGCAAAAGCTCTGATGTCATCAATTATTATTATTAATAATAGGTTCATAATTACTTTTGCCACAATAGTAAGTGAAAGCCCCATTGCTGGGTGATGACTAGGAAGATAGGAACTATTATTAATGGAGGTGCCAGCTCCTGTTACTGGATCCATTGACATCATATTTCTCGCTGGGAATCCTTTGACAAATCGGCTGAATTTCCTATTCCCTTGCCCTAAGCACTGTAAATTTGATCCACATGTCCCTAGTGTTGTTTCTGTAGATTCATAGTGAAGAAGGGAGGGGGAACAGAGCCTGCACAGAATCCATAGATGTGTGGAAACTCTCCCAAATGTTGGGGCTGTCTGTGGGTTGGAGCTTGGAGAGAGAGAGAGAGAGAGAGAGAGAGAGAGAGTGTGTGTGTGTTGGAGGGGGTGCAGATTCCCTTTCATTTTACTCATTTTAATGCTCAGAGCCAGCTCTCCCTAATGTGTTTGGGTACTCAGGGAGAGTTTCTGCTCTGGAGAACAGGGTTGGGGGGCAGGGGGAGCCCGATCGTGCTCTCTCCCTCCTCCCACTGGGAAGCCTGCTTTGAGGAGGTGCTCTGATGCCCTGCCTCACTGCGTCAGCACAGATGTGACGGGAGGGACCACTGCCATCCCGGAGGGGTGAGGGGAACTCAGGGGCCAGGGAGGCAGCACGGAGGAGGGCAGGGAGGCTGGGTCAAGGGATGCGCAGGCGAGGAGAGCAGGGCTGACTGCCAGCTGAATGTGCAGAGCGGTCAGAGACCTTAGCCAGGGTCTGGACAGAGAAAGAGTTTAATGTGTGTTTGCCCCGATGGGAAAGGTACATACAGGATGCAGCAGGCGGGCTTCCTGGGTGAACCGGGCAGTAGTGAGACAGCTGTATTGGCACATGCACAGGCCACCGATCTGGCACAGCCACGGGTGAGGCTTGGCGGTGTGCTCATTGGATGTAGGCTTACGAGAGGGGTTAAGTATATACATCTGAGAGCCCGTCAGATCCAGATTCAAATCCTAGATTTGCCACGGACTTGAACAAGTTATTCAAACTCTCTGAACACCAGTCCCCCGATATCTAAAATGGGGACAGCACTGCCTACCTTGTAGAAAGAATAAATTAGTGAAAATTAAGCCTACATTCCCAGCATGTAGCAAAAATGATAGCGACAGCCCACAGCAGAGCTTTTCCTCCAAGTCACACACTGGGGGAGCATTGACACCTGACATCTCATCAGTCCTCACAGCCACACTGTGAGGGAGGTGCTCTCCTTATCTGTGCTTAACACGCAAGGAGTCTGGGGCACAGAGAAGTGCAGGAAGCAGCCAGAGATCACACCTGGCTAAGCGACAAAGCCAGATTCGGGAGCCCAAACATTCCAGCTCCAAGCCCCCATCTCCACCGTGCTGCTCACCACCTATGGCTGTCGCCATCCTCATTACATTTCCGTGTGTGGGACAGGGAATTCTAACCCAGATTTGGCCACATCCCAGGGGCTCTCCAGCTATCTCAAGGAATTTTAAGAGATATTCCCAAAAGTGACTGATTACGTTCCGGTGGGTATTTTTCTTTTAAAAAAAAAAAAAAAAAAAAAAAGTGCAGAGGGGTGTTGGACAAAGATGCATTGATCCCAGAAAGGGCAGTTACCAAAGGTTGGGAATCTCTGTGGCCACATGCTCTTAAGAACCAACATGTAATTTTAAGCCAGACTGATCTTGCTTTTCTGGTGCTTTCTAAGAAGTCACACAGTGAATTGGAGAAATGTACAGGCTGTCACCCTCTGGGATTGATTCTGACAGCTCTGTCCCTCTGGTGCCGAAGTGCTAATGAAAAACACTAATTGGACTTGGCCAGTGGCTGGGATACATCCCCTCCTTGGAGTGGAGAAGACAGCGTCTCCTACACTTTGGTCTGTCCTCGTCCCCTTCTTGACAGGAAGAAGGAAAGGGGGCAGCATGAGGATGTGAGAAGACTCTGAGGGGGGGATGGGTATCCCACCCTTTGGGCAGGCATGGTGGACATTTACATCCCCTGAGGCCCATTGAAGGCAGAGCCAGGTCTCTTTGTCGCACCAGCATCCTGAATGGAGCACAATGCCTGGGCCGAGGGAGGCGGTCTAAATATGTGGAGAACAGAGGAGTGAAGGAGTGAATGAATTCCCCTGTAGCCCGTGAGCTTGTGGAGGCCAGTTCCTTGTGCAGCTCCAAGAAACCACATCTACAGGGGGGCCACTCCTCGTTCTGGCTTCTGTAGAAGTCAGATATCCTCAAGTGCAGCTTTGAGATTTTCTCACTGACCCCGCAGCCCCACTTCCCACAAGCCCCTGCCGGCTCTACCAGAAGCTGCAGAGCTGGGTCTGTGGACCTTTGCTTCCTTCCTGAACTTACCTGTCTGCCTATTTCCACACAGGTGTCCTCTCTCTCCCTGCGTACTTCAGTCCTTACAATGGCGGGTCCCTGGGCCATGATGAGCGAGCCGATGCATACGCTCAGCTGGAGCTCCGGACCCTGGAGCAGTCCCTCCTGGCCACCTGCGTAGGAAGCATCTCCGAGCTGAGTAAGTGTGGGGTGTCCTAGTCTAGCTGGCTCTGAGGGATAGGTCGGGGAAGAGCTCGCCTTCTGGATTCTGGCCTCGGCCTCCTCCTTCACACTTCTTGCCTTCTCTGCAAGCCGGATCCTTCCGGGCCAGGAGTGCAAACTTATGGCCCACAAACATGCATGGTTTGGTTGGCCTGCGGGCTCGATCACACGCAAATCTGGACTTCTGGTTTCCCTTGAAACATCAGATGACCATTCCTGCGTGGCAGCGATCAGGGGGAGCCTGCATTACCTACACGGTCATCTGCCTTAGTATTTTACAGCCTGGCCCCAGATGCTCTGCACTTATTTATTTAAAAAAAAAAAATTTCTTTTTTCCCTGAGAGAAAGAGACAGCATGAGCAGTGGAGGGTCAGAGAGAGAGGGAGACACAGAAGTTGAAACAGGCTCCAGGCTCTGAGCTAGCTGTCAGCACAGAGCCCGATGCGGGGCTCGAACCCACGAACCATGAGATCATGACCTGAGCCAAAGTCGGACGCTTAACCAACTGAGCCACCCAGGCGCCCCTGCTCTGTATTTATAACTGTTATTCTTCCTTAAAAGAAAGCACCCCCTGAAATCTCAGTGTAGAAAATGAAAGATGGAAGCAGAGCTCCTCTGGCTGAAGGGAGGCTGTGGTGGTGTGGCCTCAGCCCTGCAGTGGCCTGGGCTTCTCCCAGGATCTCGGGCTCTGTGCAACACAGGGGAGTGGGGAGTGCCTTGGTCTAGGTCATTACCGTTTGGCAGCTGCTTGAAAAGAGTGTGTTAGGCAAGAAATTTCATGCATCTTCTGATCTCTCTCTCTCTCTCTCTCTCTCTCTCTCTCTCTCTCACTCCCTCCCAATTATTTAAGAAATCAAACTGCCCACTCCTCCTTAGTTCTCCCTTGCACCATTGCTGCCCACCACCGGGCAGTCCCACATACAGGAGCAGAAGTGCATGGCATGGTAGCCGGCGGAGTTTTCCTCTGCTCTCGCCCCTCCCATTTCTGATTTCTTCGAGCTTCCTGAATGGTAAATGACAGCATTTTTGCTTCTTCAGAACACAGCTTCCTCCTTTCCTCCCTTCCTCCGTCCTTCCTCTCCCTTCCCAGAGCAGGAAAGAAATGCCTGATTCAAGATTGCAGAGCAGATTCATAATAGGTCTGGGAGAGAAAGCAAGATTCCCAGCTGTCTGTCTCCTGGGGGCGCCACAGTGGTCAGGGCCGGGGCATAGCCACCCTGGGACCCTGGAGGAAGTGGGCTCAGCTATGTCTGCCTTAAGTGGACACCCTTCAAATTGCTTCAAGCTGAGGGCTTTCTAGATATGGCCAGCAGTGCAGCCACCAGCATCTCAGACGGCTGAGATCAGGATTGGAGTCTGATCCTTCGCCTTTGACCTTAGCAGCTTCTGTGTGCATTACAGTCCACAGCCAGGCAAAGGGAAGGCTGTTCAGAAACTCTCCTCAAGGGAAGGGCTTGTCCTCATTCTGCCCTTAACATTCAGCCCCTGTTAGTTCTTCCTTTTATAAATAGCCCACGTTTTAGTTTGCCCCTTTTGCCACCTCCACCCTTATCAACTCAGCCCAAACTAGAGCCATGTCAGATACCACCCATCTGCTCAGTATCCCTCCGTCCCCCCGCCCCATGGCTTCCCAGCTCACTCAGTGAAATCCCAAATCCCCGCCATTGCCCAGGATCCAATATATGATCTGGCTTCTTTGCCTCCTACTCTACTCTTGGTGACTGTGCTCCAGCCACCCTGGCCTCCTGGCCAGGATTCTCCCGCCCGAGGGCCTTTGCACTAGCTTCCCCCCTGCCTGTGACCATTTCTCCCAGACACCCAAATATGTTCATCCTTCATTTTCTTCAAGTCTCTGCCCAAATGATACCTTATTAGACAGGCCTTCCCTGAGCACCCCCTTCTCATCCCTCCGTCTCCCCTCTAACGACTTCAGTTCATTCAAAGCACTGGTCACCACTTAACACGTATCATATATTTACTTGTAAATAGTTTATCATCTCTTTCCTCTGACTAGAATATCGGCTTCATGAGGATAGACTGCTCCGTTTTGGTCTCTGCTGTACTGTATCCCCATGATTAGAATAGTACCTGATCTCGTGTGTGTGTGTGTGTGTGTGTGTGTGTGTGTGTGTGTGTGTGTAGGAACGAGTTCTGAATGGTCCAGCGTTTTCTTCCTGAAGCCCACTCGGGGCAGTCCCCATCCTGACCCACGCGGTCCTCAGGGCCAAGGGAAGAGGCGCCCCGGCATCTTTCCCTGGACCACAGAACAGGCTGAGTCATGTGCCACGTTGCCCCACCTCCCTCACCCTGAAACTAGGGTTTTTGCAAACCCACTCCGCAGGAGGGAGGAGACAAAGGTGGAGACAGATAATGCAGATTTTCTGAAACCGAAGAACTTAATGGGGCTAGTGATACTTGGCACTGAGCTCCTTGGACCTAAAAGTTTACCCCGGATTTAACATGCATTAGCTCCCTGCACCTGACCCAGCCTGCCAGGTGGGTATAGAAGCTTCTTGTCTCAGGCCCATAGAGAACTTAGGCACCTGTATGTCTCTCTGTCCCTCTCTCCCTGTGAAAATGTGAATGGGGGGGAATACAAGATAAACAAAACTAAACCTTTCTTTTTAAAGGTAGCCAGATGGCAGAGGCCTTATTTTGAAGGCAGAGTAGTAGCATCCCAGACTCTTGCCTGCTGTTTTCATTTGATGGCTCATAACAAGGGTTGGACAGACCAGAAACCTGTAGCACCTCTCACCAAGGCTCTCATGATTAACAAGCAGTGAGGGCTTGCTTTTCGGTGCCTTATAGGCATTTCTGGGCTTCAGACTGAGCTTTCATCGAGCCTAGGATCGGCTGCTTCTCAAGTGCAAGGGCATTTCTGAAGCAGTTCTGAGTGCCCACCTGCACTAAAGCAAGAGTGTCGTCCAGTCTGGGCCATGGCTTCTCGAATCAGCCGTGGTGATGGGCCAGGGAATCTGTGTCCCCACTCTGTTTGCCGACTGAAACTTCTATAAAATACAATGAAAATGAATGTCTTCAAAAATGAAATCAAAGACATGTAAAATGCAAGCCAATTTGTAAAAAGTTATTAGACATAAAATCACTCTGTCAAATTACTGTGAGACTTTTAAAAAACAATTTTTTTATGTTTGTTTATTTTTGAGAAAGACGGAGAGACAGAGACAGTGTGAGTAGGGGAGGGTCAGAGAGAAAGGGACACACAAAATCTAAAGCAGCCTCCAGGCTCTTGAGCTGTCAGCTCAAAGCCCAGTGCGGGGCTTGAACTCACAAAGTGTGAGATCATGACCTGAGCCGAAGTCGGACACTTAACCGACTGAGCCACCCAGGTGCCCAAACCCTGAGACTCTTTTAAAGCTCACTCTCAATTTCTGGAATTAACTTGTTGTGATCCAGTACAAAACAACAACAACAAAAACAGTAACACACAGTTTGTAGAAGACTGTCCCAGTGTGCAGGCCACACCATGGAGCAGTGGCCAAGGGCATGCGTCTGGGAGGCAGGGTCCCCAGCTCAAGTCCTGGTTGATTCACTTGCCACCATTTAATGTCAGCGAGCCTGGTTCCTCGTTTGTAAAATGGAAATGTGCCAGTTAAATGAGATTTAACCTCTGCTCTCCCCACTTGCAAGCCTGGGAAATGTAAGGTGACCGAGGGGAAAACCACCCCGGGGAGACTGCCCAAAGCGAGCTGTTTGCTTCAGCTGTGAGTGAAGGCTGCACACCCTGTGAGTTTTTAGACGCCTGGCCTGCGTTGTCTGCAGGCACCTGCTCCTTGGTCTGCGAGAGACCACCTTTGAAGCATTTCCACAAGGTCTCCTTCCTTTCTCTCTCTCTCTCTCTCTCTCTCTCTCACTCACTCACTCACTCACTCACTGATGCGATCAGGGGCTCTCTGACTTCTCCCCCTGGCCCTGTGACCCTGCCAAAAGTCACAGCATTTGACCTGGAGAAATGGAAGCCAGGTTTCAACTTCTTGAAGCCAAGTTAGCTGTGCAACTAGCTACTGGGAGGCGGGTTGGCCTGAGGATTGTCAGTGCCAGTTTCTGCCACCCAGGAGCCCGAGAGCAGGGCTGGGAGCTGGCATTGCAGGACTCAGACTCCTCCTCTCCTGGGAAGTGTGGGGTAAGGCTTGATGGCATAGAAAAAAATCCTGGAAGCAAGGCCCCGGGAGGTGGGGCGGAGAAGAGAGAACAGAAACAGGACAGGAATATAATGCTGTTACAGTTCATCTTTACCAGGTACTCTGTGCCAAGCATGATGTTACGTGCTTTACATTTATTATTTATTTGAAACCTCAAAATGTTTAGGTGAGATACAATGATTCCATTGTACAGGTGAGGATGAGGAGGCTCTGGTGAGTAACTTACGTAAGGCACAGGGTTGGAAGTACCAGAGCCCTGACGAAGCCAGGAGTGTCTGACTCTGGAATCTGAGCGCTCACCCACTAACCTGGTGAATCTCTCACCTCACGGGACATTAGATTCGCCAGGGGAGCTTTTACAAGATAGGATGCGTAGGTCCTGCCCCAGACCTATTAAAGCAGAGTCTTGAGGGTGCGAGCTGGGTGTCCACAAGTCGCTGCTCTCAGCCGCTCCAGGGGCACCAACGAGGAGCAGAGTCAAGTGCAGAGAGAGGGAGGAGGGAGGTGGTGGGGGTGGGGCACGGGGCTCTCCTTCCTAGTGGAGATCACCAGTTCCAGGGGTGTCATCTTCCCTTGCTGAGGCTGTCCCAGGAGAACTTGGCCACTAGTGGACCTAAGTGCAGCGCCCCCCCCCCAGAAGCTGTATTTTAAAATGAAATGAATGCATAAGGCTAGTTTTTTTATTCTGTAAATGCCTGCTAAGCACCTGTTATACATAGACCCTGTGCAGGGTGCTAGCAAGCAGTGGGGCAGAGAACCAGACTCGCAGAAGCTGTAGAATGAAGGCCAGTTGAATAAATGAACCGGTTCTGCCATACATTGAATGGCACTTCTCCTCACCAGGTTAAAACCTGCTTGTTTTTCTCGCCTTAGGGCCAGCCTTGTCCAGAGACACTGCCACTGGCCCACAGGGGAGACCCCTCCACCCCCACTCTTCCACCGCCCCCCCCCCTCACAGTTTTCAGGCCTAAGGAGAATGGAAGGGTGACACTTTTCCCAGAATAAAGGGCTGGCAGGTGCCTGGGGCTGTTTGGCCCATCCTTTCTCAGCATTGTGGCCTCACACAATGATGGGACATTTCCTGTCCCAGGCCAGCGGGATGTTGAAAAGACTTGACTTGGGCAGAAACACGGCACAGGATATGGGGACCCAAGGACCCCACAGACTTCAGTGATTCAGGCCTGGGTCACAGTTCAGTTCGTGGACTTTGGAGTCAGAAGCCTGCATTTGAATGTAGACTCTACCGTTTCCTAGCCACAGGACCCTGGCTGGGTAAGCTCTGTCCACCGTGGCCTCCCAGTGACCAGGGGAATGGAGGGGGTCAGTAAGTGTTTGTTTACCAGATAAACCTCCATTTCCTCACCTGTATAATGGGGATAAAACCCGGCCCCAGCATTTTAAGGATCAAAGGAAACCCCGTTTGTAAGAAATTGAACACGCGGCACATAGGGAGCGCCCAGCAGTGGTGACGATGGTAGTGTTCCCTGATGTGTCGGAGACGGAGATGCCTTCCCTGCTGAAGGACCTGGGCTTTGCACAGGACAGCACGGGGCAGTCACCGCCCTGCTGGGTGTCACACCCTGGCGCTGGGTGTCACAGGCTGGGCCTCCCTGTGCAGAGAGCCACGGGGTGGTGGAGGGAGTGGGGATGTCGAAAAAGAAACCACATTAGCATAAGTCCGGAAGGAGATGGTCCCGCCAAGGCTGTTCAGCTGTTAGGGCAAAACCGGCAGTGAAAGGAAAACTTGCTCCCGTGTGTCTGGGTGACAGTCTCCACCTCCCCCGCCTCTTGGCTCCGAGGTAAACGGTAATTAGGCACCCAGGCCAGGGGGGCCATTTCCCATTAACTGCAAGTAGCCTTGGAAGAATGTGGGCCGCGAACTCAGACTCTTTCTTTTCTGTGTCGCCCTTCTGCCCTCCCCGCCAGGCGACCTGGTCTCCCGCGCCATGCACCACATGCAGGGGCGCCACCCGCTGTGTCCTGGCTCCAGCCCCGCCCGCCAGGCCCGCCAGCCCCCCCAGCCCATCACCTGGTCCCCCGACGCCCTCCACACGCTCTACTACTTCCTGCGGTGTCCACAGATGGAGTCCATGGAGAACCCCAACCTGGATCCCCCGAGGATGGCTCTCAACAATGAACGGTAGGGGTCTCCCTGGGCTGCACACCTGCGGCGGGGGGCACTGCCCAGTGTGCGGACTGACCGGCCGACCCACCGGCACCAGCCTGTGTGCCTATGAGGAAGCGGCTGGTACCGCAAGGCTGGCGATTCACATGAATCAAGGCCCAGCCCTGGTGTGTGTTGGGACTTTTCACCCAGGGTGGAGGCAGCACGGAGTCTCTGAGGCTCACAGAGGGTTTTGGCTTCCGTCTCTGATTTTCCAGCTCTAGTGCTCACTTCCTGGGCTCTCTGAATTCCCTTTGCCTCCTTTATAAACACGGGTATTCACGCCTGCCTGGAAAGGATGTAGTGAGAATGCAGTGAGCCAGGGCCCTGAGAAAAAGCACGTAGGACAGTGTCTGGGCAGTACCTGGCCCTCTGTCAGTGGCGGCTGCCACCTCTTTTGATCATGATGATGCCACCATTCTCCTTGTTGGTGGTGAGGGTCTGAGGCATTGGGGTCTTGCCACAGACAAGAACGGCCTGCCTCTGGCACTTTAGTGGTTGAATAGCCCCAGGATCCAGGCCTTCTGCTCTCGCCAAGGGAGCCTAACCCTTCCCCATCTGGGAGCAGGGCTGTTAGAACAGATGTGAAGGTTTTGCACTGCACAAGGGGACCCACTGAGGGGCACAAGCAGAGGACAAGTACAGGGAATTGTCAGCCCGCAGACAGGGTGGCTTTTCTAGTTGGTCTTAGAGGGCTTTCCCTAGAGAGAATCCTTTTTTATAATTTGCCCAGAATATCATATATGGTGGCATGAGCCTCACCTGGAGGCCAACGTGGCCGCCCACTGGCTCTGCCCACAGGCTCAGGAGTTGTGTGCTTGAAGGTCCCGGGAGTGAAAAAGACTCGCTTCAGTTTAGGAAGCCCCACCAGCGCACATTCCACCGTTGAGCGGGCCCTGGAGAGCGAGAGAGGCCCAGGGGCTCTGTACCGCAGGGTGGAGGAAGGTGGCCTGCGGCCTTGACGAGAGAAGGCTGCTGCTCTCCCAGGCCCCGAACCCAGCTGCTGTTGCCTTTGAGCGGCACTGGGTCTCGTCACCTTTGTGGTTCTCACGGCTGCTCCTCAGCCAGGCCCACTCCTCCACTGCCCTCTGAGTCACGGGAAGCAAAGGCGCGATGCACCCCAGTTTGTTCAAAACAGCCATCGTGAAACACGGGAAATCCTGTGGACATGTGGCAAACCTGGCAAGCTGGGAATGCAGTGGTCTGGGCGTAGACAGCGTTCAAGGACGCTGAGAACTTTGTGCAAGGTTTCAGGCCTCCTTGGACCTCAGCATCCTCTGCTGTAACCAGAAGGGTGATAATGACACCGTTGTAAGGATTAAATAATGATCGTCGACATTTACTGAGGATTTACCACATGCTAGGCCCTGTGCTGAGCACTTTACATGTGAACACTCAGTGTACACACAGGAAATGGGCGTGCTTCACAGCCCCATTTTACAGATGAGTAAGTGGAGGCAGAGAGAGATTTGATAACTTGCTGGGGCCACATAGGCTCTGCTCACAACCACTGCACATACAGCACTGTCTCTCATGACAAGAGACGTACAGCAGTAATGGCTCAGTACACACGTAGTAGATTCCCAGTAAATGCTACCACTGCTGCTATTAGGACTGGTATCATTGCTGGATCGCCATTGTCTTTGAGGTGGACAGTGAATGCAGGGCCGAGGGAGGTCACTCCGGGCCTGGCGCCCAGCAAGAAGGCAGCAGGTGGAGGCCTCAGGCTTCCTGACGAAGCACCCAGCTGGGAGGTGGAACCAGAGCCTCAGCCCTAAGCCCCAGCTGTTTCTGCTTTGTGGAAGCATGGTGTGGTTTCCAGAGTTGGCTGGGAAGGAGAAAGGGCAAGGGAAAAATGTTGTGGCAGGAGAAGCTTGCTTATTGTTTGGTGAGGTCCAAATTGTTTGCCAGACCGGGCCCAATCACCCAAGCGGCGGTGGCTGGGAGAAGATGAGCCTTCTTTGGGCCCACTGGCCTGGCCTGGGCTGCTTGGCTGCCTGGCTGTGACCGTGGCTGTTGGCTGTAGGGCAGGCCAGCGAGGGGCCCAGAACCCCTTGGACATCTTTGTGGCTGCCCTCTGGCTTTCCCCAGGGACCGTCCCCAGCCCCCACTGCTCCACAACAGCATCAGAGGTCCTGTGTGACCTGGGTCATTGTCTGTATAGAATTGTGAGAGCTGAGCTTCAGTGATAGCATGCACACGTGCGTGTGTTGAAGCAGCTCATCATTTAAAAACCGCACTGTCTGTGGCACAAAAAAATTGGTAGCTAAGGCATTTTTCCGTGAATCATTTCAAATGAGTATTAGGTACACGAGAAATTGGAACCACGATTAGGAAAAAAGTATCCAAACATTTGCGATTTGGGCACTAAAAGGAGGACACCCTAAAAATACCCAGGCTGGCAGACAGCCTGACAACTGTCTGGTAGCCCGGCTCTGGCTGCTGAAGTGGCGAGGCAGGCCCCGGCTGGCCCTCCCGGGCCCACTGAGCCCACACCCCGCGCACGCCGGGCCACGTGTCTCCCTGAGGCACTTCCGCCCTGACATCCTCAGCGGAGCTCAGGCCAGACCTCCTCTCCCTGCCCACAAAGAGCTGGAGTTTTTGCTGGGGCTCCACTGAGGCCCTTGCTTTGTGAGTTTGCAGATGGCTGTCTTCTTTCTCCCCCTGGACCCCTGCTTGATGGACTCTTGAAGCCTCTCCCTCTGTCCCATGTCAGGAGTGTGGGGGCCAGATCCACACAGCCAGAGTCAGACGGGGCCTCTGACTGCCAGCGTGATGGGGTGTGTGGTCCCAGAGGCTCCTGGTCAGGGTTTGGAGGGCTCGGGGATTTCAGGGTTGCTGGGATTTTAGCGACCTCTCCCACCACCTGCTTGCCTGGGCTAAGGAGCTCCGTGCAGTGGCGCAGGTTTGGCCACATGGCAGCCCCAGTGCCGCCCCTCAAGTCTGCTCCGTTTTCTACTTTGAAGAAATTAGCCTTCTTCCTTCCCACAGGGGGGCTGTGTGACCCCATCCGTGCCGATGAAGGGTGTGTGAAGGTCATCACAGGCTTCCCTACTGCGCGGCATGCTGCCTCTGCACTGCTCAGCAGGGCTTTCGTATCCCCCCAGAAGAGGCCCTGCTCCTCAGAGGAGCGGGGGTGGGAGGAGGGAGCCCAGAAACAATAGGAGCTCGGAGTGGGCGAGAGGGCCACTTTGCAAGGGACAAGGGACAAGGGACAGGCAGGCACTCTCACAGGCTTGTCCGTACTGTAACGGGGTTCCGGCCCCACCGGGGAAAAGCCCCCAGGCTTTGGTGCTGAGGACTGGGCTCAGGTCCAGGTCCCACACGGGCCCCTCCATGCTTCAGGCTCCTCACCTGCAAAATGGGGAGGATGGAGTGACATAAGACACATAAAGTAGCCAAATCTTCCTTCTAGAAGGCACTTCTACTCACTTGTGTTTCTTTTCTGCCCCACAGATCAGCAAGGTCGGTCTAGCATTACCTCCATTTTTTAAAAAAATTTTTTGAAAGTTTATTTATTTATTTTGACAGAGCACAAGTGGGGGAGGAACAGAGAGCAAGAGCGAGAGCGAGAACGAGAGAGAGAGAGAGAGAGAGAGAGAGAGAGAGAGAATCCCAAGCAGGCTCCACACTGTCAGTGCAGAGCCCGACACAGGGCTCTGTTCACTAACATAAGATCATGACCCGAGCCAAAATCGAATCAGCCGCTTAACTGACTGAGCCACCAGGTGCCCCAGGATTGCCTCCGTTTTACAGATGAGGGCACGAGGCCAGAGCGGGCACCCGCTGCTAAGTGGCTGGGCGGGGATTTGAACCAGATCCCTCCTACCAAAAGCCCTTGCCCTTCGCGATGCCAGGCTACAGCCATCCCACCCGGCGGCTAAGACCTGGACCTAAAGCTCTCAAGACAACCCCGGGTGGGTCTTGGTCTTTGGGGCCACCTCCCCTGGGGCCATTCCAGCCCCACCTGCATCTCTATTCCCAGGACACCTCCCTGCCACACCAGGAGAGCCTCGCTGACGGAGCCTCCCTGCTCCGCCCCCCCCCACCCCCACCCCCAGCACCCTTCTTGCAGCCAACTTTGCATCACAGACACCGAGGCCCAAGGCAGGGTCCCAAACACAGGATTAGTCACAGCTGCTGCCCTGCAGGGCATGTCATCACCCGAGACCAGGCTTGAAAAGTGAAAGAACTTGCTGTCAGAGATCCAGGGTTGCCCATGGAGATGGGGGAGCCTCGTTCCCCCGGGGTCTGGAGGAGAATGGACAGCCATCTGGCTAAGTGTGGTCGCTGCGAGTCACGCCTGGAGGCAGAGGGATGAGCTGGCCGAAATAGCCTTCTGGGTGGAAGATCCCTCCGTGGCCATCATGGTTCTGGGAACGAGGGGTCTGGGAAGTGGGAAGACAGGTCTCGAGGACACACAGGGGCAGCAAGAGGCCTGACAGCTCGCCAGCAAATTTCCGGGGAAAGGGCATCATCAGACAGGGCACACGAGGGAGACAGACACAGTCCGAGGAACAGAGGGGGCTGACGTACGTAGGAGAAGAACGGATTTTCTGCTTCAGAACCTCGGGGGCTGGAGGGCCGAGCCCAGCAGGTGGCATTCCCAAGTGCATCTGATCTGAGGCCTTTGAGGGATATCCAGGAATACTAGAAACGATGCAGGCCACGGGGCCACAGAGCAGTGTGTTTGCTCAAGCCCCTTCCCTCTCCCCGGCCTCGCACGGTGCCCCTTTGTGGAGGGAGTGTCCTGGTGCTCAGGACACGAAGCCGGGAGGAGTGTAGGAGCCTCGCTGGTCCGATTTGAGATGGTGTCTGGAAATGTCTGGTGTCCTGATTTCCTAGACTGCCAGAGCCGTATCTGAGGAGGGAACCGCTATTCAAAAACATGCCTTTGAGATCCGACTTGTCACTCACTGATTTGAGAGCCTTTGGCCAGTTGGTCCCTCCAAAGCTTGGGCTCCTCAGACCACTAACATGTCGTTACAGCCACTTGTAAGGTGAGAGGTCTAAGGGGGCTAATATTCCTAATACTTCCAGAACAGTACCTGGGACACAGTAAGTGCCAGACATCAGCTGCTATGATTACTCACGTGACCATTTGTACCTGGCAGATGGAATGGCACGCAGAGACCCCGTGGTGGGAGAGAACGTGGTATGTAGGAGAGACAGAAAGAGGCGGCGTGGCACAGCCGGAGAACAGGAGTCGTGGTACAGGGTGAACCGTGGTCCAAGCTTGTGGCCTGGAGGGTCCTGGCCCCGTCATCCAGCTCCGTGCTCTCTGTGGTTGGCTGGTTTCCCTTCCCCCCTCGGTGCCCAGAGCCCTCTGAGGGTGAGGAGAGCAGAAGGCACCAGCATGCCCTTCCTCCTCTGTGTGCCTTGGTGCCGGGAGGAGAGGCATTCCTACCGGGATCCACCCCGACACCCCAGCCTGGAGCAGCCCGGCATGTGGCTCTGCACCCCCAGACGGGCTCAGGAGGCACAAGGGGCCCAAAGGGCAGGTTTTGTGGTCATCTGAGAACACAGGCCCCATAGCGTTCGTTCTGCTCAGACTGTGGGGTCTGCTCGGAGGTCGAAACCCTTGTTTCCGGGTGAGATCCCAGCAGCAGATAGTGTGTGTCTGGCCCAGCTCGTGGCCGCTCTGCTCCATGTCATGCTAGTTATGAAGCTTCCAGCAAGTATGTGCACAGAATTTGGAAGCGAAGGAGCCAGCAGAGGCGCCGGCTGTCACAGGTCCCACCCACTCCACCGGAAGTTGCTCACCTGTGGTTTTAGGTGCTGGGGAAGAGGAGAAAGAATCCAGGAGCCTCTCGGGTCATTGCAGAGGTGTTCTCTCTGCCGCCTTCCAGCAGTATGACTTGTCAGCTCGTCTTTCTAGGCCTCAGTTTCCTCATTAGTAAAATGGTGAACGTAAGATGGCAATAAGATAATACTGTGAAGCACTTAGTTCGGTGCCTGGTACATAGCAAGCATTTATTAAGCAGTGGCTGCCACCCTCCTCCCCGCTATTATAATGGTCATAAACATGTTTAGATGACACGTTTGACACCCAGAGTAGGCTGTCTTCATTGGCCTGTGATGACACTTCTTAAAGTGTGTCTGTCAAGTGGCATCTCTGTTAGTAATACGGTGCTGCTATTACCCATACGGCTATTACTAACCTGGCCACTGATACGTGACTATTACTGTTACGACCACTTACGACTAGTTGTGGCCAGCATTTATAGAGCACATATACAGAGACAGATACCCTCTTAAGTGTTTTACGTATTAACTCACATTTCTCCCTGTATTTCTGTTGATCAGTGGGGAAGGGATATTAGAGAATTATGAAGAATGGTTTATATGACTGAGTCTCCAGCCTAATGAGAGAGGCAGAAACAAGACAGGAGACAAAAAATGAGCGAAACCCACCAGACAGTGTAAGAGGCAGCTCGGCTACGTGAAAAACGGTGGAGTCGGCCCTCGGGCCGTGCAGCCTGCCTGCCTGGTCCCATCCCAGCTCTGCCACTTATGAACTGGGCACTAGCCTCCGTGCCTCGGTCTGTCCTTAGCAGGGGTGTTGGTGGGGATTGAGTTAATAGACCAAAAGCCCTGAGAGCAACACCTGGCACGTGGGATGCTCTGTTCCACCACCACCACCACATTCAGGGGGAATCTCAGGAAGCCTGACGGAGCTGGGGGAGGCATCAGAACAGCCTGGGATTTTAACCGGGCCTTACAGGGCAGCCACAGGAGATTGGGACGGGCTGCGTAGCATGAGCAGCAAAAGTCACAGAGGGACTTCTGTTGTTTCAAAGTGCATGTCTCATGACAAAACTGAATCTACGTCTTAAGAACACAAGAATTCGGTGGAGAGAATTGGGTTTTTGTTTTTTCAAGTTCTCACTGTATCTAGGCAAATACGCCTAGGCGGGGCTGGAGCCACTCTCCAGTGGAGAAGTACATCCTCAGAGGTGCCTCAGGGGCAAGTTCAGCTCCTGCCCCTCTGACTCTGGGATCCGAGCACATCCAGTTTCCTCGCTGAGCCTCAGTTTCCCCGTGTAACGTGAGTCAACCTTTGCTGTCCCCTCTGCTTCCAGATTCTGCCTCCTAGGGGCACTTCCCAAGTTGTGGGGAGATACCCCCCACACAAGTGAGGTACAAAGAGAGGAAAGGCGCCTCTTTGTTCTATTCCAGATGCAGAAGGGGGGAGGTCTCCCCTCAGCCGAGCGCTTTACATAAATAGGAGGCGCCACGGATAGGCTGTGTGCTCGGTCTGAAGAAGTGGGCTCGTTAATCTTTTGCTCAGCTTGCGAAAGTGTTTTCTTATCAAATAATAGAGATGATAGCAGCGAGGGCTTTCTGCTACTGACTTAGGGTTCCCTTAAATACCATTTCAAGAAGATTTGCAGCGTTAAGCTCTTTTCTCTCTTTTCCTCTCCCCGTTTTTGTGCATTAAATCTCCCATCTGCTACCCAAAGTGGAAGTAAAAGAAATCAGAATAGCTATTGGGTGACTTAGTACTTGTTTCCCTGTGTTCCCCAGACTGGCGCGTCCAGTAACCTCTGAAGTGGCAGCGCAGAGACCCCATTGTTTATGGTCCTGATGTGAGCAGGGAGCGTTCCTCCCACGCCTGGTCCTCTTCTCTCACTTCACCCACTTTTTCTTTTCTTCGGAGAAGAACATCCTCTACCCGATGTTACCTGTCTCTCCTACTTGTCTACTTAATTGTCTGGCCCCCTCCTCACCCTCTAGGATGTACCATAGATCGACTTTGTTCCCACTGTGTGCGCAACACCGAGAACTGTCCCTGGCACACCGTAGGCAGTTGAATACTTTGTTCAGTTATTGAAATAGGACGCAAGGCCTAAAGGTTGGATGCTGGCATCCAGCTCCCATATGGGGCCTCTGCCCTGCTGGTCCCTAGCTGGGTGACTTTGGACAAGATATTTAATTTCTCAGGCCTCAACTTCTCAGCTGGAAAAGGGCTTGATCTGCCTCCAGAGGTTTTTGTGGAAATCATGGGAGGTAATACATTTAAAGGAGTTAGTGAACAGTAAGCTCTTCGGATGTGGGAGCTGTGATTATCAGTATAATTACTGTTTTCATCAACCTTCTGGAAGGCCTAAAGTAACTAAATTGTGTGTAATGCGTAAATAATCCAGAAACAATAGTGAACTTAAACATCACATTTCCTCAGCACGCGTGTGTGTTCTCCCTGGCGTGTACACCCCGCTGGCCCCTGTCTTTGCTTACTTTAACGCAGCTCTGATAGGAGCCAGTGAGCCAGGCGAGCAACAGAGAAGATAAAGTAGACCAGATGTCGCAAAGGCCTCAGCGAGGACTGTTTGGAACAGAGATGTGTACAAACTTCAGATTTATCACAGCCCACCACCCGAGGATTTAAAAAACTAGATTTCATCTGCCCATTGGTTCAAAGACCAAGCAGGCTGAGGGTCAAACACCACAGTCAGTGGGGTACCTTGGCCCCTTGCTTGCTGGTTTGGCCATAGGGCCTATGCAAGATGGGATGTTGCTACGTATTGGAGCTGGGAACTGATTCGATCTGATTTCTTTCACATGGGCTGGAAGAATCTAGTCAAAGCTTTAAAGTTTATAAAGCACTTTACATACACAGCTCTCTGATTAGTTCTCATAATAGCTCTTAGAGCAAGTGATTACTGCTCCCATTTACAGATGAGAAGACTGAGGCCTGGAGAGGGCCAAAGGGACAGCCCAGGTCACATTGAAGAAGAGGCAGATCAGAGCTCAGACAGGGAAGTCTGTCTGATTATATTAGCACAGTGTTCACATCGCCAGGGGTGCTAGGTCCCTCCCACTTCCCAGGAGAGAGAGCAAGGCCCCAGGAGCCAGGTCTCTTGGTCAGCACCCCTTCCACCTAGCGTGACTTGGGCAGCTTGCTCTCAACTACTCAGGGCCTCTTGAGTCCGCTGGCTCAGGGTGGCCAGCCGAGGGTGGGCATCTGTCCAGCATCTGACAAGGAATGAGCCAGGGATCAGGGGCAGACAAAGTGGTGGTGCCAGATAACCGGGGGATGGAGACAGGGCAGGATCCTGGCCCAGCCGTTGACAAGCACCCCCGGGGGCTGCCTGTTGCGTATGACTTCCTGCCCCATTGTTGGGGCCACCCAGCCTCACAGAAAAGAAGATTGGGAACTGCCAGCCTAGGGGCTTCATTCACTGGGAGTGTTTTTGTAACACGGCTGCCACAATCCCCTTTGTCTGCAGTATCGCCAGGATCCCAGAGAGCCTTGGTGCTGGGAAGTCCCGGCTCTAAAGGGAATGGACTCTGCTTTCTTAACAGTGGCTTCCAAGGCTGAGTGGCTGGCATTCCAGACACTGAGGATGGGGACAGGGTAGCAGCTCAGATGGTGTCTGCAGTCAGGCCGGGCTGATTTCTGGCCCTACTTTCCTGCCCCACCTTAGACAAGACAGCCGTCTGGAACTTGCCCCTGCTTTGCTGCTTTAATATTGGACATTTAGGGGGAATAGCCTCTCAAGACGGCTAGAAAATACCCCTGAGGCTTTGGGGCTCACCGCAGTCTTCCATTCATTCCTTGCGGACCCCAAGGCTGATGAGGTGAGGCCGTGGGTGTGGAAGCTGGAGTTCAGGCAGGGTCTGGATGAGCCACTGGGACGAACGAGCCTTTTCTCCAGCCCGCCTGCCTCCCGGGCCTCAGACAGCTAGCAGGCTCACTGCATCTTGTGTGGCAGCTTGCTCTCATGAAAGACCCTAGAATGTTTTGTTTGTTTGTTTTCGTAAAGTTGGACGGATTGCCAATGGCTAGCTAAGTGGCCTTGGACATATGTCCAAACCTCTCAAAGCCTCAGTTTCCACATTTGTAAAAACACACACTAGTAATTATACCCACCCTTCAGGGTGGCTGCATTAGAAACAGGGTAATGTTTGCAGTGACCTCATGCTTGCCCAGCACATAGTAGGTCCTCAACAGATTGCAGCAATGTGGTTTACTGCCCAGAAGCCAGTGCCAGAGTCTTCCTGAAGCTGCAGGGGGGATGTGGGTGCAGAAAGCAAGGTCCATCCTGGGAGCCCGCACCTCCTTTCCCTCTTCCTCTGGCTGGGTGTGCTGCCATCTACGGCTTGGGTCAAAGCCACTAGCTGCCAATCAGGAATTCCCCCCTCACATCTCTGTTGGGCCTCAAGAGCCCCATGCCCCTACCTCCTCCTAGAAGTTTCTAGAAACTCTTTACCTGACAATGTGAATGAGTCCTCTTTTTGCCTTGAACTCTGGAGGAAGGGGAGACAAACTTTGTGTGATTATACTCCACTGAATCCAAGCAGGGATGCTATCCAGAGGCCCTAAACCAAAGAACCCCCCGTCCCTGCCCAGGGGGCTGTGAGATAAATCAGCAGGACCATGAGCGAAGCCATAGCCTCTTCCCAAGCCCGCCTTGTTTGGCAGAGGCTGACGGGTGGGTGGTGGCCGGTGCCCTCACTGTGTCTGTGATCACGTCGGAAGCCCTTGCCAGTCTGGCTTCCATATGGTGAAAGAGTGTGTGGTCACGCCGGGCACAGCAGCCCAGGGAGCCCCGGAGGGGAGGGGTGGGGAGGTGTGGCCTGAAGGCCGAAGGAGCCGCACCCCGTGAAGCTTTCACAGCGCCCCCGCCAGGTGTGTGGGAAAACAGAGCTACTCCGGCGACAGGCCCAGCCGCCGCCGCCCGGGAGGCTGCGACACGGGGAGGTGGGGCCTGAGACATGGGCCACAGGCCTCTGGCCTCGCAGCCCTCGATCGAGCCCCCCCCGCAGCGTGAGAGAGGGCGGACATGGGGAGGCTAGTGTGCCGGCACCCCTGGAATCGGGACCGTCGTGCCCACATAGATGCCACCCTGGAGTGAGGCCCGGTTACCGGTTCCCTCCGCCGAGGCGCAGCACGCACTGACCTCTGCAGAACCACGTACGTGTACGTGTGCGTTTCCCTCGGAGCCGTGCCCGCCTCTGCCCTGAAACTGCTTGCGCCCCAGTGAGCCGGGCCCCGCCCCAGGAGACTGCTCCTGGGTAGAAAATCCGCCTGGGAGATGGTTGTCTTCTTCTCTGGGAAGCATTTTCTTTTTCTGAAAGGAACCACTTACCAACACCCAAGCCTACTCAGGCCTCCAAGAATGAAAGATGAAGCAGGTCCCCATTTCACGAGCTCTTTTGCCTGCAGATGCCCTCGACCTCGTAGCACCCGGAGCCCTCTGAGAAGAGGCCTGGAGCCCTGCAGAAAGTTCTGGAGTGAGAGCAGACCCCTGAAAACACGTTAGCAGCCAGAGGGCTCTGCCTCCTGAAGTGAGAAATGTGCCACACATGTACCAATTCAGAGATTTCTAACGCGGGCCCCTGTGCTGAGGGATGGGACGCGTCAGAGAGCAGAGGTCTCTGTCTTCAGAGAAATGATAGTCTGAGGAGAAAGCAGACACAAGCGCAAGGCTGACAGGGAGGGTAAGGGCCGTGAAGGCACAGTGCCGCAGGGCAGAATGGAGACCTGCTTCAGGGCAGGCAGAGGCCTCTCACCGCCCAGAGCAGGCCAGGGCCCCCCACCCAACCCCGACATGGGGGTGACCAGATGCCTCGGTTTGTCTGAGCAGGTTCTAGCTTCCACCCACTGTCCCAGTGTCCTTAGCAACAGCACACCTTTTTCCCCTCAAAAGGGGTCCGATCTGGGTGAAAATGATAGGGCTGTTGTGCCTAAAACTCCTCATCCCTAAGATGAGGGAGATGAGGAAGGGTCCAGAAAGTGGAAGACCAGGACCAATTTGCTACGCTGAGTGACGGTGGAATGTACCGTGCAGGAGCTCGGGGGCTGGGGGACGCTGCCAGGGACTTCATCCCACCTCTGCCTCTTACCTAGGTGCGTGATCAGGGGCAAGTTACTTCACCTCTCCAGCCCTCAGTTTCACCTTGTGTAAAATGGGATAATAGTACCTGCTTTGTAACACAGACAGGAGGATTAAAGGCGTCAATAGATGTGAAGGGCTTAAAACAGTGCCAGGTGCTTAGCGTGACCTGTAGATGCTAGCTCGTCATGTTTTTCTGTTCTCCCTGGGGCCTCAGGAGCCAAGCCAAGATGGCCCAGTATTCACACAATTAACCCTCCCTCCCCAGTGCCCACTTTCAGGCTCCCGTGGAGTCTAATGGGCAGGCACCGGGAAGAGGCAGAGAAATTGCTCGCAGCTAATCATGACTTGGTGCATTCTAAATTTATATCCATATGCGTATCTGGGCAAGTAGAAGGTTTTTGGTTTTGGTTTTTTTTTTTTTTTTTAGCACCTCTAATCCATAACACATGAGTTTTAATAAGAAAAGTGTATTTCCCCCTCAGGGAGCCCTGAGCTCTGCCTCTGACCGCAGTCCCCTGACCCCACGTGGAGACTGCCGTGGCTCAGCCGCTCCAGGTCCTGAGGCAGAGGGGCGGTGGAGAAGACAGGCCTGGGGGTCAGAGGAGAGATGCTTCCCCACCTCTGACTCCAAGCTAGGCCAGACCATTCCGGTTTACCAAGCAATTCTAGAAAAATAATTAGTCCAAGTTGTGCACCAGACTAGAATTGCTTCCTTTATGCTGGAAGTAGCAGCTGACTCCGGTGGGACAGCAGTGGGGTTTTCCTTCATGGACGGTTTGGCTTGGTGTTTGAGGCCACGGTGGCTCTCAGAAATCTTAACCTGTGGTGAAGGCCTCAGAGCTGGCATAGGAGAGCTGGCCTTGACCTTTCCAGAGAAGAGCTGCATTGGATTGGACAAAGCTTGGCCTCTTTGCTGGTTCCTGATGGTGCTACCCTGTAGCCCCAGCCCGGACGGGTTGGCGGGGAGGGACGTGGTAGCAGCGCGTGCAGCAGGGAGATCCCCCGCACACCCCCATGGCTCAGCAGTGGCTTCAACTGAAGGTGGGGCGGACTCCAGGGAAGCATTTAGGGCTGAGGGTGGGAGACATTCCGGCTGGCCCCTGTGAGGTCCCTCTCCCGGACTAAGGGTGCTCACAGGCAGGGTGGGCTGGGCATACTGGGGAATGGGGAAATCTCATTAGAGAGCGAGCCCGAGGCGTCGTGGGCCTCCCCAGCCCTCCCAGCCCCCGGAGCCGCACCCGCACCCTCGGGGCTCCCTGCCAAGGGTGGAAGTTAAGAAACCACAACCCCGGTTTTCCCAGGGCTGAGCTCGGGCCAGGTCTTGAGGCCCTGCCCAGCCGGTGGGCACGTCTGTGGGGCTGCCTGCGTGCTCATACCCGCTTCCTCACGGGTGGGCACGGGGTGAGGGGGGATCGTACCTCCCAGTTGGGGACCGAGGCACAAGGCCTTCTCGTGCCCAGGGCTTGGGTCGCACAGCCTCCAGTTACAGGCCTGTGCCCCTCTGCCAACCTGCCTCTCCCTGAGGCCGCTGCCCACCTCGAGGAAGAACAGAGCCCGCTTTGAGCTGGAAATTAGAGTCGTTTCCTGTTCCTTGTTGTTAAGACACTGCTTACAGGGCTGTAATCCCAATAAATCATATGCTTGCTGCGTCGGGCAGGGTTGTTGGTTGTTGTTTTTTTTTTTCCAAGCTGCAGGGACCTCTTAAAACCAAGGCCTTAAGTTTATTCTCTTTCATTTTTTTTAAGGGGAAAAAATGGCTTTTGCAGGCCCAGCCCTGTCAGAGGGCCTGATAAGACCCTTGGCTTGATAGACTCACGTCGAGGTGACATGAGGAGAAACTGAGGCATGACACAGGGATCTGGTCTCCCCGTTGCTGCTGGACGAGACATTTGGCCTCACGGGGTTTCTATTTCCTCCCCTAGCAAATAAGAGGATGTGGTCGGGCAGTTCCCAGCCTCTCCATGTAGAAGCCCCATCTATACTGGTACATTTCCTGAACATTCCCAGGTGACGGTAGTGGCAGTTTTATGCACAGAAAGTCACATGCTGCCAGTCGATGACCCTTTAGGTGGCTTGGTTTGTCACAGCAGCAACCCCACCTGATGTGTGTATGTGTGCATGCGGGTGATGGCTTCTAGGTTAGGCCCCCGACACTGCTTGGGGCGGCCAGGGGGGCACAGGTCCCTGGCGGTAATTCCATGCCCCCCTCCCACGCCCCCCTCACATGTCTGTGAGTCTGTGTCTCTTGTCGCCCCGTGCCCTGTGTGAGATCCTTGACTGCCAAGGCCCAGAAACAGCTCCTGATCCCACTCAACATGGTGGTTGCATTTGTTTGGCCTGTTTTATGAGCGGGGACAGAGCGGGTGATGGGCCACTCGCTGGCAGGCTTTTGCAGGCTTTACATGTTTATACTTGCTGGAGGCCCGGGAAAGGGGGGAGTTGGCCGGACTTGAAGGCAGCCATGGCTGAGGCATTTAATAGGACCAGATTCCTATAACCTTTTTTTGCTAGTATGTGTTCTCTCTATCAGCAGATGCTAACGTAGTACTAACAGTTAACGTCTATTGAGAGCTTGCCGTGTCCCAAATGCTGCACTGACCACTTCCCATACATACTTCTTGTGAGGCAGTCCTATTATTTATACCCATTTTGCTGATGGGACGGCTGAGGCGGAGGCTGGGGTAACTTGTGCAGGATCGTGACCAAATTCGCTGGGAGTGACACCGGATCCCAACCCAGGAGGTCCTCTCTGCAGCCCACAGTCTTGATCACTGCAGAGTAGATACAGCTATTGTCATGTGGAGTTTGTGAGATAGCAAAAGAGATTCTCACAATGGAAAAAACATCTAGAAGCCACTGACATCTCTTCTTTAATAGGAACACAGGCCCAAAGAGTGTAATGACCTGCCCCGTGTTAGAGAGCCAGTGCTCTTGCTTCAGGACACGGAGAGTGAGTGGAAGTGAGGATTCTCCTGGGGGGAGGGGGGGGCAGGAGCCTCAGTTCGCTGGGCCAGGCAGGTGCACGTAAAGCATACACTCTTGTGGAAATGACCAGACCATGTGCTGTCAGAGGCAGAATCCCAGCCCCACATTCAGCCCAAGAACAGACTTGTCTTAAGGTAGTGATGCTCAAAGTGTGGTCTGGGGACCCCTGGGGTCCTGAGGCTCTTCGGAAGTCTACAGGGTCAATATTATTTTCATTATAAGACGGGGTTATTTGCCTTTTCACTCTCATTTCCCCACGTGTCCAGGGGAGCTTTCTAGAGGCTGTGTGACATGTGATAACAGTATCACTGATGGCTGGTGGGGATGTGAACTTGCATGTTCAGATGTCTTAACATTCTCTCTTTTGGTTCCTGATACAGTAAATAGTGGTAGGATAACCTATGTAAACAAAAGCTCTTTGGAGGCCTCAATCATTTGTAAGAGTACAAAGGGAATCCTGTGACCAGAACACTCCAGAATGACTATTCAGAGGTATTGGACCCAGCAAGGGGGAAACCTGGTGACAGAGGGCCGGCACAAAGGGGGTTCCTTCAGCCCTGCCCCCTCTCCCTGCCTCAGGCACAGCAGATGCCCACCCTAGCTGTGAAAGGCTTGTGGCCAGACGCAGCATAGAAGAACCACAAGTCGAGGGAAACAGCCTTTTTCTTTGGGAGGGAACAAAGCTGGAGATCCTGAGGACAATGCAGATGTCAGTCATTCCCCGCCTTGCTCCTCCGGAGCCCTTTCACCCACAGTTAGGATGCAGCCACCGCCAGTACAGATGGGAGTTTTTATAGGGATTTTCCAGAATGTCCAGAAATACAGGCCAGCTTCTCAGCATGTTCAGTGGTCTAGATGAAATTACCAGAAAGGAAATAGGAGCCTGGAACCCACAGGCCAAGGGAAGGATGTCACTGAGTAAATCCATGAATTGCTTGTCATTTTATCTTCCCATGGACCAGAGAGGCGGTAGGTAGGCCAAGGAAAAGAGCCCGAAGAGGTCAGTTTGGGGGCTGGTACTGCCTTGTTTGTGGACAGGTGGATGCCAGCCACTACCCCAGAGGCAGAGGGACACTCTTAACCTTGGAGGATTTCTGTATGTTGAGAATATCAGCCAGTGTTCAATTTAAGAACCCAGAAACCACCCTAGGTGTTTTAAGCAGGAAGGGATTTAATGCAGGGAATTAAGTGCCAACAGAATCATTGTAAGAACAAGTTCAAGGCTGAGCCTCCAAAGACAAAACCAGACTCATCCAACCAAGAAGACTGCTCCCTCTGAGACCTTCCCTGGAAATGCAATTCAGAACTGAAGTTGCAATCAAGAAATCCTTGTCGTTACTTTCAGTAGCACTACCACTGCCTCTGAAGCCCTCAGAAAGGTGGAAAATGGACACTGGAATGTTCTGTGAGAAAAGAAAAAATAGACGTCATGCTTTATGACCTGGCTATCTTCCAGGCAAAGAGTGCATAAAGATGGCCTCTGCCTCATATCCATTTACGAGATCTCATGGAGCTACATCCTAATGGCAAAACCTAATTTGCATCCACAACCCCAGCTACAAAGAAGTCTGGGAAATATAGTTTTCAACTTTTTATGTCTCCAACAAAGACAGCAGAATGGAGGCTGAATGAGCTAATCCCCAATACCTGCCCACCAAAGTTATCGATACTGTATTTTTTCATGTGCCAAGTTCTAAGAGGCACAGAGCATAATGGATCATAACAACATCTGATTAGACTTGGTGATTCCCCAAGTTCCCTCTTGGATTTCCCCTGGTGCAGCTGGGAGATGCTGCTTGGAGCTCCAGTGACCATACTTGGCACTTGGTCTTGGCTCTTGGCCACAACAGGGAAGAATGGCTGGCAAATCCACGAACTACCTTGTCATTTATACTTCTTCAGTCTCAATGTTGGTGGTTTAGATAAAGCCTTCCCCTTAGATCTGAAGGACTGTTATATATAGAAATATGTCTCTGAGCTTGCCTTCTAGCATTGCAGTGTAAGAATTGGAAAATCCAAGAATATTTACAGAGAATCCCAATGGGCATATATAATCAAGAAAATTGTTATAAGCAGAGGAGTAGTGCACAAACGGCTTGTTGCTTCCTCCTGCATTCTGCAGGCTCCCTCCATAGAGTCTTGGCTTTACCACTTTAGCAAGTCAACACTGTGGCCTTGAATATTATATGCCATTCTTTTCCAGGCAGAAATAGGAGTTGGTTCAGATTCAAAAATTTAGATGCATCGTAATAAGTTCCTGATGCTCAGCCATCCTTTTCATCACTCAGCCAGCATTTACTGAGCACCTATGGTGTTCAGGACTGATGCTGGGGACATTTGGGAGTACAGAAATTCTTGTCCTGAGGCCGAATCGTCTAGTCAGGAAGATGAGACACAGTCACGGATGGAAGAGCAAGTTCTAAGGGATCTTGGATCTTGGAGTGGGAGGGCTTCTGGAAAGGGGTGGTGATGGAACTAAGCCCTGAAGGGTAAACAGGATCTGGACAGGCAGAGGTAAGAGCAAATTCATTCTCTCGAGGAGGTGGGAAGGGCAGGGTAGGCTTGAGAACCACAGGTGCCTGCTGGTCGGCTGTGTCCTAGTGAATGTTAATGAGCCAGGACTGGAAATGGGTTGAGGTGAGGTCCGGGACACTCTTGAAGGCCAAGACCAGCCAGGCTTCCCCAGCCCGTGACTGCTCCTTACCACTGCAGTTGGTATACTTGGGCCCAGATACATTTTCTGAAATGACAGAGCCCAGAACATCAAAATAGCTTCCCAGTGAACCACCTTCAAGGTCACATCTGGTTTAATTTTGTTTAAAAATAAATAAAAGTATCATTTGCCCTCAACGAGAGAGGCTCTTAAAGTTTTGACAATATCCTTAGCATTTGGAAACCTGAGACAAGTGATCTCAGGGTCTCACATCGATTCCCTGCAGTCAACTGACTTAATGACTGAGGAAAGAGAATGGAAGTCCTTTTCCTGGTCACAGTACCTCTCTGCCTGTCTAGGAGCAAGGTGGCAGTGACAGCAGAGGCCTAATGCTCCAGAAGCCCAGGGCGGAGGGAGTGGGGTGTGGAGGCATCAGGAGGGTGGGGGAGCTCACACAGGAATGGGAGGTGGACTCAGCTGCCATTAGAACAGCCACAAGGTGCAGCGTGCCAGGGCTGCCTCATCCTTGTGACCAGGCAAGGAAAGTTCTAGGCAGAGCAGGCTGGTTGTCCATTGAGTCATAAAACCCAAGACCGGCTGTCAGGTCCGCCCGCGGCCGTGAGATCCATTGGACTGTGAAGTGGTCTCCCGAGGAGGTCTTTGCCATAGGAGACTTGCCAGAACTCACGGAGGATGGGGGTGGGAGGGCCTGGAGCTGGGAGAGGGCAGGACCCTGCATGGAGGTGCTGGCTGTATTGCTCAATGCCTGGGGGCCATTGAGCACCCCCAGTCACATGCCGTGTGAATGGCGCCCCCTGGTGACCCCGGTAATACCTTGTGAATGGCGCCCCCTGGAGTTTGCAAGGTAGAGGCCTCATGGAGCAGAAGTCTCCCTGCTTCCACCTAGCGCCCCACGTCACTGCGGCCATGGGTTCTTAGTGTTGGGCCCCGGACCATTCTTCCCCAGAGGACTCGGAGCACCAAGCTGAGGCAGCTCCAGCCTGCCACAGGAAGTGACGTGGGGCCCGCCTCAGCCCAGGTGCAGGTTGAGGAAGGAATGACATCAGCTATGGCTGTGTAGTGTGATATACAGCGTCTCACAGAGCTTGAGGACAGCCCTAAGCGGGTATGAGCCCGTCTCACAGACACAGGGAACAGGCTCGGCCGTGTTTGTGGTGATGGATCACAGCTGCTAGTGGCAAAGCTGGGTTGGGAGCCTGACCGGGTCTGTTGCACTCTGTCCCCCACACGCATCCGCCACCCGGGAGGCAGTCTCTCCCTTCTGCTGACAGAGACCCCATCTGAATTCTTTGGAGAGGACAGGAGCCCCCAACTTGACACTGGCAAACCCCTTGCCTCATTGGTCACCTCGGGCCCTCAGGTTCAACTCGTGGCCTATGATGGGAAATTCTCCTGACCCAGGACAGTGTCTGGAATGGAACACACTGGGGTCTCAGTGAGCAAAAGGAGCAAACCCCCTCCACACCTCACAGCCTGAAGGTCACAGGGTGACCAGCCTCTGCAGCTGTTCCTGAGCGTGCGTGTGGAGGGAGCCCCCCCATCGGCCTGACCCTCTCTCTCTGCTGCCTCACAGGCCCTTCATGCTGCTGCCGCCACTGATGGAGTGGATGCGCGTGGCCATCACCTACGCGGAGCACCGCCGCAGCCTCACCGTGGACAGCGGCGACATCCGGCAGGCCGCCCGGCTGCTGCTGCCCGGCCTGGACTGTGAGCCCCGGCAGCTCAAGTACGGAACTGGGGACGAGGGAGGCTGAAGGGCTTCCCGCGCGCCTCCTGCTCCGGAGGTTGGGAGGGGGCCCCTCCCGTGGCACCCCTGCGCGGCCACGCACATCAGAACTAGTCATTCCTGACCCTGGCTGCCTTCTGGGTGCATCTTCTGCAGCCACGGTCAGGTGCGCAGAGCAGAGGTGCAATTGGGTTTGGACAGGAGAGCTCTCACAGTCTGGCTTTTTGGGATAGTTGGGGGGTGAGCAGCAGAAGTGGGTCCTCTCCTCTGTTGCTGTGTCTGCCACTCTTTTTCTGAACTCTTCCTGGTGTAGACGCTGGGCTGAGCCCTTCCTTTTCACATGTGTTAACCTTGGGCCTCGTGACACCTTTAGAGAATGAGGGGCTGGAAAGCTCATATTACAAATGGAGAGACTTAGCTAGCAAAGTGGCCGCACCTAAATTTGAACCCAGGTCTCTATGGACCTAGGCCTGGGCTCTTAATTTCCTTCCCAGCATGACCATCTTGTATTGGTCTCCTAAAGTCGTCTGGAGAATGTTTTCTGTGGCCACTCTTGTGCTATGAGAGCCTTGCATCTTTTTTTTTTTTTTTTTTTTTTTTGACCCTCTGCCCCAATCCCAGTTATAGCCTCCTCTGTCTCCATGGCAAATTCCCAAAGTCAAAGTCATTCTGGGACTTGAACTTCCAACGCTTTGGTCCAGCCAAGGCTCCAGGCTGACGCCACCTATGGGAAGCCTGTACTGTGCCTTCCTGTAGGCTTTTAATCTGTGACTCTCCTTGGTAGGATGGCTTGATGGCAGCAGGCTTCTGGGCCATTCTCACCATCTGTCTGGTAATTCTGGGCCTCCCCGGAAGGCCTTCAGGAGAGAGGACCTAGAGCCAAGAACTAGAACTTGGCCACAGTGGCCGTCCCATGGACCGAGTGCAGCCTTCTTTCTCCCTGCAGGAAGTACATTGGCAAGTCCATACCCGGCTGGGGCTGCTTCCTCCTCAGGCTGGATGCCTGGTGGGTTCTTTCTTTCTGATGGGACTTGGTTCCCTGGCAGTGGACGGCTCCGAGGCACTCAGGGCTCTTCTTTAACGTGTGTAGGAGAACAGAAGCATGTACTGTTCATGGCACTGGGCATGACAAGGCCAGTCGTTGCCAATCCAGTAATAATTCCCCGTCCTTCCCGTCCACCCCGTCATCCCTCCACCCAGCCTGGCATAGCTGTGCCACGTCTCCTCCAGGGGCGGTGTCCTAGCCAAATGTGTCACGCACAGTCCCACTCACACGCCTGTGGGTCTCTTCTGCACAGACCCGAGTGCTGTTTCAGCTCCTTCCGGAGGCTGGATGCCCGAGCGGCTACCGAAAAATTCAACCAGGACCTGGGTTTCCGCATGCTCAACTGCGGAAGGACGGACCTCATCAACCAGGCGATCGAGGCCCTGGGCCCGGACGGGGTGAACACTATGGACGACCAGGTGCGTGCGGAGAGCTCCGTTAGCCAGGCATGGGGCACAGAGTCGGGCTTCATTGCTGGTGCTGGCCCAGTCCTTCCGTCCCAAACCCGAGAGCCACTCAGCTCTGTGCTTCTGACAAACGGGCGGTCTCCCGAATCGCTCCCTGCCTGTTCCTGGTGAGATGTCAGCTTGAAGACCTTCCTGGCACCCCTTGGAAAACCTCTGTGACAGAGACTCTGCCTTCACAGTCTGGAAGGCTGGAGACCGTCCCAGAGGGTGCAGGGCCGGGACGAAGTCACGAGGAGTGAGCTGGACTTCCAGCTTAGGGCGCCAGTCGCTCAAGTGCGCTTTAGAGCACCTCACGTGCCTCCCACGTGCTCAGCCCTCAGAACCCGCTGCTGCGGTGGAGGTGGCGTCCTAGTTGGGCAAACGTGAGCTAGGAAATCTAAGCATACTGTACAGAGCAGATTTGTGAAAAGTGCTAAGGAGTAAAGTGAAGCTGGAAAAGGAAGCATTGAAAGCGACATACAATTTTAGATAGACTTTAATGTGAAGTTTTTTCGTTTGCTTTATTGCTTGTGCTGTGAAGAGCTGACATTTATTGAGCTCACTGCTGTGTTCCAGGCATCGTTCAAAGCGCTTGGCACGGATGGGCTCACTTAATCTTGACAGCAGCCCTGTGATGTCGGTACTGTTATTATCCCCATTTTATAGATGAGGAAACTGAGGTACAGAGAAGTCGGTTTACCCGAGCTCACACAGCTAGTAAGGAGCAGAGCTGGGATTGGAAGCAGTCTGGCCCCAGGCTCTTCACCACCATGGGCTGCCTGGTTCGTCTCTCTGACGCTGCCTTGTGAGTCCTTGCTGAGGAGGTGAAGGCACTGGAAGGCCACATCGGGGCGGGGGGGGGGGGGGTCCGGGGAGCTCAGTGACAGCAGAGGGCGTGGGTGGAATGCTCTCCCACAAGATGACAGCACAGGACAGAGTGTGCTGAAGCACCAGGTCAACCACGAGGCCGGGGTGGACCTGGACAGGTGACAGGTCGGGGGGGAGCGGCTGGGGAGGGGCCCCCCCGGAGGGGTCCGAGCCCAGCTGGAGCCGAGCAGGGAGGAGCACGGGCATGAAGCACAGAGCGGGGCGCAGCCACTCCAGGGACAGGAGGTGTCCGGGAGCAAGAGCGCAGAGGTGGGGCGGTCAGGACACGTGCTAGGGCCGGGGGGTGGGGGGGCCGCGGCAGGGCGTCAGACTCCCCTGGGCTGCCTCTGTCAGCGCAGGTCCCAGGGCCTCGCAGGAGCTCTGTTCCGGGGGTCCTCTTCCTCCTCAGGCCGCAGGGCCATCCGCCCATTCAAAGCCCTGGCGTCTTGGACGAGCTGTCTGGCCTCCAACAAAGGGGCCGGCAGTGCCCGCCCTGGAGGATTATGGGACACGTCTGCAGCCGGCACGTAATTAAGGCTCCGTAAATGTTCGTTCTGGTTTTGCTGTCCTGGTGAGGACAACAGCGGCTGTCTTTCTGTACCTGCAGCGGGGACAGGACTGACACACAAAAGCAGTGTCTTCTCACAAGACTCCCCGCTTTAAACGCTGAACTGTGGACAGCAGTGTGGGGAAACGGGGAGTCAGGCATGTGCAGGAGGGGCTGAAACAAAGCCAGAGCTTCACTCTGCAGCAGGCGGCTCCTCTCTAAATGCTCCATCCTGTTTGTCCCCTCAACCTTGGTATTTATACAGTGATCTGTGGGTAAACAGCCCTCTCGCCCATGATTAATGTCAGGCCATTTCTCTATCTCTGGGCATTAGGCAAGGATTTATGAGGTAAGGAGATCTTGTCTACACACAAATAACCTAATAAATAACATCGCAGGGCTCCAGACAAACGCTTGCCAGGATCCAGCTGTGGGATAACACTTTCCACTGCTGTCTTTGCTATTACTGGCCACGGAGGAAGATTCCCAGCCAGGAGGCAGCCCCGCTAACCATGCGCCTAAACTCAGGGAGGGACGGACTGGGCATCAGCTTTCGGAAAAGCTCTGACTTGCTCGGTAGCACGAGATGTTCAAGTCAGAGCCGTCTCCCCACTCCGTGAGCTGCCCCAGAGGGTTAGCTTCACAGCTCAGGTGGGTCTGGTTCCGGGGCCAGCTCTTCCCCCCGCACCCTGTGTGAACTTGCCTTGGGTCTTCGGCTCCTCGTCTGTAAACTGGGGATAATCACAGAGCCTCCCTAACAGGGGTATTGCGGTGATTAAATAAGACATGGCATGTGAATCACTTCACACAGTGATTAGGTGTGCAGGGCCAGGGGCGGGTTAGGGTATGGCAGCGTGAGATAGCAGCAGCGAGGGGTCATTTGTTGTGTTCTTTTAATTAGGTGGCTCTTAGGGTAAGCTTGCTCTCTCCTAAGCACTTTATACATAGTAACTCATATTCTTTACAACTCTCTAAGGTCAATACTGTTGGTATCTTCATTTTAAAGATGAAGAAACTGAGGCACAGAGGGAGACCAGTAACCTGGACAAAGTTTACAGCTTTGGTAGAGGTGACCTGTGTGCCCGAGTCTGTCCGTTGGGGCCTGGGCTCCTCACCCCTGTGTCCCACGGTGCCTCTGGAAATGTCCCCTGCTCACCCTTCACGTGTGGTGTGTCCGGTGGGCCCGGAAAGGGTAGGGGGTCGAGCCATGACACAGGGCTGCTCAGGACGAGCAGCGAGTCAAGCAGGAGAAGGGACCGTGGTTTCTGGGACAGAGGCCTGTGGAATACGTGTCACCGCATCTGCTTCCAGATGGTTTAGCATCTGCCTTTTGCTCCCCCAGGGTCTGACGCCGCTGATGTACGCCTGCGCGGCCGGGGATGAAGCGATGGTCCAGATGTTGATCGATGCGGGAGCGAACTTGGACATCCAGGTGAGCAGGCCCCAAAGAGCCACAGCCGGGCCACTGGCCCAGCACGGGAGCACCCTGAGACCCCCAGCAGCCATGCAGCGGGCAGCGTTTCAGACAGCCGGGTAGCTGGGTCTTAGAGGAACGGTGCGGAGATAACGGCAAAGAGGGGGGAGGGAGCTGAGGGGAGAGAAGGGCCATGCTCTGTTCCCGTAACCTGTGCCCTCTTAACCAGCCTCCACCATCCCCACCATCCCCACCATCCCCAGACGCCTTTAGCTCTGCTTCCCTCTGCGGCCTGGTGCCCTTCCTACCATGCATCTGCCCAGGGCAGGCAGAGGAGCCTTGTCTACATGGCGCTCCACGCAGACGTTGCCAGTTGAACCTGGAAAGCACTTGACTTAGCTCCTAGTCCCCATCCCTGCAGGATCCCCCCTTAGCTCAGGCGCATGAGCATCCTGCCCAGGAATGTCACCCACTCTTAAGAACTGACCGTCTGTGGCCTTTTCCAAGGTTCCAAGCAACTCTCCCAGGCACCCCTCCATCCACCCGGACAGCCGGCACTGGACATCGCTGACGTTCGCCGTGCTGCATGGACACATCTCTGTGGTCCAGGTGAGCCTCTGCCAGGTGTGCTGTGAAGCCTCAGCCCTGCCAGGTGCGCCGGGCCCCAGCGAGCGGCTGCCTGGAGTCAGAGAAAGCAGAGGTACTGCTTAGAGCCGGCTCACCCGGTCAGCAGGGCACCCCCACCCCCCGCCCCCGCTCTGCTTGCCTCAGGCAGGGGGCTTCAGTATAAGGATATGTGTGGATTTAGGGAACAGGACCCAGGCCCGAGCAGTGCCAGACGTGCCCAGCATCTCCGTGTCTGTCGAGGGGCCCCAGGGCATGCTGGGACCTGCGAGTGTGCTCCGTCCTCTCTCCTCCAGTCCGCCTCCCACCCCGCCCTGAGCAAGTTCTGCTCCCTCGTGAATGGTACCGCAGAGCCAGCCCTCTTTCATGGCGTCCCTCTGGTTCTGCCCATCCCCATTAACCGGCTTAGTCTTTCCATCTCCCAGGTCCTGAGAGGGGACTCAGAGGGCCACAGCTCACTTGTCAAGCCCACCTTCGTGCCCACCTTGGCCGAGGTAGCTGTGGCTGGAGTGAGGATGGAGTTTAGGCCCGGAAGTAGAGCAGACAGCGTCCCACCCTGGTAGAACCCCAGCCACACTGCCACCCGACTCCCAGGCTCCTTTGCTCCTCAAGCCACTGGGGTATGCAGTGCCGTACATGCCTTCCTAGGAGTTTGTGTAACACCGCGCTGTCTGTCTGCTAGATTGCAAGTCCTCTGGGGCCGAGGTCATGCCCAGGCTAGTCCTCTTGGTCAGCACAGCCCTGGGCTGTAGTGGTGACTCAGTACATGGTCTTCACCAGGCCAGCTGCCATATCTAGCCTGTGTTTTGGTCACTGCCATCCTAAGGACCTGAGCAGAGTTCCAGCCCAGCCCAGACCGGCCTGCAGGGCTGTGCCCTGGACTTGCCTGGCCTGGTGCCCAGTTTCACCCCATTGTGCAGGCCTCCGCCTCCCCCCACCCCCACCCCCACCCCCGGGCACACGGGCCCAGGCGGCAGTGCCACAGCTGGTTTCTGACTGATGAGAGCCTCCGGCCTCCGCAGCCGGTCCCCACGTCCCACCCCCTGCAGCGGAGGCGTGGAGGGCAGCCTGGCCCCTCGTACCCCAGTCTGCAGGTGGGGGGCAGCCAGGGGTTCCCCCAGCCCACAGGGTGCAGGCTCTCAGGAGGGTTGGCGGCCAGAAACCCCGGGAAGAATGGAAGCGCTCCCGCTGGTCAGGGAAGGTGAGACCCAGCCGGCAGCGACCTGTTGGGGCAGTGCAGACACCTCGCCTACCCTGAGGCAAAGCCCGCCCGGCTCAGCCGGAACCGCCCGGTACCTGCGCCCTGGGCGGCGGGGCTCTCCCCAGTCCTGCGCCTCCCAGCCTTGGGTGGCTTGCCAGACCTCTCTGACGAGAGCCTTCGATGCCGCTGGTTATTGAATCCCTGTGGTGACTTGACTGCCATTTCATCTGCAGCGTCGCCGCGCGGCGGCCCTCTTGCCGTTCTCCAGATGAGGGAGGCTGAGGCCCAGAGGGGTGGAGGTTCATGCCGCAGGTCACTCACCAGTTGGTGGCCAGCGCTGGCACTCAGCTTCTTCTGACGGTGCCTTTCCCACTCCTGCTGCTGCCTCCTAGAACCTCAGTTTCCCGGGCTGGATTGAGGGCGAAACTTTTTACTCCGCTCAATTTGCATCATTTCTTAGAAAGGTCGTTGCAATTAAGTCATAGGAAAGCATGTTTTTATTCTAAAATTATTTTAATGTTTATTTTTGAGAGAGAGAGTGTAAACTGGGGAGGGGCAGAGAGGGAGAGAGACAGAATCTGAAGCAGGCTCCAGGCTGAGCCCACCGCAGCACTTGGACTTGTGAACCACGAGATCATGACCTGAGCCAAAGTCAGATACTTAACCAACTGAGCCACCCAGGCGCCCCCCCATCCATGCCCACCCCCCAGGAAACCATTTAAAATAGAGAAATAGCTCAGAGGTCCCCACAGCTTAGGGGCTTTGTCTGAAGTCACAAGAATAGAGGTGAAGATTCTAGAAACATGGAGCCCTGAGGGTAACTTCAACTTCTGAAGTTGCAGTTCCTCAGCTGCCCAGCGGGAGCAGGGTGTCAGTCACATGCCTGGAGGGAACTCGTCAAGGCCCCTCTCCCAGACACTCCCTGCCACACTGACGTGCCCTGTCCTGTGCCCTGCAGTTGCTACTGGATGCTGGTGCCCACGTGGAGGGCTCGGCTGTGACTGGCGGTGAGGACAGCTACACGGAGACACCCCTGCAGCTAGCCTCTGCAGCTGGTAGGTATACAGCAGGGGTCCCCAACGGCCCTTGGGCTCTACCGCCCCTCCCTGCGGCATCCCTCAGCCTGGCACAGGTCCCTGGGGTGAGCCTTGAAACCCCTCCTCCTGAGGCCCTGGGGGTCCCCTTGCCCCAGTCATCAACGTTTCTGTAGAGCCCAGCACCCAGGCGGGGGCCAGCAGACGGGCGCGGCCCTGTGGGCAGTGGTGGTGTCCTCAGTCGGCCTTGTCTTCCAGGGAACTACGAGCTGGTGAGCTTGTTGCTGAGCCGAGGCGCCGATCCCCTGCTCAGCATGCTGGAAGCCAATGGCATGGCCTCCTCCCTCCACGAGGACATGAACTGCTTCAGCCACTCGGCCGCCCACGGCCACAGGTACCCACCTGGGGTTCCTGCCCCGTGTGATGTGAGGGCACATCTCCCCAGAATAGGTCTCCCCCAGGGGGAGCAAAAGAGCTAGAGATCTTTCCAGATGGGGGTTCTGCATGTAAGCCACCCAGAAAGAAAAAGCAGGTCCTCGACCAGCAGAGAGGCCTTAGATGTTCGAAGCTCAGAGACCCTGGGTGTGGAGAGATCCCCGTGCTGGGAGAGGCCCCCAGCTGGTTCCCGGCAGACTGGTACTGCAGCCTGGGTCTCCCAACCCCCAGGGCAGGCCCTCCCATTTCCTACAGACCCCAGTACTGGCCCATCTCGGGGCCACGTCCTTTCCTGTGCTCAGCGGTTCTTCTCTGGACCCGCGGTGGCCTCCCAGATCCCCAGGGGCTCCGCACAGCATATGGCCCAGCCCCGAAGAGGCTCCTGGCCGCTGTGTGGGAAATCACACCCCGCTCCCTGAGCAGATGGTGCATCTTGCATTGTGGGGGCCAGGCCTGCCCAGGGCTGTGACAGGAAGGCAGCAGGCTGCGACCAGAAACATTTGGGGGTGGGGGGCGGCGGAGCAGAGTCAGAGAGGAGGTTATTTGAAGGCAGAGGAGGGGCCGGAAGGGAGGAGTAGGTGGGACAACTACTTCCTGTTCTCCAATGCCCTGCTCAAACCAGAGTTTTGCCAGGCTGCGGCCCCCTCCCTAGAATGCTTCCCTCTACACCTGCCGACATTGTCCCCGCTCCGCCACCTCAATCCCCCTCACCACCAAGTACCAGACTGCACACTGTTGCCTCTGGGCCTCTCCACCATCTGCATGGACACCGTCTGTCCACTCACCTGCTGTCCACTCTCTCTCTCTCTCTCTGGAACACGGGTGGGGGCCAGGCATGGCTGGCTCACCTTCACAGCTGTGCATGACGAAGTGGGTGCTCTGTAAACTTGGTGAGCTGCCTAGCTAAGCTATAGTCAGCTGACCCCAAGTCTCTCCGGGTCAGGGGGAGTCTCTGCATGGTACGTGACCTCCAGTACAGAATGGGGTGGGGTCCGGGCCCCGTTGCTGCCAGAAGGAAGCTCAGCCCCCAGGTGACCTTTGGACTTGCCCATGCCAGAGCCATCCCAGGCCACAGGATGTGCCAGAATGAGCCTGGGACATGGAACCAGAAGTCTGGGTCTGAGTCTGCACTCCTGCCCAGGGTGACCTTGAGCAAGTTGTATTCATCACCCTGGATGGCGATGTCCATGGGATCTCACAGGGTTAAGAGCAACAGTACACGGGAGCATGTTTCATCAAGTCTAACGTTCCGAGCAGAATTCTCTGTAACAGGCATCTTGACCTTAGGTCATTCTTGCTAATGGAAGGAAGGGAAACAAATGAGTAGGAACATGTCCTTTGTTTCAGACACTTTCCATGAGTAAAACTGGCTGCTCTCAGAGGACCGCTATGTATCAGGCTCTACGCTCAATGCCATCACCTTGGCCTCACGTTAGTCCTTGTTGTACAGCTGAGAGCAGGCAGGGCACAGAGACATAGAACAGCCTGTCTGGGATCACACAGGCAAAATGGCAGGGCCAGCTTGGCTCCAAAGCCCATGACTTAGTAGTACCAGGATGGTAGGGGAGCGGTGGGGGAGTCCCCGGTACCCTCCCTGCCTCACTCAGCTGGCTGCAGGTGGAGGGCACTGGGAGGCCTGCCCAGCCCGCCCAGGAGGAGAAGACTGTGAGCCCTCTGTGACTGCGGTTGCCCCACAGCAGCCCATGTAGGCCTCGGGGCTCCGGAGGGCACCTCAGGTGGGTACCGTCCATGGTGAGGAGCTCAGCTGTCCCCTTCCCTTGTCCTGTGGCCTGCAGGAATGTCCTGAGGAAGCTCCTGACCCAGCCCCAGCAGGCCAAAGCGGACGTGCTGTCCCTGGAGGAGATCCTGGCTGAAGGCGTGGAGGAGAGTGACGCGTCCAGCCAGGGCAGCGGCAGCGAGGGGCCCGTGCGGCTGAGCCGGACCCGCACGAAGGCCCTGCAGGAGGCCATGTACTACAGCGCCGAGCACGGCTACGTGGACATCACCATGGAGCTGAGGGCGCTGGGTGAGGCCTCGCGGGCATGCATGTACACACACGCGCGCGCACGCGCACACACACACACGTGCACATGCGCACACATGCACTCTGCAGCAGACCAGAAGGGGGCGGCGGTGCCCACGGGGGCACATGGGCCACAAGGCAGCAGGGCATGGGCAGGACTCAGTGTGTGCAGGCCTGATGGCTGACGGCCAGGACAGGAGATGCCCCGAGCCTCAGGCCTCAGCAGAGGTGCATCTGGAGGGCCTCGCCCCTGCCCTCCACCCTCCCGGGTCAGAGCTTCCCCACTCTGGGCCTGGTCACGGCCTAGGATGTGCAGCCCCCAGGATGAGTCAACTTTTCTGGTCACCTGGGTGTTCTCGTTTCACTTGACCAAACACTCCACTCCTCGGGTCTGCAAGTCAGTGGGACTGTCCTTCCTCCAGGGAGGCCGCTCAGACAGACAGACCTGGGTGATGGCCCAGCCATTCCATATCCACCGGCGCTGATGGTCCTCATCTAAGAGTGTGATGTCGCACGAGGCAGAGGGCCTGGCTCTGGCCCACCGCAAGCACTCCGTGCACGACAGCGGTGTTGCTTATCATCACGGGGGCCACGACACACAGACCCCCACGCTGGGCCGGGGGAGCAGGAGGCCGTGCTGCCTTCTTCTTGCAGCCAGTCAGGCTCAGCGTTCTTCACTGTAAAATGGGTCTATCATTCCCATGTACAGTCAGTAAACTGAGGATCCTAATGCCACCTACGTCATGTGTCTCTGGGGAATGCCATCCGTCCTTTTTTATTTAACTCCATAGTGAGGCTGGGGCGTAAGAAACTATGTCTCTAATTACCAGGAAAATTACTAGTTTTTGTCATGACCTTTACAAAGTAGTTTTAAGTTACTTTATGGCCTCACTGACACACTCCAGGGAGCCAGTACACAGTAATTATGTGCCACTGAATGCCAGTGACCTGAACGCTGGTAAAAACCCTCTGAGGTAGGTCAGGATTCATTTCAGCCTTTTAGATAGGTGTGGGCCCGCGTGTCCTGCGTATTTTCTAGGCATCCAAGTCCACCTGGCCACCCCTCGTAATTAGTAGGTCTTCCCAGTCAGTGGTTCCAGGGCCCCACAAACAGTGGGGCTGGCGTGGCCTCAGGCTGAGCCGAATGGGTCCCTTGAAGTTGGGCTGGCTCCACCTCATCTGATGAGAACCTGAAATGCCCCCTGACCTCTCAGCAAGGCCTGTCGGGCGGAAAGGAAGCTTCAGAGAGAGCCACTCAGCATGACGGGACAGGGCGGGAAACGGGGGGTACGGAGCAGGCAGTGTGGGAGAGCCTGCCCCGAAAGCAGGCGGCAGGGGGCGGGCTCAGGCGGGGTCTGTCCAGGGGGCGCTCCGCGGAGGAGGTGACTGCCCGCCCTTGCCCTGCCTGTGTCCAGGTGTCCCCTGGAAGCTGCACGTCTGGATCGAGTCTCTGAGGACGTCCTTCTCCCAGTCACGGTACTCAGTGGTGCAGAGCCTCCTGCGGGATTTCAGCTCCATCAAGGAGGAGGAATACAACGAGGAGCTGGTGACCGAGGGCTTACAGCTCATGTTCGACATCCTCAAGACCAGCAAGGTGAGTGACGTCAGGCAGGTCCCCACCCTGAGCTTGCTGGATTCCGGAGCCCTGGCCCGGACCTCAGATACGCAGACTGACACACGGCAGACAGACAGGCACCCTCCCGCACACTGCACGCCCGGACTCCCGCTGCCTGGCCGGAGGCCGTGGATTTCTCGGGGCTGGAGCCTGGCCAGAAGAGCAATTTGGGGATTCAGTGCTGGTGGAGCAGGCAGCCGTCTCTTGCCAAGCCAGATCCAGGAGGAATGAAAGACAGCGGCTGCTCTAATCCAGGCCTGGGCTTTTGAAATTAGCCTGACGTGTCTGTAGCTACAAACAGACGGCTGTGGCGGGCCGGTGGGAAGGCTCACAGGCCCTCTCTGTGCCTCTGCCCCGCAGAACGACTCCGTCACCCAGCAGCTGGCTGCCATCTTCACCCACTGCTATGGTAGCAGCCCAGTCCCCAGCATTCCGGAGCTCCGGAAGACCCTGCCCGCCAGGCTAGGTGAGGCCTGCCCCCGCCCCCCAGATCCCCCTCCTCGTCTTTCTTCCTTTTTCTTTCCTGCGCATCTTTGTCTCCTGTTCCTCATTCCTGGCGCCAAGGCCCTGAGCCTCAGCTTCTCCGTTCCTCCCCTTTGTACCCCCCAACCTGTCAGAATGCTTACCCAGCACCGGGTGGTGGGGGGCCCTCAGTCATTTCTCTTCTCTCCCTTTGGGCACAGATCCTCACTTTCTGAACAACAAGGAGATGTCAGATGTGACCTTCCTAGTGGAAGGAAAGCTGTTTTATGCGCATAAAGTCCTGCTGGTGACGGCCTCTAACAGGTAGGCTGCACTGGGAACGAGGGGTGGGGCGGCTTCACTTGGACTGCCCTGTGGAGGGGGGGGCGGGGGGGAACAGTAGGGATGGGACTGGGGCTCTCCCTGAGGTGGAATTCCGGGTCCAGTTCCTACTTATTAGAAAACTTAAACGTTTGGGAATGAAGAGTCACTTTTCCGATACAGGAGTCAGTCACCCCTGGGGGGGCAGTGGGGACCCACTGGGGCCCAGCTCAGCTGTCAGCCCAGGGTGATGTAAGACGCCATTTGCCGAGAATCATTTTGGGAGCGCTGCATTCATTTTCAAAGCGTCCCGTCTCCCAGTGACCGGTCAGGTGATGGATGGCACCACTGCTGCAGAATGATGGAGTAAGAGTCCTGCTCAAGACCCGCCTTGCCTCTCCTCTTTTGCTCCAGGTTCAAGACGCTGATGACCAATAAATCAGAACAAGATGGCAATGGCAGCAAAACCATTGAGATCAGTGACATGAAATACCACATTTTTCAGGTGTGTGGTTCTCCGTGCCGCGTGCTTTTCGGGGGAGGGGGGAGCTCCCCCACCCCCAGGGCCCCGTGGCTTTGTCTGGGCTGGGAGGCAGCTGGGATTAGCTGTTATCTTCCTTTCCATCCCCAGTGCCTTCTGCGATCACGAAATCAGTGGTCCGGTGGGAGCATCTGGGTCTTTTTGAGGCAGAGGTGGCCATTCTGGTGTGGGCTTAGCTTTCGAGGGCTCAGGAGTCCTGAGCTCTGACCACCAAACGACTGCGTGTGCAGACTGACAGACAGACATGTAAGACCCGGCACACGTGCCTGTATGAGCCCTTGTGAATCAGGGCAAGCTCCTGCAGCACAGCACGGGCCTCCCTGTGATGTCAGCCCCCTGCCCCTGCACATCAACAAGCCTGCAGGCAGGGGCGGGGTGGTGCATGGTGTGGGCGGCTCCACCCCTCCCAAGGCTCAGACCCCAGGCAGGCAGGCCAGGCAGAAAAAGCCAGGTGAGCCTGGCCTGGTTGTGGAAGACCAAGGTCAGGTCCCTGAGCTTCGGAGAACATCGGAGGGTGCGTGATGGGCCGCCAGTCGGAGGGAGGAGCCCTGGCTGAGAGCTCCTTTTTGGAAAGTGGCAACTGCAGGTCTCCAGGCTGTGTGGTGGGCTCTGGGACCCCCAGGAGCTGAGAGCGAGGCCAGGGGCAGCTGGGCTGTGGGTCCAGGGCCTGGCCTTGCACAGGGTAGCTCTGTGACCTAGTGGGAGAGGTCGGTCCCACGGAAGCACAGGGAGCCACCATCTAAAATGGCCTGGTTCCTCCTCATGCTCTCTTCACCCACTTATTGGCAGTCATCATCTGTGGCATTGTGGGGATGGCGCTAAACAGGACTGGGCCCCGCCTGTCCGGAGACGGGCCTGCAAGAGTGACCAGAGCATGGGAAGCAGTTCATTATGTTTGTTTTCTAGAAGAGGAAACAGGTCCAAGGAGATCTGAGCTATGCTGTCCAAGAGAACGATAATACAAGACACATATGTAATTTAACATTTCCTAGTAGCCACATAAAAAAGTAAAAGAGATGGGGCGCCTGGGTGGCTTAGTCGGTTAAGCGTCCGACTTTCGCTTAGGTCCTGATCTCGCGGTTCGTGGGTTCGAGCCCCGCGTCGGGCTCTGTGCTGACTGCCAGCTCAGGGTCTGGAGCCTGTTTCAGTCTGTGACTCCCTCTCTCTCTGACCCTCCCCTGCTCACGCTGTCTCTCTCTCTCTC